>NC_007261.2:0-300000 GCF_000002725.2 Leishmania major strain Friedlin | reverse complement strand
ACACATACACACACAAAATAAAAAGAAGCAATCCCACCAAAACATCAAAAAACAATCAACGAGACAAGAGAGAGAACGCAGAGAGAGAGAGAGAGAGAAAGAAGCCCAACAAACGAGCAACAACAACAACGGGGAAAACACCGAACAGCAAAGCAAAAAGAAAGAAAAGAAGGTGCAGCGACAACGAAACCTAAGAATACACACACGCACACACACAAGCAGTGACACTCACACGCAGACACTCTCCGTTCCAGAGTGTGGGCTTTCTGTCTTCGCCTGCAGAGATCCAGTGATGTATAAAATTTATGATTGCACAAAAGAAGTGTGAGTGGCAAAGATGGTGAGGGGGGGGTGACGGAGGAAGCTAGAGCAGAAGGCGAGCGAAAGAAGAAGAGGAGCAGCTGGTGGTGCTGGTGGCGGGACGGCAGATGATGGGCGGTGATGACTGCAGCGAACAAGCTGAAGAAAAATAAGAACCCACTCTGACACACGGGTGCAGCAGAGAATGTGTATATGCGTGGGCGTCGCTCACTCTCTCTGTGATGGGGAAACCGGCTGAGCTGTCGCGACCAGATGAGGCAGATATCCGCAGAGGACAAGGCGGAAGACGAGAGAAAACAAACACCGGCAAACAAAAAGGCTGTAGGGGAGACGTGGCTGAGATGAGGTGACGTGTGCGTGTGTGAAGTGCGTGGAGTACAGATACGCCGATAAAGGAGAAGGGCTGCGTGCGTTGCTATGCACGGAAGCTAGGCAAGAGCCTCGCTCCACGGCGAGGCAGGCGTGCGCGTCTCGGCCGCTGTAGCAGTTTTAGTGCCTTCTCCGTCTCTCTTGCCAGACTTCGTGTTCTTCGCGTTGCCTGCTTGGTGCGCTTTTTGTGCACTAGCGCTACTTAGGGGCCGGCTAGGGTTCCCACCCCTCGCATGACCTCTGCCGCCTCCAGGTGCTGGCGCTCCCCGCCTCGATGGGTTGCACGTGCGCACCCCCTGAGAGGTCTCTCTGTCACCTGCTTTAGCGATGTTTGGCACCCTGAACGTGAGCGGGTGCCGTTAACGTCGACTTTCTGGACAGGCAGACACACACTAATGAGTGCACCCTACGATGCGAGAAGACCGGGGGAGACGATGTGGATGGACAGATAAAACCAGACACACAAGAGATAGAGACGAAGAAGCACCACAACTGGCCGTGTGCCGGCGGCGAACGTGAGCGAAGCCACAGGGGCGGGGAGGGAAGTGGGTGGGTGGAGTAGCAAATGGTGTGGGATGGCGAAAAATGGGAGACAAAGGAGCGGTAAGGTAAACCGATGCGTAATGATTGCGTCTTGCAAGTTCTTGTGTGTGCGTGCAACGTCGCTGCTACTGCTGGTGACTCAGAGCACAGCAGAGCTAGCAGGAAGGAGCACAAGAACGAAAAAGACGCTCCCCGTGCAATAAGAGAACGCGCACGTATTGTTGTGTGGGTGCGTTTAAAAGTTGCTGCCGTTGCCCAGTCGCCGTAGATGTCGCATGGGTTGGGATGGACAAATGGATGGGAAAGTGTGTGTGTGTGGGGGGGGGGAGGGGGGGGGAGTGCGAGAGAGGAAGAAAGAAGGGACGACGAGCAGATATGCAAGAAGGGTGGTACCTACAACGGAGGAGGAGAGTAGGTGTCCTCCACGTCCATCAACCCAGACTACTGGACAGGGAGGGAGGTTGAAAGGATAACAAGAGAGCTGGCTTGCGCGCACACACACACACACAAACGGCGTGCCGCGCGGCCATCATCCCTCTCTCCCCGCATGCGCAGGGATGCCCGAACAGGCGTAGAGAACGATGAGCCAGCGCGAGAGACAGACGTAGAGTGAGGGAGAGAGGACTCTAGTCCAAACCAAGAGAAGGCACGGGCGTCTGCAGGGTTGGCGTCCACGCGGCTCTGCGAATCCTTTTGCTTTTTTCCCATCTTTTTGCCTGCACGTTACACATCGAACAAAAATGAAGAAGAACATTTTGTTGGTTCCTCTATTCTCATGCGTCGTCACTTGCCCCCTCCCCTCCTCCATACACATGTGCGTGCGTGTGAGTGTGTGTGGGGGTGGGTGGGTGGGTGGGTGGAGGTTGGCCACACATTACCATTGGAGAGTCCTCCCGTCTTCCTTTTTCGCTTGTCTGCCGCTCACTCGCTTGGCGTATACGGGTGTGTGTCCTCATCGCCACTAAGAAGGATGCTACGCACCGTTGACATCACAGGACAAACAACGAAGAGCAAGGGACAAGAACCCCTCCCTCCCTCCTTCCCTCAACAACAACAGACCGCAGGGCGAGAGGAGTGAGAACAACAAAAGAAGCCAGAAAACACAGATGAAACCAAACCAAACCCGATAAGCGATAGAAGAGTCAGTCGCAGAGATCATATTACAACGACGAAGACGACTCACCACAGCTGTGGGTAGTCGCAGTCGTTGCCGTTATCGAAGAAGTTCCTGATCATGTAAGGAGGCCCACAGGGAAGAGCAGTCGAAACCTTAACAACGAAAACAAACAGAGATAAACACTGGAAACAACGAAAGCAGAAAGAGAGGAGGCGGTGGGATGTGGGGAGGAGAGGGGGGGGGAGAGGGCCAGTGAGCTGAGAACATACACAGCGAGAGAGAGAGAGAGGGCGAACAAAGGTGTGGTGCTGCCCTCGTTCCAGTCACCATCATTTTCGTCAGTAATGCCGCTGTTTTCTTTTTTTTGTAGGGAGGGGAGGGAGGGAGGGGGGGGGGTTGCCGTTCATGTTATTATCGCCGTATTTCTCTGCTTCCTTTTTTTTCTTCCTTGCCCGCTTTATGGCGTGGACGCACACGACGAGAGAGACCGCGCAGTAAAACAACCACACGGCGAGCAGTCGCGCACACGCCGAGGCACTGTAGAGTAGAGCGACTGATCGAGCCGGCGAGTTTGTGTCGGGAATAGAGACAGTTGGTCACGCAACAAGAAAAACACTGACAGCGTGAGCGTAAGAGAGAGAGTAGTTACCGAAGGGGGAAGGAGAGAGAGGATTGGACGAGGACGAGGAAGAAGGCAGACAGCATACCACAGCACAACAAAACCCCCTCCACAGAAAAACTAAACCCCAATGACACCCAAGCCGGGGAAGCACCACCATGGCACAGAGCCATCCATCAAGAGCTAACAACCAAAGAGAGAGAGAGATGAACGATTACCATAAACAGTACATCCACGCACACACACACACACACACACACGCACGTACACACAACATCCTTTTTTGTTGGCTCGTTTCAAATGTCCTCCCACGCGCCCATTCCACCACGTACAGGTCAGCCGATAGATGCAGGCAACCACCGCTCACCCGGCCCTGTTGCACCACGGCTCCATCCCCGGCCCTCTAGAGCGAACCGTCCTGCCGTCGAATCGGGGCCGTGCGTCGTACGGGCTCGCCCTCTCCTCTCTCGACCCCTCGCCAGGTACGTGCTGCGCGATCGGCGCCAGGCGGCCTTGCGTGGACTGCATGCCTTGACCTGTGCGGGGCGCGTCCACGGTCCTGCTCGAGGGCGGTGGCGGTGGCGTCTGCCGTGCGGGTAGTAGGGGATGGGTCTAGGCGCGTGCCCGATGAGCTCCGGGAGGAGGTTGGCCAGCCTCAGGCCAGGGCCCTCACTGAGGCCCTGCACCCGGCCGGTACGCCGTGCCTCTTCCTGAGTCGCTTCCAGCCGCGGAATTGTATAATAGGGCCCGGAGCCTCGACACACATGTGAGCCTGGAGAGGACGCGCTGGCGCAACTCGCGGCGCTCGCGTGATGCCTCCGACATCTGCGCCTCATCAGCCCACCCGGTCACATGGAGAGGATGCCGCATGTGCCGCGACAGATGGGACGCTGCCATGAGCCTGTGGCGGCAGGGGCACTCCGCCTTCTCCCGAATTAGCACACCTTTCACAGCAGTGGGTGTGTTGAGCGGAATGGGCCCGCGGAGAGGCATGTGCCTGAGCACAAGGGGCTCACAGCCCGCCATTCTGAAGGGGGCGCAGGGGGCAGCCACCGACACCGAACGGAGGAGGCTCACGCAGCGCAAGAAGCACATGTGCACTCACATCACTGCACGCAAGGCCACAGCGTGAAATGAGGTGTGCTCTGGGCCTCGAGCGATCCGCGAATCTCGCGTAGCGTCTTCGGCGCAGCGCCAGAGCGGACGCTCTCATAGCAAAAGCAGGCGGGGGCGGGGGCACCACGATGCTAGCGGAGGAGCAGCCAGCGCACCATCCGCACGCCATGCGACCCGCATGGAACTGGGCGAGGGTGGACTCCTGTCGCTCGGTGAGCTCAGAATCCTTGCTCATTGGTGTGGGACGGTGGCCGCCGAGTACCTCTCGTCGTGGTGCGCCGCATCCTGCACCGCGATTTCGGGGGGATGCCCGCCTGGCGGCTGAGAAGCGGTGATCGGATCGCTGATCCATGCAGTCGGTGCGGCGCCGCTGACATTGCTGATTTCGCGAACTTGTCAACTTCCTCATTGTACTGCAGCGTACAAGGGGCAAAGAAAACCAAAAAATGAGAGGTGCGTGCGAGGGGGTCGTAGCGCCCGCAGTTGTGCCAAGGGATGCCGCCGCAGGCCCTCTTCGGCCGTTGCGCGGCCCGTGAGGAGGCAGAGCGGTTCCGCATCAGCAGCCGCCCTTGTTCCTCCGTGCCTCGGATGAGAGACGTGTCCTCGCAGCAGGCCAAGCCCCCGCTCCACTGCACCGCACCCAGCAGGTCCACCACAAGGATGAAGAGGAGAGGGCCTAGAACTGACCCTTGCGGGCCTCCGCATGTAAGTAATCCATGACTCAGCGAGTACGGTACGGGCCTACAGCTTGACCCTCCTCAGTGCCGTGATCTACACAGCCGAAGGCGCAAGCGCGGGGCCCGCAAGCGCCGCTCCGATTTTCGCACCTGGCCAGCGCGCTGCATCACTTTGCGGAGGAGCAAGTACAGGGGGTCTGCGGTGGAGCGGTGGGGACGGAAGTCAGGATGCTGCGGTTGAGGGGGGGGAGAGGGGCTTGCCTGCCAGATGGTCGCGCAGTCGTCGCGAGCTCATTCGTTCGAGCGGCTTGCATAGATTCATGGTCAACGTCGCAGGGCGGTCGGGCGCGGGACCACCGTCGGGCTTGTGCGGTTTCAGGAGGGGCTCACTGTGCCCCTCCTTTCCACGTAGCAGCGACGCGGCCGGTGGCGACCCTCTGGTTTTAGATTTTCAGCCGCACTCTCCCTACCGCGCACCGGGAGGGCCTTGCCGCTATCGCAGTGAATTTCGTCGACGCCCGGGGCGGGGCCGCGGTGGACTCCACCGTGTGCCTTCTTCGAGCGCACCCACCGTAAACGGTTTGAGAGGCGTGGACCTGCGGCTCGGTGGGACGCAGAGGTGGGGCGCACGGCCGGATGTTGCCTCGGCTTCTGTTGGTGCGTCGTCACCAATGCACTGACCTGCTCTTGCGCACTCAGGTGGCGGCAGCCTTGTCGCAGTGCTGGCGTGTGCGGTGCACGGGGACATGGACAGACTCGATCGGTGCCCATGATCGAGGGCCGCTGGGGGGGTGAGAGGGTGTTGCAGGACTGTGTCCACCCTTCAAGGCTGGCTTGTTGGAGCTCTTTGATGAGCGTATCGGAGATGACGATGCTCGGGAGACACACAGGATACCCTCTCGAGAGCTGTGTCCCATCGTGCCAGCTCTGGCGTCCAGAACGGCTTATAAGCGACTGCGCCAGATGGGACAGTTTTCTGGAGGACTCGGCCACGCGTCTCGCGATGAAGTTCACCTCATCCTCGCGTGACCGGTTGCAGCTGTGCATGCGTGGGAGTGCAGTTGACGCGCGATGCCGTGGTGACGTCTGCGTGGCGGCGTCGTCGATGTGCCGTGCCGTGGTGTGGCTATGACTTGCACATGCCAGGTGCTCGTCATTGAGTCAATCGTGTGGGGTGGTCCCCTCCCTGGCCGGCTGGGTCGTCATCTCGTGTCGCACACCGGGCGGCGCGAGGCGGCCCCCGTTCTGATGGTGTGTGGGCCGCGTGCGACATTGCCTGGTGTCTGATGGAGAGCCTCCCGTGCCGCGAGGTGGTGTACATGCGCCCAATAGGGACGTAGCAGCACAGTCGCAACGCTGCCGCTTCGCCGTTGTCGTTGAGAACAGGGGAACAGCGTACATCTATCCATATGTCCTGTTTTATGTGCTCAGAGACACCGCCGTCGCCCTTTTCTCCCGCGACACCGGAGCGTTGAATGCCCGCGAGGCCCACTGCCCCAAAGGCCTGTCGGGGTGAGAATTGCGCCCCTCTTGTCCAACACAGACCTGCCATCGAAGGTTCACCAAGGGGCTGGGCCAACCAGCGCTGTCTGGTGTCGTTCAGCCGACCGCAATGCCACCGCGTACAGCGCAGGCGAGGCCCATGGATCATGCTCAACATCACGGCAACGCAGCAAAGGCAGAAAAGCAGGTGGTCGATGCGCACACTTATCGAGTCGGGGACACCGTTCGTAGTGAGCTGGTACGAGCGTAATCGTGGCTGCAAGTCTCTTCGGTACAGCGCCAGCCCAGAGCTCTCCGCTGATGCCAAGAGTCCGCCAGCCGTACCCGGAGGGCATCCTGCCGGCTGCTTGGCTTCCCCACAAAGAGTTTGAGGTACTGGGTGCTGTGGCTCAGCACTGAGGTGTGCCCCCCCCCCTCCCCCCCACCCGTCATCCGCGATGTGTGTGTGGGGTGGAGGGAGGGAGGGAGACCAGAGCAACAACCGGAAAAGCACCGGAACGCCCACACACCAACGCTCATACGGAAAAGGTGGGAGGGAGGGAGGAGGGGGGGGGGTGGCGATGGCGAGACAAGACAGGAAATGGCGACATGCAAAGGACACAAAGACAGCCCCCCCCCCCAAAAAAAAAAAGATCAAGACAAACCCTAATACCCACCCGAGGAAGTGAGAGAAGTGGAAGAAAGAGAGGGGGAGGGGACTAATAATAATAAACAGTGTCGATGATAATGAGTATTGGTGCATGCTTATCTATATGTAGTGCTTGTGCGTGTTAACGTTTAAAGATGACCGTGTCCATTTTCTTTTCTTTTGTTGTTGTTATATTTTCTGCTTGCGCCTATGTCTGTCTGTGTTCCTGTGTGCTAGCTGCATTCCTAGTATATACTTCTAGGTAGGTATGACTGTGTAGACACACAAAAAACACACCGACAGACAGGCATAGACGCGCATCTCTCTCTCTCTCTCTATATATACACGTCTTTACGTATATACGCATACACACACACACACACACACCTTTCAGTTCTTCGTACGGATTGCGTAAGTTTTCCGAAAGAAGCAGAAACGAAAAGAAAACAAGAGCAAACACCCCCCCCAAAAAAAAAATGGTCAACGAAAAAGATACCCGCCGTCACAACCCCCTCCTCCTCCTCCCCCCTCCGAACAAAAAAACTCAGCAACAGAACTTAGCAACGAGCACACACACAAAAAAAGCGACCAGAGAGGGAGAGAGCGGAAGAAGAACAAAGGAGCGGGTGCGTGACGAAGAGAGAAGGATGATAATGATGGTGATGATTAGACAAGTGTGCAGGCTTCGGTGTCCGAAAAAAAAAGGAGGTTCAAGGCCGTCGTCATTTTTTTTTATTGCTATACATATATATGTGTTTATTTATACTCTGTTGCTATTCCCACAGCTCGACACCGAACAGACCAGCCCTCACAAGCGAGCACCCCCTTCCACACACACACACATACTCGTAAATAAATAAATACATATATATATATATATATAGGCAGCTACATCTCCCTCTACCTTTCTCTCTCTCTCTCTATATATATATATACGTGGGTATAGATCTGTTGAACAATGCGGAGATGAAGGGGAGCACAAGACGACAAAAGGAAAGGGAGAAAGGGAAGAGAGAAGCAGGCAAGTTATACGATTAGCGCCATCATCGACGATAACGGTGCCGACGCAGAGGATCAGGTAGCGACATCCACTACCACCCTAGACTGCCACACCCTGCCACACACACACACACACACAAGCGCGCGTACACAAAACTAGTCAGGCAGGCGAAGAGGGCGGGTTGTGGGTGGTGGGGCGAAGGCAAGTGGTGAAAGGAGGAGGAAGACAACACAAACAATATCACGTTCAGCGACAGGACAAAGAAAAGAAGGTAAAACGCTTTGATTGTGCAAGGAAGAGAAGGCATAGAGACGAAGATGGAGAGATAGAAAGAGCGAACAAGCCCCTCCCCTCTCTCTCTCCTCCTCCTCCTCCTCCCCCAAAAAACAACAGCAAAAAAAACGGATGTGCCGCGGAGGTCTGCAAGCACGCAGCAGCTGCGTGCGGGTCACAGCAAAAATAAAAATCAATGAATATATATGTCATATAGAAAAGACCACACATACACACGTGCACATATATATGTGTGTAGATCTCAACACACACACACACACACACACACACACACACGCATACACGCACATACACAGAAAACAAACAACAAAAACAAAGGACACCCAATCGTGGAAGGAGGAAGAGCCGTGGTAGTGGAACTACAGAATCCTAATAAAAATAAAAGTTGCAACAACGTGTGTGTGTGAGAGTGAAATACAGCAAACACGGGAGGAGGGGAAGAAATAATGATAAAATGAAAAGAAGATGGCCAGCTTTAGGGAGAAAGCAACGAAAACAAAAACCAACAGAGAAGAAGCGCTTGCATTTTATTCATTGAGAGGCGTCGATATAAATATATAAATGGAGAGACGGGAGAGAGAGAGGGAGAGACGGGAGAGAGAGAGGGAGAGACGGGAGAAGAAAACAACAGAAGCAAAAGGGGTGCAGGTGCCCACGACGAGGCGAGGAGCGAAGAATACCGTGAATACACAGAAGCGGAAGGCAGAAAGAGAGACGGAGGTTCAGCTCCGTCTACGGCACTCGCCCCGTTCCCCCCCCTTTTTCCCCCATCTCCATCCCTCCCTGTACCACTCCAGTTTCCTCTGCTCATCATCCGGCCCTTCTTCGCTTTCTTGTGCGCATGCATGTATCATCAACCGCACCTGCGCGTGTTTGCGACAGCGGGAGGGGGGAGGGGAAGGGTGCACAGCGTAGACTGGAGGAAGAGAAGCAGAAAAACGACGACCACACACACACACACACATACACACACATACACACAATAACAAGAACGACACAAAAGAGATCAACGTAAACAGACCGAAAAGATCAAGCCGCTCACACCGCATCCGTGCACAAGAAAAAAGACGTGCCCTCGTGGCGAGAGAGAAAGAGGGGAGGGGGGAGGGGAGAGGAGGGGAGGGGAGGGAGAGGTGGGCGCTTCTCGTTGGCAGCCATACGGGGGCGGGCGGGGGCGGCGAATCAGAGAGCGCTGCACTGGGCACTTTGCCTCGGCAGTACTACGAGAAGTCGTTACCAGTCCGGAACGGGTTGTTGCCCTTGTTATTGCTGTACGCCGGTGTGCGACTGTTCGCGTAGGCACCTGCAAGGTTGCTGGGGCTGTTGGAGAAAAAGCGGTACTGGTTGCCCCAGCTGGCACCGGGCTGCACCGAGAACCGTGCCACCGGCCGCCCATCGAGGCCAGGCACGCTCATCATAGCTTGACCGTGCTGCATCATGGGTATTGACTGCTGCTGCGGCTGCTGTGACGGTGGCGGCTGAGGCATAGCTGGATACGGCACGAAGCTATCACCGCCTTGCGGGAACGGTTGGCCATTCGGGTACGCGATCGCCAACCCGCCAGGCGTCGTCGCTGGCTGCACAAGGAGGGGTACGCCGCTGGCCATGGTGTAGTAGAGTGGCTTGTCCGATGGCGGTGCCGCCGCTGGCAATTGCGAGGTAGAGGTTAGCTGCGGCTGAGGCTGGGATTGCCGCTGCTGCTGCTGCGGTGCGTGTGCTGGCAACTGAAGGACATACACGGGAAAGACACCGCCGGGTTGAAAGGACGGTGCTGGGACGGGATTGGGCGGCTCTGCAATGGTAGGGAAGGTCAGCTGCCGCGCTGCTGCAGTGGACGACATCGCGGCGTCGCTCGGCTGCGACTGCGGGGCTGCAGCCAGTAGCATGTTCATGATTGACAGATTCAGGTTCTTCGCTGGCGCGGGCTGTGGCAGCTGACGGGCCGCGTTGTCTACAAACATGTCTTGGCCTGCTGTCGATCGGGTAACACGGCGGGCGCCCGGCTCATCGCCTGCGGTTCCATTGCTAGCGGCGTTGTTGCGATTACCGCCAGCAGGCTCCTTCTTCGCGTCGTCGTCGTCGACGTGCAGCAGCTCTGTGCTGCGCAGCAGGAACTGCGTTGTGTCGTCCGTCGCGTCATCGTTGCTCTCCCACCCTATTCCGCTCTGCAGCGACCACGGCATTACGCTCCGTAGCACAGCCGCCTTCGGCGCTGTCGCCTGGTCGGCAGTTGTGTTCTCATCTACAGCCTTGGTGGCGTGTGGGTCGCTGCTGCTTCGGGTCGCCTGCTGCGTCACCGATCCGTTGCACTGGCTGGCCGCGAGACAGTTACCTGCGGCGCCGACGTCGTCACAGTTCATGCCGATGCAACCGTGAAGAAACGGCGCAACCGCTGCGTGCGTTGCCGTCGCACTGTGGCCGTGTGGGGTGCTGGACGTCGCGGACTTCGCCGGCTCCGACGAGCGCGGCACCTCGCCCTTCTTGTCGTTCGCCCCAGGCGCCTTCACGTCCGGCTGCGGCCGACTGGCTGCTGCGTTTTTGGCGGCGTCCATGGGCCGGCCGTGCTGAGGGTCGGTGTTGCCGGCGCTTTGAAGGCGCAGCGGCGGTGACGCGGCCACGTCCGCCCTGAGCGGCGAGCCGTTCTCCTGCTCGCCTGACATCGGCGGCGACTGTGGGGATGAGGCTAAGGCGCACGTGCCTGTAGCAGGGGGGTGGGTATTGTGGGAAGCGGCGAGATAGGTGAGTGGCGCCGGCTTATACGACATCGACGATGGCGCTGCCGCGTACGCAAAGCCTGACGGGCGTCCCATGGCCTTGCCCTGCTGCTGGCCTGGCGGTGTGCATTTCATGTGACTTGACGTAGGAGGCGGCGACATTTGTGCGTTGTTCGGCTGCACTGCCGGCCAGCCCGCCATGCCGTACGCCAGGCTGCTTCCAACGCGTGAATGGCCGCTGCTGTGGGCAGACTTAGACTTGTGGGAGTCAGGGGTCACGCTCATGATGTGGACACGCTGCTGCGGTTGCTTTGGCGGCAGCGTGTTGTATCCGCTCGCCATCTCCATGAGGTAGCCAGGGACAGAAGGAGAGCCGCAGTATGGCACCGCTTCGCCGGGTCTGCCGCTGTTGTTGCTGCTCGTGTATACCTGCGGTTGCATGAAGGGCGCCGGCGCGTACGTGCCGTTGCCGTTGTTGTCGTTTGTGGTGTGGGGCGGGTAATTTACGTAGCGCCCGTTATTCGAATAGCCCGCGCCGCCGCCAGCCATGTCGCCACCAACTCCGCGGCCGTATCGTTCGCTGATGTTGCTGCTGTTGCTCACGTTTTGGAGACTCATGCCCCCGTCGTTGTTGGAGCTGAAAACGCTATGGTGGCCCGTACGACTGCCATCCACGCCCCCCGTCCGCGGCGCCGCTCCGCGCGGGGCGATCGCGAGGCCGCTTCCGCTGCCGCTGTTGGTGTTGTGCAGGTTGCCGGAGATGGTGCTGGCCTGTCCCGCGTGCGCCGCCAGTGACGTGCTGCAACCGGAGAACGATGTAGCATTGCTGCCTACTGCGGCCTTGGTGCTGCCGGAGCGCTCTTCTCTTGCGTTCGCCGCCGCCGCCGCCGATGACCCGCTGCCCGCCGTGAAGGCGCGCACACCGATCAGCATGGTGCCGTAGCGGCTCTGATACAGGCCGTACTTGCGTCCATCCTGATTGACGTACAAGGGTCGCTGCATCCAGTACTCTGCCGATAGCGCGCGCGCTTCTTCTGTCTCGGCCTGTAAGGCACGCACGTGCTCGAGAAGCCGCGCCGTGTGCTTGCCGAGGTAATGACCGGCCTGGTCGACGTCCGTTTTACGCCAGTGGGCAATGAGCATGTCTTTGTTCTGCAGCACGTGTCGCAGCTGCTCACATTCGTCCTTGAGCTTGTACTTGACCCAGCCACCGCTGGGGAGGAGCGTAGGGCAGTGAAAGAAGGAGCTAGCCCACATCGTTGCCTGGCACACATGCTGCGGATCGAGCTTGATAAGCACGGCGGAGAACGGCGGGAGCTGGGGTTGCGAGGGTTGCGCCGTGCGCAACGGCTTCTCGTCGTCCGCCGCGGGTTGGGTAACGCCCGTGCTGGACCGTGCCTCCTCACTAGCGGTGGAGCCGAGCGTTGTCGCCACCGTCTTGGCGAACTCCGCGGGTTTAAAGGAAGGCGTCTCCACCAGCGCCGGCAGCTCGATCAGCTCCATCGTGATGAGGCTCTGGTCAAGCAGAATTTGGCAACACAGGAACGCGAAGTTCTCCGTCAGAGATTTCAAGGCTGAGTAGTTGTTGCTGGCTGTTTCGATAACCACGCAGCCTCGCTGCATGCGACGACACAGAGCAAGCGTGATGGCGTCTTCATCCGACTGGTTCAGTGGAAGTGGGCCTAAGACGGGCGGGGACGGCATCGCCGCATTCGCCCCAAGCGATCCGCCACAGCTGTCCATTAGCGGTGGGCACATGCCTTCTGACCCCGACCCGGGCCCCGATGCATTGAGGGCGACGCCTAGCACACCGCCCGCAGGCACGCCGCTGGCACTCTGCTGCGGATACAGCAGTACATGGCCGCTGCCGGCGCCAGATGCGCTGTGCGCGTGGCCCATCGATGACGGTCGATCGTGCGGCAACGACCGCATACAAAGCGGCGATGATTCCCCAGCGACGCCAGCGCAGAGCCCCATTGTGGCGTTCTGAAGCTTACCGTCCCCGGGGAAGCTACCGAGTGCAGGGCGACCGCAGCTGCTAAGGGACGAGACATGTGGGCGCTGCGACGCTTCATTGGAGGCGGCGTTGACGTACTGGGTAGGCGTGTAAATGCCGGACGGTATGCTGGGCAGCGGGATCCCCAACAGGGGATCGAAGAACGGCTGCTGCTGCTCCACCCTCGGTGGGAGTGCCAGCAGTGTTTGCAGGTAGCGCACCATCTGCGGGTCAACGTTGTGCTTGTGCTCCCTCTGCTCGTGCAGAAGCTGGTTCAGTTTCGCCTGCAGCACATGGCGACGCCCAATCGTGTGAAACTGCTGCCGAAGCATCACTGCCGCAAGCACGAGCACGCGCTCGAGGGTGCGGTCACCGGCGGATGTGAGGATGGCCGTGTTGAGAAACATGATCGGCCCCGATGCGCTGTCAGCCTCGTCGGCGTGCTGCCGCCGCTTCTCCGACTCGTTTGGGAACCGCTTCACAACCTTGAAGGCGTCCTGCATCTCACGTGTCATGAGCCCAAAGTAGCCGATGATGTTGATCACGCGCCCGTCCAACGCAAGGGCGCCCTCGCGCTCCTTGCCGTCCGGGTAGGCGAGGCAGAGAGCACACGGCACCGGCATAAAAGGCTTCGCGCTGGACGTGCCTGGCGCCGCGGCTGTGCCGGAGAGGACAGGGTCGGCAGAGAGCAGCTCGTCGTTCGTATCGAAGAGCGTCGCGTCTACGAGGTCGAGGAAGCGGTCCAGGTCAGCCTCGGCGAAGTTGCTGTCCGGCATAATACTCCAGTAGTTTCTGAACAGCCGCTCCGTCGCACAAGAGTCGGTTGCGCTACTGCCGTCTTGCTGGTGCACCGGGAGGTTTGAGCCACTTCGCTCGCTGTCCGAGGCGCCCGTGAGGCTGTCGGTGCGGCTGTTCTCCTCCGGCGTTGCGGCACCGCTGTTCTCGTTGACGCTGTGGTCCGCGGCGGTTGCCACACCAGTTGCTGCTGATGTCGAGGCCTCCTTCCCAACAACCGCCGCGGGCGAAAGGCTGGTCGTCTCTGCCGAGGTGGTGCGCGCTTCGCTGCTGCTGTTGCTCCTGTGATGGGCGTTGTTCTCGTGGCGCGACAGGCTCTGCAGAATGTTCTGCGCGTCACGGGCGTTGGCGTACAGGACCGCAGGATCGCGTCGCATGAGTAAAAGCTGTTGCCGCAGCTGTTGCCGCATGTGGCTGCGCGAGCCTGCGTGCGACAGAAGCGACGATGGATGCTGCTGCGGCTTACGACCAGCGGTGGTTGTATGCTGCAGGGGCGAAATGTGAACGCTAACATCGACATCCACTGGGGCGGTGGTGGCGTCTGTGTCCTTACCAAAGTAGTACTTGGTCAGCGGCACCATACCCACCTCGTAGCTCCCGCGGAAGTACGAGAATAGCGAGGTGCACTCGCGCGACGGAACTGCACCCATGGTTGATGCTAGAGTGAACGATGAATGGAGGGGTGCCAGTGGCGTTGCACGCTCTGAAAAAGACGCAGAGGGAGGCAGAGAGAGCGAGAGCGGCGCTCCAACACACCCCCCACACAAAAACACAAAGGAAGCGTGCACGTGTGTTAACACAATTACTTACCGGAAAAGAGAGCACCAAAAGGAGAGACACCCCACCCGGAAGGCCAGGTACGCTGTTCTTTCGTTTTATCCCTTGCAGTTGCTTCTCTGGCCCTGCTTGTGAATGCTTCACCGAGGCCTGTATGCGTGCGGGCTTCGCCGCACACGGCTTGTAAGAGAGAGCAACTACAGACACAGACGGATACACACCGACACACAGACAAACAATCACGTGTCTAGCAGGCGACAGCTGAACGCTGAGCAAAATGATCAGGAGGACTATTCTAGAAAAAGGAGAACACACACACACACACACAAACTTACACACACACACACACACACACACAAACGAAGGGACAAGAAGAGCAGAAGACGAAAAAAAAAAGAAAAGACGCCTATCTCCTGTGCGTGTTGGTGCTGCTGTTCTTGTGTATCACAGACCGGATCGACCCTATCGTTGAACGTTTTTTTTTAGTTGCCCTTGTTCAATGAATGGGTGATGATGCAGATTGGTGTGGCGTTGCACTGCGAGGTCGTCAACTGCGCGCACTGTTCAACAACAACAAACCGGAAAAAAACGAAGAGGAGGGGGTAGGCGGGATGAAAGAAAAGAAGAGCCGACAGGCAAAACAGAAAAAATGAAAAGAAAACCAAGGGCACACTATCACAGTCCGCAGAGATAGTGAGCTAGGCCAGTGGATATGACCCGGAAAGAAGGGAGAGAGGGAGGGAGAGAGAATAGAATCACTCGACAAGCGCTGTTAGCGGAGTGGCGATATCTTTTCTGTGAGGTCACGTGGTACACCTTCAACCGCTGCTTTCTCTTGCTGTGCAGACACAGACACACACAGACCTTCGCTTTGGTGCGCGTGTGCTTTCGTTGGCTTGTGCTACGACAGTTGGTGCTCTTGTGCCCGTAGATGTGCGCTGCAGTTTGCCTTGTGTTCTGTTATGATGCGTCTTTTTTTTTTTCGTGTTTTTGTTGTCGGCCTCTTCTGCCCCCTTGCCTCCGTGCGCCCGAAGAGAAAAGTGGAAGAAGAGAGCAGAAAAACGAACCCCCACCAAACAAAAAAAAATGTGAGAAAAGGGACAAAAACAAAGCCCGACAACAACGATACAACCCCTCCCCCCCTCCCGCACACAAGAGGAGCAGACAACGCAGAAAATGCGTGAAGAAGAGCAGAGAGAGAGAGGGGGGGGGGGAGGAGGGGAGGAGAAGGGGGGAGGGAGGGAGGGAGGGAGGGAGGGAGGCAGGCAGGCAGGCAGGCAGGCAGGCAGATGAGGGGTGGCGTCGAACAGTCCCTCCTTTGGTGGGTGAGTGAGTGGCAGACGACCAAAAATGGAAACGGAAAAAAAGAGCGACACGAGAGACAGAGAGAGAGAGGTGGGTGGGTGGGTGGGAGGGTGGGAGGGAGAGGGGGGGGGCACGAGGGAGAGGGTAACGTAAATGACAACAACAAGGAGGAAGCCAAGAAGAGGGAAGCCATACACACACACAAAAAAAAAAGACAAGCGCAGTGTCAGCGGATCCGCAAAACCGGGCGAACAGACATGCACACACACACACACACACACACACACACACACAAAGACGCCGGCAGGCACGCACAGACGAAGGGAACCCGAATCCGTAAAGAGGGAGAGAAAGGGAGAGAGGGAGGGGGAAGAGGGAGAGGGAGAGGGAGAGGGAGGGAGGGGGAGGGAATAACGAAAAAACAAAACGGAAAGAGAAAAGCACAAAAGAACTGAAAGAGGAGAAACCAAACCCACCAAAAAGAGCACACACACACACACACACACAGACACAAATGCCGCTGAAGAAGCGAGACGAAACAACAACACGAAAGGGTCCACACGCACGCACACTCAACGATGCCACAGCGGGTGGAGGAGGAGAGGGCAGGGGGAAAAAGAAGGCTGACAAAATAGGGGAGAGGTGCAAAAAACAAGAACAACAACAAAAAACGATACAACTTCACTCTTCAATAGAACCAACCAACCAACAGAACCTCACGTAACACAACAAAACAGGAGCAGGACGACGAAGACGAAGAAGAACAAAACGAACAGCAACAACAACGGCAGTGTAAAATGAAAAAAAAGGGAGGAGGAGGGGGGGGGGCGGAAGAGGAGAGAAAAACCTCAAAAGCAACAAAAAACACCCCCAAAAAAAACAGCCCCCCAAAAAACAGTGTCAAAGCAGAGCGTAAACAACAACAACAAAAGTCAAACGACAAAAACAACAAAAAGAACGAAAAGGGCAACAATCAGCAACAAAAAATAAAGCAATCACACAAAGACACAGAGGAGGAGAGAAGAGGGGGAGAGGGAGAGAGGCAGAGGTGCAAATTTTTTCTTGAAAAAATCGACGTGGGGAACCAACGAGAACGGGGGGGGGGCAAAACCAAGGAGGAAGCGGAGGACAGTAAAACCAAAACGACAAAGAAATCCAAGGCTTCTCGGAATAGGACCAGAGTAGTGCCGGTAAGTCACACACACACACGCACACACGCACCCGATAAAGGTGAAAAGAAAAAGCGAAAAGAGAGCAAGAACAGCACACACAAACACACACAGCAGAGGCAAAGGAGGGAGGGAGGGAGGGAGGGAGAAATACGGAATATGTCGGGAGAGAGAGAGGTCGTGAGCAACGAAACTTTTTTTTGGGGGTCAAAGACAGTGAAAAAAAAAAGGAGTGAGGGAGTGTGAGAAAAGAAAAACAAAGAACATGTCATAGGGACAAGAGGTGAGATCAAGCGAAAAAGAAAAGAAGAAAGAAGCTTAGAGACACCCACCCACCCACACACACAGACACACACACATAACACCAATGATTTTGTTTGAATATAGCAAGTTAGTTTTTGTGTAAGAGTGCTCTCTTTCGCTCTTTCTTTCCTTCGTTTTTTTTCCCGTCAAAGTTGATTTCGTTATCTGTGTGTTTTTCTGTTGTTGTTCCCCTTTCGTCCTTTTCTCGTGCTCTGCAAGTGTGCTCCGATTCGTTCTTTTTCGTTTTTCCCCCTTGGCACTGTGCGTTGCTGCTCCTGTATTGTGAGCGTTTTCAGTTTCGCTGTTTTTTGTTGTTGTGCGTGGGCGTTGTTTCCTTTTCTTCAGATATTCTTCCCGGTAAAGGAGGGGGAGGGAGGGAGGGCGAGCGAAAAACGCAGGCGCAGACACACCGTTGATTGTTTTGTGCGGCCACCGCAATAATATATACCCGTGCGGGTTGGTTCCTGTGTTTGCGTTAGCGTATGTGTGCGCATACAGGTGTGTCGGTGCTCGTGCTACGAGTGGATCACAAGGGAAGGGAAGGGAAGAAATAGTGGGACAAAAGATGACGGCGAAGAATGTGCTTGGATAGAGAGAAAGAGAGATCAATAACAAGGAGGAGGAAGACAGAGACGGCTGAACTCAGTAACCACAAGCAGAGAGGAGAGAGACGCAAGCCTGTGAAAGCACTTTTCCTTTTTTGTTTTGATTCCGTGTACGGTAGATGGTCGCTCAAACGGTGTCTTGTGTTTTGGGAGGGAATGCTGCTTCGCTTTCGCTCTTTGGGGCGTTTTTTCATGTGGTGTTGTAGTTGATCATGTTTTTGTTGTTGTTGTGGTGGTGTGTGTGTGTGTGTGTGTGTGTCGTGGCCGAAGGGTGGGTGAGAGGGCAGGCGAGAGGGTTGATCAATAAGAGCGCATGTGGATTGGAGACAGCTGAACAGCGGATGGGGACAACGGCAGCAAGGCATTCACGGGCGGAGGGCAAAGGAGGTGGAAAGAGGAGAAGTTCCCCGTCCTTGTCGCCATGAAGGAGGGCTGGTGAAGCGGGGCATTCGTTCTTGGTGCGGTGCGCATGTGGGTGCGCGCCAATGGCGGCGCGCGACATGTTTTTTTGTTTCACTGCCCCTCTTCCACCGCCACCAGTACCCTCCCTCCACACCTCATCGCATGACGTGCTCCGCTCTGGCGGACCTTTGCGAGAATTTTCGTGTTTCGTCGTGTAGCCCATTCGTTTTTCCGCTGTCGTTGTTGTCCTTGTTCCGTTTCTGTTGGCACATGAAAGGAAGGCGAAGCGAACCGACGAGCGAAGCACAAGAACAGCAACTCGATGCCCTTCTTCTGTCCACATTCCCTCCTCTTCTGGTGCGCGCCTTACTTAGCTTTCCGTTCCTTTTTCGTTGTTTTCCTTCGTCTTTCCCTTCCTGATCGGATCACATCGTTTTCTTGTCAAAACAACGGAGCACACAACAAAGAAACAAACAAGCAAACAAACAACGGCACTACAACGACAAAAAAAAAAACAAGAAAACAAAAGCACACATATATTAAGCCTGCTTGTGTAGGCTTTGCTGTCGTTTTTTTTATTGTTGTTGTTGTTGTCGTTCGTATACATGCTTGCGTGGTGGTCAGCTCCTGTGATGGGTGTTTCGGTTTCTTGTTGGAAGACATCGAAGCGAAGACGACTGCGAAAAAATACAGATACACACACACACACACACACACACACACACACACACACACACACACACACAGAGGTCTACGTAACGCCACCAATTCCATCGTACTTGTGTGCTCGTGTGCTTACGCTTCCGCCGCCTTCTCACACGTGAGAGCGTCTCTTGCAGCTACCTTGAAGGGCTCCGAACAAGCAAACAAAACAAAAATATCGCTCCGTTTCTTTTTTTTTTTTTCTTCATTCTGTACATCTTGTCGTTTGCATCGATATGTGCTTGTTTGCCGACGGTGCACCACTACCACCTAGAACGGCCACCACGACCTGTCTCTCTCCCTCTCTCTCTCTCTCTGTACGAGTGCACCAACAAACAGATACCTCCTTTGTGTTTGATTTCGCACATTTTCTTTTGTTTGTTTTCGTTGCGGTCGAGAGAGGCGTGACGGGCCCATCCTCGACAGGTGCAAGACACCATACGCCGTTCGAAGAGTCAGAAGACAGAGAAAGAGGGCAGCAGACGAACATCAAGCGTGAAACGACACCTGCCCTAGTCACGTCGGGCACGAACGCACGGAAACAGACACGCGAAAGGAAAAACAGAAAAGAGTACCACGGTGTGCGCACCAAGAGGAGTGCGTCGGTGCTCCTGTCTGCAACGTGTGCGTCTTCCACGTCGTCCCGCGCAACTGCTGCACCGCCTCTGACCCTGAACGCTTCCGTTTCACAGAAGACTACGTTCACAGAGCAACGCGACGCTGCCTCCCACTTCAACGGAAGAAAACAAAACCAAAGAAGTGCACGCGATGTGCACAACATCACGAAAAGGAACAAAAAAGTGAGGGGAGCGAGCTCGATACGGAGGAGACGCCGCAGCAAGTAACCACCTCGATGGAGAGAAAATGGGGAGGGGGAGGGGGAAGGGGGTTGGGGTTGGGAATGAGGAGCAAAACAAAACTCACACACACACACACACACACACGCACACGCCACTCCGCAACACACTTCCACAAGAGAAAAGAGAAAGGAAAGAGCGCAAAAAAAAATGGGAGAAGATACGAAAAGACGGCCAAGAAGAACCACTGCCCCTCAACGACGTGCGCCAAGAGGGCGTGTGTGCGCGTGTCTTTGCGTGCACTTGGGTGTTCATGAAGAGGAGAGAGGGAGGGAGTGAGGGAGGAGAGGAGGAGGGGGGGGGAGGGCGGCGCGTGATAGAAGAGAGAGAGCTAACATACAAGAGCTCGTACCAAACACCGAACGACTCGCTTACATGGAGCACGCACCCAAGAAAAGACAGTCAACAAAGAACAAACAATATCGCGCGGCAATTGCATCTTTTCATGGGAGGGAGAGAGGGTGGTGGTGGTGGCGGTAGCGGTGAAGAACACCAAAAACGATCGCACTCCAACAGCAACAAAAAGGGGGGTGGGTGGGTGGGTGGGGACGACAAGAAGACGAAGGCGGAACAAGGGAGGAGAGGGGGTACAGGCAATTATACACACGTACTCAAAACACAAAGAAAAACACACACGTAGTGTGCCTCGCCCAATGAGAGATGCATCTCCTTTGTTTTTTGTTTTTACGTTGGTGGTGCACTCACCTTTACGTACACACGGACACACATGCGCACGGGGCAAAATATATCAACAACCAAAACAGCAACAGTGCCATGCGATGCCGGTATTTCCACGTCCCTTTCTCTTCCTCTGTGTGTCTCTGTGTAGTTGCAATATTGTGTATCTCTTTTCGTACTATGCAGTGCCCATAACGGGCAAACGCACACACACAAGCATACACACACACGTAGCTAAGGGCGACACCATGAGAGTAGACAAGATGAGGTGGAGATACAGAGGAGAGAGAGGGGTGGAGGGAGGGAGGGGAGAGGGGGAGGCCCATGGGATGGCGTAGGAGTGCCATGAGGGAGATGCGGAGGTAAGAGGGAAGAACGTCAGAGAGAGAGAGAGAAAACGGAAGAGCATCGTTGGGGGTAGAGGAAAGAGACCGAGCCAAACGCGAAGAACAAATGAGAAGGTGGCTCAGACGAACCATAGAGAGCAAAGAGCGCCGGGGATGGGATGAGATGGGATAAGAGGAGAACGAGGAGGAGGGGGGGGGCGGGCACTCGCGGAGGCTGCTCAACGAGTGCGAGCATGCGAGGCTGCTGGGAGAGGAGGAGGGCGAGGAAAGGGGACAGCTGGCCGGTACAGCGAAAAAGGACGTGCGAGAGAGAGAGAGAAGTGCCTTTTCTCTGCATGCAAGCGCAGAAGGGAAGCGGAAAAAACAGTAACAACAACAAAAAAAAACGTGTCGGTTTCTGCGTACAGACGGGAGGTGCACACATACATGTGTGAGCGCGTTGTTTTCCCTCGCACCTGCTGTCCCTCTCTCTCACCCTCCCTGCGCAGCTGTCCCTTCCGAATTGCTCCTGCCCTTTCGCTCTCTTCGCATACCTGGAAGACAATCCTAACACTAGGAAGGGCAAGGGAAAGAAGTCCATCACTCGATCGCGTAGCACCCCTTTCAAACTTTTTGTTGTTTTCGCATATGCTGCACGACTTCGACGCTAAAGAGGGATGAGAGAAGAGCAAGACGCACAGAGCAGCAACACACACATACACACACACACACACACACACACACACAAGGCAGAAATACATGTGCACACGAGGTGCACCACATGCAGAGGGAGAAGGGAGAAGCAATAAAAAGAACTATGTTGGCTGTGCGTGGAGGAGAAACAAAAAGAAAGTCGGTCCGTAGCTGGTAAACAAGACGATCGAATAGTGATAGAGCGAGAGAAGGTACATCACGAAGAGAGGGAGTTAATATACTCATGCAACAGGCACAGAACCACGTGGAAGTACGCACATCACGAAGACAACCAATGAAGCTAGGTGTATGCCTCTGTGTGTAGTGTTGGGGGGGGTGAGGAGGGGGTAGGGAAAGAGGCCGACCAAAGCAGTGCACGATTGCACATTTCTTGTAACACGACGAGATTCTTTTTGTACGCCTTGGGAGGAGCGCGAGTCAGAGTTTCAATCTCTGCTTAAGTTCGCGATGCTTGCATAAACTCCAGGTGAGGGACACTTCAACAAAGACACACAGAGATACACTCGTGTACAGCGATATAACAAGCGCGGCGGTGAGGCAAGCTGCCGTAACGGCGCAGCAATACTTCTCTCTTTTTTTGGTTTTCTTCCCGCTTTTGTTTGTTTGTTTGTGTGTGTGTGTGTGTGTGTGTTGTGTGTGTGTTGTGTGCAGTCAAGTTGCAAATCGCCTTCAAGGAGGGAGATAAGGGTCTGTGTGGTGAGGAGAAAAAGAGCGACGCACGTGTGCTGTGGTGATGGGAGGAGAAAGTACTGCGGATACGTACTCGGTCTCGCTCATTTACGAGCACACACCACACACACACACACACACACACACACACACACACACACACACACACACGCATGGGCGAGCGTCAACAACAACGAAAAACACAAACGAGACGGCGGTGACGATCTGTGACGGCACCTGTGCCCGACTGCTTTGGCTGGTTAGAGGCCTTCCGCGTAGGTCGTAACCCTGTCGAGATCTCCAGCGCAACCACACACCCTTTCCCCTCCACGCGCGCTTAAGCAACAACAAAAAAGAACAGACATTGCACAGAACTTGTTGTTGCGAAAGAGAGAGAGGCAAGAAAGACAAGCGAAGTGGTGGCGAGGCGAGAAAGAGGACGGGGGAGCGGAGGGGAGGGGAGAGCATCGAGGGTGAGGAGGGGGGAGGCGGGAAGACTCCAATACACACACACACACAGGCAGACACACGTACACCCCCCCCAAAAAAAAGCAAAAGAGAGGCACACCGCCAGCAAACGAGAAAAACAAGAATGAAAAAGAACGAACAGTACGCGGAGAGAGCGACATACAGAGAGAGCGCGCGAGAGAGGTGATCGAGGAGAAAGAAGAGTAGGAGAAAGAGGGTGATGGTGGTGGTGGCGGCGGCGGAGAGGAAGAGGGAAGAAGGGAGGAGGAGGAAGAATGAAAGAGGAAACACTATCGAGGAAATGAAGGAGGGGGGAGGTGAGTAGGGAGATGAAGACCCCAAAAGGGCGCAGACACGAGACGCGTGAAGCACGTCCTATCCGTTAAATACACATGTACATACATACAGGCGAGGAAAGGACAGGGAAAAACGGGAGAAAGGGAAGACAGGGGAAAGGAAGGGAAGGGGGGGGGATCGGCGGAACAACGAAGACCGAGATTCTGATCGACATTCAAACGAAAACGAAAACAGCACAGATCGGGCGAACGGCAGAAAAACACCCACGCACACATATTACTTTCCGTTCCATTCGCATACGGGGCAATAGGAGAGGGAGGGAGAGAGAGAGAGGAGACACGAGCGCTTAATATGCGAAGATGTATGTACATGTTTCTCAACGAACAAGAAGCCGAAAAAAAAATATCTGCTCAACGCGAAGACACGCACACACACACACGCACGTACACACAACATCCTTTTTTGTTGGCTCGTTTCACATGTCCTCCCACGCGCCCATTCCACCACGTACAGGTCAGCCGATAGATGCAGGCAACCACCGCTCACCCGGCCCTGTTGCACCACGGCTCCATCCCCGGCCCTCTAGAGCGAACCGTCCTGCCGTCGAATCGGGGCCGTGTGTCGTACGGGCTCGCCCTCTCCTCTCTCGACCCCTCGCCAGGTACGTGCTGCGCGATCGGCGCCAGGCGGCCTTGCGTGGACTGCATGCCTTGACCTGTGCGGGGCGCGTCCACGGTCCTGCTCGAGGGCGGTGGCGGTGGCGTCTGCCGTGCGGGTAGTAGGGGATGGGTCTAGGCGCGTGCCCGATGAGCTCCGGGAGGAGGTTGGCCAGCCTCAGGCCAGGGCCCTCGCTGAGGCCCTGCACCCGGCCGGTACGCCGTGCCTCTTCCTGAGTCGCTTCCAGCCGCGGAATTGTATAATAGGGCCCGGAGCCTCGACACACATGTGAGCCTGGAGAGGACGCGCTGGCGCAACTCGCGGCGCTCGCGTGATGCCTCCGACATCTGCGCCTCATCAGCCCACCCGGTCACATGGAGAGGATGCCGCATGTGCCGCGACAGATGGGACGCTGCCATGAGCCTGTGGCGGCAGGGGCACTCCGCCTTCTCCCGAATTAGCACACCTTTCACAGCAGTGGGTGTGTTGAGCGGAATGGGCCCGCGGAGAGGCATGTGCCTGAGCACAAGGGGCTCACAGCCCGCCATTCTGAAGGGGGCGCAGGGGGCAGCCACCGACACCGAACGGAGGAGGCTCACGCAGCGCAAGAAGCACATGTGCACTCACATCACTGCACGCAAGGCCACAGCGTGAAATGAGGTGTGCTCTGGGCCTCGAGCGATCCGCGAATCTCGCGTAGCGTCTTCGGCGCAGCGCCAGAGCGGACGCTCTCATAGCAAAAGCAGGCGGGGGCGGGGGCACCACGATGCTAGCGGAGGAGCAGCCAGCGCACCATCCGCACGCCATGCGACCCGCATGGAACTGGGCGAGGGTGGACTCCTGTCGCTCGGTGAGCTCAGAATCCTTGCTCATTGGTGTGGGACGGTGGCCGCCGAGTACCTCTCGTCGTGGTGCGCCGCATCCTGCACCGCGATTTCGGGGGGATGCCCGCCTGGCGGCTGAGAAGCGGTGGCCAGATGCGCACGATGAAGAAGACAAAACAAACAAACCCCCCTGAATCCATCGTCTGGCACCCCGTAGAGCAGGTGCACAGGCACAGAGAGAGAATGAGAGTAGTGGATGTGGTGCCAGCAACAATAGGTAATATGAGAACAACACGCGGGAGCCGCAAGGGAAGGGGAGGGAGAGACTTAACTACCACGGTACAGCAGTGCGAAGAGAAAGAAGTTCTTTCCTTTCGAACTATCAAGAAACAAACACAGAGAAAAGAGCTCGGCAACCCAGTTACGTAGCTACACACATACAGAGACACACACCGCCGAGAGGGTAAGAGCAACAAGGAGGACACATACGACCACAAAGAAGGCAAAGCCGACAGGACGGAGGCCAGCTGACAGGCCACTGAGGGTGTGTGTTGCTTCGTGTTTGCCTCGTTGCACAGGACACTAAAGGGTCGGTGGGGTGAAGGGGAGGTGTGTGTCTATGCGTGTGTGTGTAGCGAGTGGGAAGAAGACTCAAGTTTACTTCCCTTTTTCAGGCGACCATGCATGTATACACGCTGATAGGGACCGAACGTGCCACAGTCCACATCCAAACTGAGAAGCCAAGTGCACACGCTTGCGTGCATGTGCAGTAAATCGTGATCCGCAGGCATGGGGAAAAACTCTCGGTACGGAGACCAGAGGAGGAAGGAAAGGGAAAACGAGAGGCTGATGTTTGAGCGCTAGTGGGGAGAAGGACATTGAAGCACACTTGACAAGGAACGACAACGACGACAACAAACACCCCCCTCCTTCTAGCAAAAAAAGGAAAAGAAGCGAGGCGACGGTTCAACTCACAGAGAAAACCAAACAAACATGCGAAAACGAAAAAAAAAACCAAAGACGTGTCGGTGGATGACATAAAGAGACGGAGAAAGCACGGAAAGCACTGGAGGACGCGTCACAGCGGAAGAGGATTGCCGTCTAAAACAACAAGAAAAAGGAAGAATTTAGGAGAGGCACTGTTCGGCAGCGAAAGAAGAGGTGTATGTGTGTATGTGTGAGGCGAGTAGATAAAACACTCGTCGAATTGGCTGGAAGGGGTGGCCAAGTTGGGTGGGGAGGGAAAGGGAGAGTGGGGTTAAAAGGAGGTCTTTTATTGGTATATATATGTGTGTGTGTGTGTGTGATGGGTGAGTGTTCGGGGGGGGGAGAGAGCGCATTGTATAAGGAGGTATGCTGGTATACAACACGAGGCACCAGCGAACAAACAAAGGCAAACAATAACAAAAAGAACAGCGCAGAAAGGGTGCACTTGCGGTATGCCCCTCCCCTTCCCCCATTCACATACGCCATGCAACAGCGTGTCGTGCCGACCGCGGGAGAATAGGAAGAAGGGGAGCGCAGTGGTACGTTCGAGAGAGCGAGAGCGAGAGAGAGAGAGAGAGAGAGAGAGACATCTCAGCACACCGAAGAAGACACATGCTCGAAGAGAAACTTCATAGCATCGTGCGCATGCAAGGAACGTCTTCGGAAGCCAAGGAGAGAATTTGCGGAGGCTTTTGCGGGTACGACGGAGAAGAAAAAAAACGAAAACCTCTGTGATGTCTGTCCCCTTCTCACTTTCCCTCTCTTACACACACACACACACACACACACACACACACACACACACACACGCACACGTGCGCTGACGCAAACAAACAAACCAACAAAGACACGGACATGCCTCACCTTTTTCGTTTCCATCCTTTACTCGTGGCAAGTCAGCGTGCTTTCTTTATTTTTTGTTTTCGCCGTCGTCTTGTGCTGTCCGTCTGCGCCTACTTTTGCTGTGGCACCGCTGTGAATGGTTCCACTGGCATCATTCGAATACCTTTTATCATCACATGCTCTCCTGCTTGGCTGCGGTTGTCTCAGTGTGTTTAGTGCCGCCTATCCCCGTGAAAACGCAGGCACTGATGCTGATGTGTGGTTATCTATGCGGGGCAGACAAGCACGCAAGAGGAGGTGACGCAAACGAGTAGAGAAGAGCAGCAAAAAAGGAACTTGATGATCCCACCAATGCCTTCTTGTTTTCGTTTTCTTCGTCGTGTTCTCCTTTCCCTCGGTCTTGGTCTCTCGTCTCACCAGGTTGTTTGACACGCGAGCAGCAACTCACGCACGATCTATCACCTCGGTTTCTCGTCCACGCGCAGTCACACATGGGCAACATTTCCGAGGCTGGAGGACTCAGTGCGAGAAAGTGAGAACCGGCGAGTCCACACATATACACGCACACGGGTGCGGACGGATTAGCGCGCGGAGAGCAACGCTATCGGTTACGGGAACGAGATACAAAGGAGAAGGGCAGATGTGCACAGCGAGGGCCTCGAATCCGCCGAGGGTAAAGGGAGCAACAGCGGCCCTCATCACCACACACACTCAACCAAAAAAAAAAGAAAGCACAGTGGGCGTTGCCTGCCCTCATGGAGCCATTCGAAGCCCCCCCTCCTCCCCTCCCCTGCATGTGACAGGGCAGATGCCTCTGTGTGTTCGTGTGTCTCAGTGTGATAAAAACACGAACACACAGAGAGCAGAGCATAGAAGGGGTAGTGTGTGGGTGTTGGTGGTGGTGGCGGCGGCAGCGCGGGAGAAGAGATACCCTGCGGCAGGTGTACCCCTTCGCACTCGCCCATCTGCTAGCGCACACAGGAAAAGGAATATCCCCCCTCCAAACAAAAGTGGTGGGGAGGAGAACCAATCGAAAAACACAAAGGAAATCGCCTTTCGGCAGACAACAACACCAGCTGCCTCCTCTTTCCTCCACCCTCAACACCTCGCACACACGCACACACACATACGAAAAAAAAAGATGAAAAAAGTCGGGTGGGTGCGGAGGCGAGGCAACACACACACACACAGAGGCAGAGAGAGAGAGAGAGGCAGCCAGTCAACAACACAGAAAAATAAAACAGAGCAACATGTGGTCACTTGAGGACGCGCGTGCCGAGATGACGAGAGAAAGGAGAAAGGAAATAGAGGTGGCTGCTGAAGTGAGTAGGGGGAGAGCACAGAAACAACATGTACAGAAACAAGCGATTGAACGCACCAAGGAAAACAAAACGAAAGTCGAGCGTGAAGTCCAAAAATAAAAACAAAAAAATGGAGGAGGAAGAGGAAAAGAGGAAAAGGTCGGGAGAGGCATCGATGGGCTCACTCATCAAGTAAATGAACAAAACAACCAAAAGAAGGTGCGCCCAGAGAACGCACGCGTGTGTGTGAAAGGGGGGGGGAGGAGGAGGGAAGCGAGGGGCGAGGGAGTTGGAGACCGGCAAGCAAGACACATAGAAATGAAAACACACACACACACACACACACACACAGGCAGAGTCTAAAAGAAGAACAACGAAATAGACAGCAGAAGAAGCTGAACAATGTTGTTGCTGCCGTCTTTCTTTCTATATACATTGTCGCACAAAGGAAAACAACGAATGCCAGGCGGTTGCAGGAAGCCAACGGCAGGGAAGCGAGTCGGTTGGTGGGTGCCCCACTTCCTCCCTTGCCTTCTTTTCCCTACGTACACATACACTTGCCAAGACTCCAGCAGATGCTCTTGGCGCAGCTGAGAATCCGTCCTTCGTTTTTTTTTTCCGTGCGCGTAGAAGCTGACGGAGGAGAGGGCGTAGCACCACCTCACGACTGTTTACTGTTTGCGGCTGTGCTGCCATGAGCCGCTGTGCGCGTGTAAGAGAAGCACGCCACTTTTCTAACGTACTAGTGCCTCTGTAGGTGAGGTTCGCTTCTCACTGCGGCATAGAAGCCGGTCCAGGTACAGACGTGCTGAAGTAGCCGACGGGGACGTAGGTTTTGGGTGTGGCAAAACACGCAGTGGGGTCGCTCACAAGTTGTGCCGGCACTTGGTGCATCGTTGCAAACATCGATGACGTTGACTGCGGCTGGGCCATCTGATAGGGCGCGGTGGCCATTTGGGCGCCGCCGTGTCCGGTGGCTATCATATTCGGGTACGGCACGGAAGCGGCGCCGTCGAGGTTGTGAGCTGGATGGGGGTATGAGGAGGAGACACTGCCGAGGACGGACGCTCCCGCTTGCGGCGTGCCTTTGCTGCTAAACGACTGCTGCGAAGAGGACAGCGATGACGTGTCGCCCTTCCCACTTGCCATCCTCATCGCCGAAAACGGCGGCGGTGGTGGCGGCTGGGCTGTGTGCGACGCGTTCGCGCTGCTCGTCTGGGTGGTGTCTGCCTGGAAGAAGCTCACGCTTGGAATAGTCGAGCTCTGGGTCGGCGCGAACGTGATGGGCATCAGCGTCTGCACACCATTACTGGATACCTGCACAACATATGAGGTGGACACCGCCGTCGGTGGCTGGCCTGGCGACGGCATCATCGACTGTGACGGCTGCGGCGACTGGATGAAGGAGTGCACCGACCAAGGCGCGGACGGCACGGAGAAGGGAAGCCCCGTGGGTGGCGAGGTTACAAGCATCGGCGATGCGCAACCCGTTTGCGGTGGCTCCGACGACGGCGGCACCGTCTGCGACAGAAGATGCAGCGAGTTGCTCGGCGATGCCATCGACGGAGGCTGCAGCGTGTCGGTGAAATAGATAGGCATCGGCGCATGCATGCCGGCAATCGGAGCCGCCTGGCTCTTAAAGGCAGCAGGCGCCATCAAACCTCTTGTCATTGTCACCCGCGTCGCGCCGTCGCCGCTGAGGGAAGATGGAGCGTGTGGAGGCGGATGCAGGAAGGTGCAGTTGGCGGTGCCACTCATACAGAGCGGAGCGCTGCTGCTGCTGCTACCACCGCCCAATGTTGCGGCGCTGGTGGAGAAGTTTGAGGTGGACGGGATCCTCCCAGACGTGCTGAGACCCGTCAGTGGGCTGTTCGGGGACCTCTTGCCGCGTGCCTGCATGCAGCTGCGATTGTTCGCGGGCGAAACATTTCCTGACGGCGACATCATCATCAGCCGCAGATCCGACGTGACTCTGCTGCGAGAGCCCGTCGATGCATTGCCGCCGTTTGCGGCGCTCGGTATGGAGCTGGGAGCCGACGCCCTCTTGACGTTGCCGCGCTCCTTCGCCTTCTCCGGCTTCGCCGTCTTGACTGTCGTAAGCAGCGGTCCACATAGCGGGGACAGAAAGATGCGGTAAAGCTTCATGTCGTGACTGTACTCCTGCACGCCAGACCACGAGGTTGCGTCGTCCGTCGGGGTGCTGCGCGCTCGCACGATCTCGCTGTGGAGGTGCCCGAGGTGCTGCTCAAAGCACGTCGTGATGGCCGAGTCTCCGAGCAGCGTCTTAGCCCGTGGGTCCGTGGCGAGCCAGTGCTGCACGCGCCGCTCGCGGGACTGGGTATGCTCGCACAGTGTGTACTGCGTCCACGACTCACGGACCGTGGACGTCTGCGTCTGTGTTGTCGCCCACAGCCAGGTAAGCGCTAGCGCGCGGCCGTGGAATAGAAAGACGATGCCGCGCTCCCCCTTCTCACGGTCGTACGTGCACAGCCGCAGGTCGCCTGGGCGGACGAACTGGCTGTTCTCGATGCTGTGCGTGAGGGAGGTGAAGTCGTAGATGAACTTGAGTGCAGGGTAGTTGTTGAAAGGGGACGACACTACCAGCGGCAGTTTTGTGATGCGCTCGTAGAAGAGCGCCCGCGCAACCGAAACAGGGTCATGCATGGACGAGCAGCCATCAGTACCGCCAACGAGGGAGCTGGGGGGCAGCTCGCACAGCAGTTTTCGCGCCTCCTCGCCAAGGCCCGCCAACAGCTCCGCAACAGGGCGTCGCTGCAGCTGCTGGAGGACGATCTCAGTGAAGCTGTCCAGGTAGTATTTCGTCGATAGCGCGAGCACGCGCTCGAGCGTGCGGTCGCCGGCAGCCTTGAGGATAGCTTTACGGATCTGCAGCGTTGGTGTGAAGGCGTCGCGGTCATCGTCGTGGCTGCGCATGTCGAAGCTTCCGATGACGTTCACGCGGTGGCCCTGGAATGTGAAACAGTCGTGCTCCTCGCGGTTGCTGACATAGATGAACAACACCGCGCACGGCACGGGCTGCACGGCACGCTTGAAGCGCATATACTCCTCGGACTTGAACTGCGACGCACACGGCGACCGCTCATGGTGGTTGTGAGTGTCACTGTCACTGGGGCTGCAGGACTCGTCCACGCGGCGGTGGTGCGCCTGGAGGAAGCCCTTGAGCCTGAGGAACCAGTCGATTGCACAGTCCTCGGCGCTCGGCATCTTCGGCGTCTTCTCGTCCTGCGGCGGTGCCGTCGGCGTTGCCGGGGGCAGCAGCATGTGCGACGCGGTGGCGTTGAGAGATAAAGTGGCAGACACGGCTGACACCGAGTGGGCGGGGCTGTTGCCAGCCTCGTCCGACGAGGAGGCGCGCAGGGACAGGGACGTAGAGCGCAGCCAACTCGTCGTTTCACGCGGCGGATACGGGTTCTGCGGACTTGTCGCGTGGCCGCTGTTGACTGTGTTGTGGGGCGGCAACGATGGCGTGCCAATGGCGCCGAGGAAGAACGGTTCCACGGAAGTGGGCGGCTGGCTGCTCTTGTCGCTGTCCTCCGCCTCCTCCTCGAGCGTTGGGTCGTACACGTCTACCTCCCCGTCGCACTGCATGAGGTGTTGGAGGTGCGCCATGCTGATTGTTGGAGTCTGCAGTGCACCGGCGTCGAGCATCTCCTCGTTCGTGTCGAACAAAGAGCGCTCAACCGTGTCGAGAAACGCTTCAAGGTCTGCCTCCGTATAGTTGGCAGGAGGCACCTCTGCCATGCTGTAGCCGCGAGGGCGTGTATGACTGTAGCGCACGTTGGGGTCATTGCGAACGCGAATGAACTGCTGCCGCAGTTGCGGGTTTTGGTCGTTGAAGTAGGCGCGAGTGATCGGGATGAGACCGATTTCGTGGTTGCCGTAACGCAGCGACCGAATGGTCGGCTTCGCCTCACGTGACGGGGTGGCGCCCATCTTGTGCTGGTGGGGTTGATCCTTCGGACCCACAGACACACGGGAAATTACAGTAAGAATAATGGAAGGGAGGAGGAGAAGGCCCAACGGTGGTTGCGATGAAATACGTGCGCAAGAAGCGACTCAAGAGACAGACCCGCTTTGCCCTACTCTTGCCGCGCAACTTTCGGAGCACCGGAAAGAGAAGGGGAGAATGGCCGAAAAGAAAATATATATATATATATATATGCACGACGAGAATCCACCGATCTAAAAAAAAATGAAATAAAAACGCGAGAGAAGCAGGTAACCGCACAAGAGGTGGCGGGCTAACTCGCGAAAAGGAGGTCGAGTGAAAACAGCAACAACGACAACGACAACGACAACAACCAAGCCCTTCCTTATGAAGGGCAATATACACACGAGAGAGAGAGAGAGAGAGAGAGAGAAAGAGGGGAAAACGACACGCTTGTCAGCGATGGCCCAATAAATACGTGCAGCCTTGAGAGGGAGAGACAAGCGAGTGGCGCTGATACTTCCAAGAAGCTTACACAACCACACAACCACTTACACACACACAGAAGCTAAAAAGAAAAAAAGAACAGCGCAAGAACAGGGGGAGCGGTTTCCTTGACTTCACCTCCCCTTTCGCCGACCTTCTCGTTGACTTTGGTACACCTCTTTTTCGGTCCTTCACCTTGAAGAAAACGAAAAAAAAAATTATATATATATATAAATATTTCGTTTCCTTGGAGGGTTTCGCGTTACAGTGGCCTCAGCGCCCTTTTTGTTTTTCGATGTGGTATGTTATTTTATTGTGTTGTGCGTACACTGTCGCTGCGTATTTGCTTCGGTCTTTTTTTTTCTTCTGTGTGTGTTTGGTTTCCTTGTTGTCGCTGCCGAATTGAGTGGCCAAGGGAGAGGCACACACACACACACACACACACACACGAAGGGACAACAGCAACGCGCGGTACGCGAGAGCAACGGGGGTGGGGGAGAAGGGAGAAAGAGTGAGGAGAAGGATGGAAGTGAAACAGAAGACTCAGAGGTGAAGAACGAAGCGAAAGAAACACCCTAAAAAAAACCGACCAAAAGTAGGGAAGCGAGAGAGCCACAGAAACAGAACGCGTGTGCTGCTACTGCTGCTGCTGTGGAAGAGACGAGCGTGCGAAGATGATTAGGGTTGCTGAGAAAAACGAGCACACACACACACACACACACAAACACACACTCACACTCACACTCACAGAGAAAGGAACACACAAATTAAGAAAAAACAAAGAAATCGTGAGAGCGTGGACGATATGTACGAAAGGGAGCGCCTTCGATGGTGGTGGTGGTGGTGACGGGGAGAAGAGAGAAAAAAAACGAGCGCACGTAAATTAATTAGGAGACGCAGAAACAAACGGGAGAAAAAACGCGAAAAATAACGAGCACGGGTGAGTGAGCGAGCGCGCGCGCGGGTGTGCGCAGCGGCCTGGAGTGACCCACCGTCTTTTGGGATTTGACGTTGTTCTTTGCGTTTCGCACGGCTTGCTACTTCGGGTTTGGTGGGTTGGTGGGGGAAGAAAACAACGACGAAAGAAAGAAAGGGAGGGAGGGGCGGGGCGGGGCGGAGAGGGGCAATGTAGAGCACGATGAAGACACGCAGAAGCCGAGAAGACTTTACAATGAAAGAGAGTGAAAAGTAGGAGGAAACAGCACGCCGGGCCTCCTTCACGGAACAAAACAAACAACAGGAGAGAGAGAGAGAGAAACAAGCACACGGTGGGCGTAAAACGAGAGAAACGGCGCTGCGACAGGCAGCCTAGGAATGGAGGGCGCGATTGGGAGGAGGTGAGAAAAGTTAGGGGCAGAGAAGGCGTACAGGGTGGTGGTAATACGAAGCGAAGAGAGAGAGGGAGACCTGGTTACTGTGAAGCACACGGACCCAAAGAATACGCACAGACAGACCTAAACACACTCGGTGGCCCCCCCCCCGCAAAACAAAAGAAGGGAGGGAAGGAAGGGGTAGAATGAGAGAGAAAGAGAGAGCACGCACACGCACACACGCGCACACCGTTAGAGTAGTTGCGGAGATGAACACAAGAGGAGGAGGAGGGCGGATTGGAGGGGGAGAGGGAGCAAAGAACGAACGAAAAAGAAAAGCAAAAACCAAAAACGTCACAACTAACGTGCACACACACACACACACACCACACACACACAGTCACACACAGTCACAAAGACGGGACGGGTGAGCACTCAAAAGTGAATAGTTCAAGAGCCGGTGAGAGATGGTGAGTGGAAAGAGGAGAGCTGATGGCGACAACGAAAGCAACAGCTGAAGTACGAGCAGAGCGAAGAAGGCAGCAAAGGCGAAAGAAAAAAACCGAACGCTTCACAAGAGAGAGAGTGTGAGTGTGTGTGTGTGTGTGAGAAGTTCGTCGGGCAGCAAGGAAAAATCCAGAAAAGAAAAGAAAATGAAGCGAGGTAGGGAGACAAACTAACAACAAAACGAAGCAGAAACACCGCTTATGCCCAATGGAAACACACTCACAGAAGCGAGAGAGGAATTCAGGGGAGGGATGGGGGTGTGGGGCGAAACAATAAACCAGACAAGCCAGCGGGACAACAACAAAAAAAGAGAAAAGGGGGTTTGAACAAAACCGAGAGAAAGAGGACGAGTCGATAGAACGCAAGAAACGGAAAGGAAAGGAAGGCAAACAGCGAAAGAAACGAAATGCGAAGCCACAAGAAAACAACCGATGTGAGGACAAGAGAGGGAGAGAGACGTGCCGTGCGTCTGTGTGTTTGTGTGTAGTGGCAGAAGACGGATGAGGAAGGAAGAAGAAGAACGAGAGCACGTAGAGTTCAAATCCATAGAAAAACAAAACAAAACGCGCGCACACACAGACACAGACACAGACGCACCAGCAACAAACCAAAACACACAGGCTGCGGTAGGCAAATGTGTGCTAACTGAGAGGGAACACCTCTTTTTTTTTTTCGGCTTTCGTTTGTCAGTTGCTGTTGGTGCGCACGTGACGTTGCGCTTCCTGCTCTCTGAGCACGCCGAAGGACGTAGGGGCAGATACGCACACGCACAGAAATATGAATCCTGGTCAGAGGAAAAGGGGGAAAAAGGAAGCGCGCGAGAGAAGAGTGCACGGCGATGAATATCGAGGATGTCGTAGAGATAGAGAGGGAGGCTTGACTCTGGTGGGATTGAAGAGAGCGGAAGTGGTGTTGCTGATGAGAGGAAGAGGGGTCTGTAAGTATGCGTGTGCGTTTGTGATGGGGCAGGTGAGGAGCACAACAACAACAAAAAGACGCAGCCACACGCAAGACCAGATGAACAAACCAAAAGCAGAGCGAAAAACAAAGGGGGGGGGGAAAGCTGTGAAACCAACAAAACGATATATTAGGAAAGAAGGGAGACAGTGGCGTAGAGAGAAGGCGAAAGTGTCTTCTCAAGGCGAACGGGTTTGGGTGGGTGGGGCCGCTGCGTCGAGAAGGGGAGGAGGTGGTGGTGGTGGTGGTGGTGGTGTGTGTGTGTGTGGGGGGGGGACACAGCAGCAAACAGAGGAAATACACGAAGGGCTACCGGAGGCAAGCAAGCGAAACAGAACAAAACAAAAAAGAAAGCCACAAGAATAACCGACCACACAGTGAACGGGCTGGTAGAACAATGTGCACGCAGATAGACAGCACACGTACAGCCAGAAGTGCAGACAGACACACGCGCGAGCAGCTACACGCTACCAGCAAGTCCGTGAAGCACAAGCACAGACAAGCACCGAGAGAGACGTGTAGATGGAGAGAGAAACAGCAACAAACAAAAACGACAAAACAAAATACGAGACAGAGAGAGGAGAGGGTGTAGGGGTAGGGGTGGCGGAGGAGGCAGAAAAATAATTGGAAGAGGCAATGATGATGCCACACAAAGTGATGGGCAGATGGGGGAAAGGGAGGGCAAGTCTGAGCCAGAGCAAGAGGAAGCGAGAAAGAGAACAACACCAAACAAGGAGGCGTGCAAAATGGGAGAACAGCTAAAAACAAAGGGGTGCGTGAGAGAGAGAGAGAGAGCGATTAAAAGAAACAAAATGCCGGAAACAGAGGAGAAAAAACGTCCGATCCAAAGAAGAGAAGACACCCACCCACACACACACGCGCACAAAGTACAATACAAGAAAGAAGAAGGCAGGAGGTCACACAGATGAGAGGGAGAGACCAACGAAAATAAAGAGAAGAGGGAGGGAGGAGATGAGGACGCAAAAAAAAAATAGGAAAAGTACAAGCACGCAACCGCCCACGAGGAGAGGCTGCTGAGCTGGAGGACACCGGAAGGTGGGAGGAAGCAAAAAACGAGACACACGCACACACACACACGAAAACAAAAAAGAAGTAGAACAAAAATCGAAGAGAAACACAGGAATAGTGGTGTTTCGTGAATTGATGAGTGCCAAGCGCTACCGAACGGTGGGTATGTTGGTGATGATTATGGTGGGCGGGTGGGGATTGCGTGAGCGGAACGGTGAGGTAGGCGGCGTGCGTTGGAGACGGGCCTGCGTACTCGATCCGGTGCACGTAAGAGAGAGTTGAGGAAGCGAGTCGATCGATTTGCTTGACTGTAATACGAGTAGTCGAGGAAGGTAGACTTCCACGTGGAAGACGTACTACTCGTACACACACACACACACACACACACACACACACACGCACCAAGAAAAAAAAGAGGACAACAGGGCGGCACTCTCTTAGAAGCACCTTTGCCGTATTTGATTGGCTCTTGCACTCGCTTTATTTTTCTGTTTGTTTCGTCTGAGGTGTTTCTGTGTATCTCTTCACTTGTGCTCCGCGACGATACGAGAGAGAGAGAGAGAAAGAGCGCCTATTATGTGAATGAGCGCAGGTATATATGTGCTTGTGTCGCGGTGGCCGACGAAGTTTTCAATATTTACATAGAGATAGCGAGGAGCAGCAGGGGCCCGAAAAAGAAGATATGCGAGTGTGTGCGGTGGAACGCACACACAGACACACAAGACAGACAAGGGGCGAAAAAAAAAAGAAGCCGGGGGAGGGGCGAGGGACAGAGAAACACTTGTGGTTTTTTTTTTGTTTCGGTTACTTGACGGTTATGCTTTTCTTTCGTTGCTGTTGTGGTTCGGTCCTTCTCTCCTTCTTCGCCGTGCTGGTGTCTTTCCCCCCACACCCTCTCGTATGTGCGGTTACTTGTGGAAGAAGACAAGAAGAATCAGGAAAATACGCGAAAACAACAACAACAGCGAAGGTGAAGGGAGATCACCCCCCCAAAAAAAAAAAGTAAAAGGCGCGTGAGGGCAAGGTGAGTGAGATGCAGAGAGGGACAGACGCACACGCGCGAAACCAACAACACAACACGCTTACACACCCGAAAAAAAAAGGGAGGTGGATGCGGGGGAGAAAAAGACCGAACACTTAAAAGACTACGAGCAGCGTGCGCGCACACCACACACACACACACACACACGGACAGGCAGGGCAGTAATCAGGCACGAAGACGGATGAATAGCGGAAGAGCCAGTTCGATACTGTCCTCGTTCGTGTGTATGGGTTTGGGTGTAAGCAGACGAGGAAAATCAAATCTTAATTTCACCGAAAGAAACAAACAAGGATGTATGCTGTACTACAGAGAAACAGAAAAACCGTCACAGCCGCTCGAGGGGGAGGGGGGGGGAGAGGGAGAGGGAGGGAGAGCGGCACGTGACGAGAGCGAAGGGAAAAGGGAAAACCTTGACAAACAAAAATGGCAAAAAAAAGAAAAAGAAAAACAAAGACAGACAGACAGATATTCGCAGCCGACGACTGAGCTAGACCGCAAGTAAAGAGATGGAACAGACAAGAGGGAAGAGACGAGCGAAAACAGAGTAGAAAAACAAGCAAAGAGCAAAAAAGAATAACTACACTGGCAGTATGGGTGTGCCTGTCTCTGTCTCTTCGCGCGAGAGACACAGAGAGAGAGAGAGAGAGAGACAGAGACAGAGACACAGACTCAACAGTAACGGAAGCGCGTAGATGTGTGACAAAGAGATCAGCAGCAGCAAGCCGAGAACCGAGTCAAAAGACAGCGTGCACAAGCTAGACGAGGGCACAGGAGGCAGCTGCAGCAGTGGTGGTGGTGGTGGTGATGATAGGAAGAACGCGACTGGAGAAAGAGGGGAGGGGAGAGAAGTAACAGCACGCAAAACGGGAAAAACAAACAAACAAGCAAAAAACGAAGAAGAGCGGGGATGGAGGGTGGTGGACAACTGCGAAAGGACAGTGAAGTGCACACGTGCACGCACACGCACGGAAGTGAGACAGAGAAACAACGTCGGCGAAATGCAGGACGAGGGCACGGAGCAACACAACACACAAAAAGAAAACACGAAACGAAAAAAGAAATACGAACCCACCACCCGGCGCACGAGATGAATAACACAAAGGCAGGAACGCACACACAAACACACACACACACACACACACACACACACGAGCCAAAGAAAACACCAGCACGCCGTGTGCGTGTGCGCGTGCGTGCTTTTTTGTTCGGCTGCTTACGTTCGCCTCTTTTCGGGCAATGTGTAGAGAATAGGAAGGGGAAGGAAGAGAGCGTATGGGGAGAGAGGCCAGGATGTCAGGGGAAATACGCACACTAAAGTTGCGAAACGTAGAGAGGAATGAGAGCGACCAGAAGGGGATGGAGGTGTCCGATGGATGGAGAGGAACAAGTGTAAGGCACGAAACAATAAAGAACGAGCGGTATAACGCGAAGGAGCGGTGTTGTCCTTCTTCTGACGTGTGTTGCTTTTCGTTTTTTTTGCTTGTTTGTTTGTTTGTTGTGGTTGTGGTTGTGGTTGCTGTCTTGGTGTCGGCCGCTCCTGATCGTTTCGAGAGCTGCCAGGCTCCTCCTCCTCCTCCTCCTGTGCTTTCGCCGTTGGGGCGTCTTCGACTTGCGTGACGCGGAAAGGGCGCTGCGGCGGAGATATTGCGCCTGCCTTTCAATTCGTAAGGATGCACTATTCAGATGAAGCGAGGGAGGGAGGGAGGGAGGGAGGGAGGGAAAGAGAGGCAAAGAGAGGCGGGAAGAGGGCCGCTTCGTCGTTTTGATTCTCTGCGGTGTGTGTGTGTGTGTGTGTGTTTGCCTGCATGCTCCGCACACCTGTGACTGTGTCAATCTCCCTCCCCCGATCGCGCGCTGCCGACGGACAAGGCAAAGGAAAAGAGGATGAAGAAATAGGATGCAACCTAGAAACACGCAAGCACACAAACAACAGAAGAATAACACACAAGGAGAACAAAAGAAGGTAGTGAAAGGGAGATAGCCGACGTTTTCGATTGCGTGTTGCCTCGTTTTCTGTTTTACTTTGCGTTCTCAGCCTGAAGGCTCTCGTCGTTTCCTTTCCTGACCTTTTTTCTGCTCTTGTTTGTTGTTGGCTTGTTCGTACCGCTTACCGTCACGTGTGTGGCACTTTTATGCGAAGGAAGTGCCGTGGGAGAGTGGTGAAGGGACAGAGACAGAGACAGAGACAGAGAGAGAGAGAGAGAGAGAGAAGGATGTAGCGCCGGTAGAATAAAGGCGGTTGCTGCTGTGACGCGAGAGAGACGGGGAAAGCATTCAGCAGTAGGAGGGAAGAAGAGGAGGAGGACGGGAGAGCATACAAAGACGCCACACAACCTCACACAAAGGGGGTCGGCCTGTGGTTGCTTGCTGCTGTTCTTCTCTCGTTTTCTTTTCCTCGATGTGCTTGGCGCAAACACGAAATACCGCGTCGTTTTTTTTTTTGCCGTTGTCTTGAGGGCAGATTCGCCGCGTCCTCCTTTTGCTTGTTTTTTTTTTGTTATTTCCTCAACACAGACAGACAGACACACCACCTTTTCTTGTGTTTTCGGTTTTCCATTCTGTGTGTATCGCCAAGTCGTGCGTGTCCGCTCTTTCGCTGCCTTGTGCGTGCCACCTGGAGCGAGTCTCGACTTTAGAGGCAAGCGGAGGTGTCGGTGAGGAGGACAGCGACCTGTGTGGTGGCGTGGATGAGACTGTGCAAGGGGCAGCCACAACGGAAAGAGAACGTGTGCGCGTGCGCGGCTATGAAACACTCACGTCGTTGTTGCGTTTGCCAAGCTCACAGGCATACCTTGGAGCGAGTTGCGGTTTCTGTTTCAAGACCTGTGCTTATATATGTGTGCACGCCAGCGTAGGAGCGGGAAAGATCGGAAGAGCCGATGTTATCGTGCGCATGCGTGGATGCACGAATTTGAGCCGAGACAACCGAAAATGAAGAGCGAAAAAAATCATAACGCGAGATTCACAGATGATAGGACAGCAGTGCAGGGTAAGGGGACAGAAGTGAAGAGACCCCTCCTCCCCCCCCCACCACCACAAGAAAAACCGTGTGTGGTGTCGAGGGTGCGCAGGTGAGTCAGGGGAATGACAATGATGGTGGTGAAGGAGCGGCAGCAAACACACAAACACATAAACAAACAAAGCACACCTGCACAATTCGAGAGAGAAGCACTTGACGTGGCGTTTTGGTTCACTTTTTTTTGTTTCGCTTGTTCACGTCAAACGTGTCGTCTGTCGTATGACGTCTCTCTCTCTCTCTTTCTCTGTGTGTGTGTGTGGGTGGGTGGTTGCCGGGGCGAAGGAAGGGGAGGGAAGGAGGCACAACGTTCGATGTGTGTGTGTGGGGGGGGGAGGGGAAGGTGACAGCAGACGCATTGGCGGTGCGCAGAGAGAGAGAGAGAGATAGGCGGGCAGATGGGGCGAGTGAAGGATGTGGGAAGGAAGGAGCGAACAACAACAACAACAACAACAAAAAGAATCTAAGATGTGTACACACCCAGCACATCCAGGGCTGAGCGAAAAGCCGGAGACAGTGGGACGGAGCATGACTGTCTCCTCTGCCTCCCGGCCGCCTCTCCCTGTCTCGCGCCCGAGAAACGACTGCGTTTTTTTCACGTCCATGTGAAGTTCTGCTCGCCCTCCCGTACATCATAACCAGAGGGGGGCGGGGAGAGGAGGTGAGCGAGGAAGGTGGATGCACCGACGCGTTGCCAGCACGGTGGCCCCAAACCAGCATAGCAGCATCGCGCTCCTTTTTTCTCTACCTTTCCGTTTCAATACATTGCTTGCTGTTAATTCAAGCATTACCCCAGAGGCACTACACGGCTCAACCTGTGATTAGCCACCGCCACAACCACGGAGACGCATACAAGAATTCCAAAGCCAAAAAGAATAATACTACTAATAAAACAGCACATGCCAAAGACCACAATTCAACGAAGGAAAGAGAACAAGGATGGCAGCGGGTGGAGTGGGGTGGGGTGGGGGCCAATGAATGACGTACGTGTGCCTCACATAGCACCAAAAGAGGGAAATAAAGCGATGAGACACCGTAAAGGCGACAGGGAATGAAAATATTACGCAACACACACACACACACACAGACACAGACACACACACAGACACAGACACAGACACACACAGACACACACACACACACACACACACACACACACAACAGTCGAGTGCGAAAAAAACCAAAGCAAGGAGGCTTGCCTGAGCAAGAGGGAGGCGAGGAGAACAAGATGAGTGCTCACGGAAACGCGATAATTCTATGAAGAACCCCTCGTCTTCCGTTTCCGTGATTGTACGTGTGCCCAAGGTTCAGCAACTGGTAGAGCTTACAAGGGGGAGGGGAGCCGAAGGCGTCTTCTCTGCTTCACCAGCGAGTGCAAGCTGCACGGGACACACGCCATGCCTTATTTTCAGGCTTCTCTTATCACTGTCATCACACGTCACGTTTCGCTTGCTTTTTTCGCTGCTTCCTTCGTTGGGTCGCCTGCCACGTACTCACACACAAGCGAAGCAGCACCGAAAACACACGCACGCACACGTACCGCATCAGCAACCCGACAACTGGAACGGGATCCGACATCGACAACGTGACGAGGGAAAGAAACGGGAGGGGGGGGGAGGTTGCAGACGACGGGAATAGGCCCATCGCGAGGGGATGCAGAAGGGGAGGAGATCCCTCACAAGAGGCCGACAACAGAAGAAACGCTGAAAAGGAAAAGAAACACAAAAAAATTATAGAGGCGACACAAAAGACGGGAGCAGGAGGGAGGGGCAGTCCTGCAGCCGTGAAAAACGGCATTGAAGGGGGCGGGGATGCACAGAGCAGGTGGCCCGCAAGAAAATGAAGTCAACGCAAGAGAGAGAGCGAGAGACCATGCGTCCCGAATAACAGGAAAGAGCGAAGAGAAAAGGTCAGGAGGGAGGGACAAGGCAAGGATGACGCAGGGGGTGGAGTCAATGGCGTTCTTCGCGCACCCATACTCCTCTTCCTGTCACCTTATTTCTCCACCTTCCCAAGCGGCGGCCCTCATCGATGCGATCGCCGAGGCGAGGAGTGCGAGGCGAAAACACAAAACGGGAGAAGAAACACGCAAAACAAAACAGCGAAAACGGCAACGAGAGAAAAAAAGGGAAAGGAAGTGCAGGGGGAAGGGGAGGGAGGCGGCGGCGGCGGCGGGGGGAGGGGAACAAAATCGTAATAGTCCAAGAAAAGGGAGCGAACAGGAGACGGAGACACAGCCGAGGTGGCTCATGCGCGAAAGAATCCACCAGCGGGGGGGGGGCCGAGTGTGCTGCTATGGGATGGGAAAGATAAAAAAAAAGCGAAGAGGTAGGAGAAGGGGGGGGGGAGGGGACACGCGCGTCTGTTGGGCACCCGTGGATTCAGGGAAAGCACATCAGTGTAGGCGGACGCGCGCACGTGAGAGCAAGAGCGTCTCGACGCCATTCCTCATGATTTCCTCCCTACCCTCAGTGTACCTTTCACGGACCGCAAGCCCCAAAACCAGCAAACACTCACGCACGCGCATGCACAGAGGCGTGCAGGCCATGTTCTCCAGCTCACATGAGCCCGCTGAACGAGGCAGAGGCAGACAGAAAACAACAACAAAAAGAAGATAAAGCCACGAAAGTCGGAGAGAAGATCCGTGGGGCCCATCGCGTACAGTGTGAGGCGGGTGTAGGTATACCGGGCCGGAGATACGACGACAGAAGCGATCACGAGGAATGAACAGTAGAACCATCGAAAGCAATACACACATATATATATATATATACAGATAGCGAAACAGAAAAAAAACACACTCAAAAAATGAAACACAGCAAACCAAACAAAACACAGAGAGAGGGAGAGAGGGCGGGGGCATGCGTGCAGCCGAGGTGAACGGGGGAGAAGGCAGAGCCGGTCTTTGCAGTGGAGGGCTGGCGAAGAGCAGAAGAATGCTACCGAAAAAAAGGGGACAAGCAAAAAAGAAAAGAGTGCACAAGAGAGACAGTGAGACGGCGCCCGCGGGCAGCGAAGAGAAGGATCAGAAACGGGGGAGAGGAGGAAGGAAAAGGCGGAGTGGAGAACGAGAGTGAGAACGAGCGCGAGATGGGAAGAGCGGTAATGGCAGTGGTAGTGGCATCGGGGGACGCGTCCACCACAAAAAAAAAAGGCAGATGAGTGAGCGAAAGAACCACAGAGGGGGATAGAATAGAGAACGACAACCGAAGCACACACAAAAAAACGATGGAGCAAGATAAAAACAGGCCAAAACGTCTCCCAGATTAGATGCTGTGCGTGCCGTCGCTGGCTGCAGCTATATGCATACACACACACACATATATATATATATGCATCCACTTTTTTCTTCGCTATCTGCCGTCGTCGTGCTTTCTCCTTCGATTCTCCCGGATGTATGTGGGTATGTGTACTATTTGTGTCTTGGTTGCTCGCCACTGACGGGAAGGAATGTAAAGGGGCACATACACGCAGATGCAGACGCAGCCCAACACAAGGGTAGAACAGAAACAGTAGTTTGAAGTGAGCTAAACAAACTAACAAAACAAAAAAGATAAAGGAAGGTGCGCCAGCACTCCAGCAAAACATGCGCCCCATCGGCAGCTGCTGAGCGCGTGTCTCCGCACATCCATGAACAGACCCACCGAGGACGGCTCGCCGCAGGAGGGGGCGATCACAGCAGTAGGAGTGCCTTTGGATCGCCATTTCCGGTTTCTTTCCTCCTCCAACCCAAAGAGAAGCAAAGGAAGGTACTCGTTTTTCTCGCCGCATGTGTGCAGACTTGTTTCCTGTTCCAAGCACTTCGCTTGTCCTTCGCCCGCCCATCCCCTTCCACCGCCATCCAAACGAAAGAGAGAGAGAGAGAGGGCGAGGGCGAGGGCAAGGAAGGGCTTGATCACTGGCGGGTGTGCTGCCTCACGAACCTGTGCGGCGGAATGCACTCAGGGGCAGGGATTGCCCCACCGGTTTCTGTGCCACGTCTTGTGCTGAGGGTGCTCTGCCGGGGGAGTGGGGGCGCTGCTACCCTCGCTCTTCTCCTTTTCTTCCTGTATAACAGAAACAAGATGATGAGCTGAAGGAACGGAGAGAGGCATGACGGGAGTGAGAGAGGAGGGGGGGGGTTCGGGAGGCTAGGTACTGTGCCGGTGGGAGGAGGACATGGGAAGTGAGAGAAGATAGGAAAGGTGACCACTAAATGGAGAGGGGGGGGGGCGGAGGAATCCAATCTAAATCGAAGCACGATGGAGGAGCACTACGTAGAGGGCCTCTTCCCCTTCCCCAAATAAAACGTGCTTGTGCGTGTGTGTGTGTGTGGGGGGGGAGTTGGAAGAGGGATGTGAAAGGTGTGCAGCTCCTATGTCTCAATGCACATCCAGGAATGGAAAAAAATACGGATGGAGACGATGGCGCACATCGCCGGAACTCAGCACCGCATGCATAAAAGGAAAGACAATGCAGAGGAAACGCTCTCGGAAACAACGGAAGAGGTCGGGAGGGAGCGAACCAACGAAGAGAAACGATAAGATTGTGTCTCCGATGAAGACGTGTGTGTGTGTGTGTATGCAGGCGGGGGAGGGTGGTTGTATGCGTGGCAACCACGTGCCAGTCTTGTCTACCAGAGAGGGAACAACGAGGTAGCACAAAAACAAAAACAAGTGCATATGAGACAGGCAAGTAAGGAGGATTCGGGGAAGAGGGCAGGGTCATCTTCTATGGAGGCGCAGGGGTATGGGAGGGGGGAGAACGGAGTAGGTGCTTCGGTGGGGGCGTGGTATGCAGCGCACCTCCAGCTAAAATAGACGTACGCGCACAATCATAGGAATAAGCCCACACATCTAGCGCTAAGCCGCGCAGACACGTCCCTGAAGGCTTTGCTGCTCCGCGTCATGTCGTCCAGTTGCTTCCCTCGATCGATCTCTCTTCGGTGGTTTTTCTCCATGCAGACTTTCCCCGGCCTTTTCCCTGCATGGGAGGAGCGAGGACGCAAAAGGGGCAACAACAAAAAGCAGACAAGAGCCTCACGTGTGTGTGTATGTGTGCGTGCGTGCGTGCCGGCTGAGCAACCAATTAACTCAAATCGACTGGTGAAAACAAAGCAAGAAAAGAAAATGATGCGGCAAGGTTGGGTGATGTTATTGTTTTCCTTGCTCTCGTCTCCTGTAATCGACAGCACCTGCTTTACATAAACCCATGTCGCGTGTACGCCTCTGCGGTAGACCCCTATTCCATAGATAAGATATACACAGCGGGCACCAGAACACAAAAGGAAAAAAAGGAAGCCCCCCCCCTCTCTCTCCCAATCAACAACACGACAATAGTAGCGTGCAAGAACAAAAAATAAAAAAGGAAAGCCGAGAGGTTGAGAGCACAACATTGCAGAAGGTGCCGCCCGCAGGGCAGAAGACGAGTTGAGCCGAGAGCAAGGCGGCGATGAACAGTTTATGCACACACACACACACACACACACAACGCGCTCACAGACCTGCACAGAGACAGGAAGACGAGAAGGGCCCACAAAGGAAGGGAAAGAAACCCACGCAAGGGTGCTGCACTTGCCTTAGAGAGAGTGCTTGTGCTTGTGTGTGTGTGTGGGGGGTGCCTACATACGGGTACCGATGTGCCGGTCCTCTAAAGCCTTCTTTTTTCTGTTTCGTTCGGCGTATTCTGGTAGCTCCTTCAGACTTTCCTCACTCTCACGCAACACAAGCTGGGCCCTTTCTGCAGAGGCATCCCCCCTTCATCTTCGTGTCGTTGACCTCATCTCTGTCGATGCTCGGGCCGAGGTCCAAAGTCTCTGCGCCTCGTTACAAGCACGATCAGCTCCCCTCACACATAGGAAAGAGCAGCCGAGAGGGAGGAAGAGTGGCAGCGGCAAGCGAATAGCCGTCGCACTGCATGTCATGCTCTCGTTCCCCACCCCCACCCCTCCTCTCCATATATCGCTTCGTCAAAGACTCTGGTCGGCTGCCCAGAGGCCCCCCTCGCCTTGTGCAACCTTGAATCCCCCGCACTCTCTACCAGGGGGAAAAACCAAGTCTGCACGGCCTTCGGCAGAGACGCCTTAGCACGAGTCTTTACCAAACACACGAACAACGTTACGTAACCGCTAAGAGATGGTGAAGGACCCCTTCGTTTCACCACCGCCACGACACAAGAGGGGCTTCAGTGTGAGGGACACACCGGCGGGTGCCGACACCACGAAGGACAGAACACCATACACAGATCCGCCAGAATTCTCGGCACACTTCTTTTGTTCCTCGTCTTGCACTTACCTGTGCTCTCTCACCCCAATCCTATCTCAATATACATATATGTAGGCCGCTTGGATGTTGTCGTGCTTCTCGTTTGCCAGCACCGTTTCCGTTCCCGCGTCATCTTGCTTTAGAGAAACTGGCACGCCGTGCTGCAGCGGAAGATGCACACGCTAGACAGACGAGAGGAGAACGAGGGGGAGAAGGAGAGATTTTTGTGTGTGTGTTGCTGGCTGCTTGTTTTAAAGGGGGTGGGGAGGGTGAGGGGTGAGGGAAGACACATAAGAGGCACTTCACGCACACGCGCACAGGCATATGTAAACACACACACACAACAACAACAACGACAACGACAACGAAAAGGAAGCATAAACGAAAAGAAGCAGTTCTTAGAAAGGGATAGGGAGCCTGGATAACAGTGGCGAGACACTCGGTGAAAGGCCATGGTATCGGCGACCAAGCAATACATATCTATATATATATATATAGATATGTATGTATTCGCACAAGCAAACCTGCAGAGTAGCCGTAGAGGTCAGTACAACAACAAAACCGTCAAGTCATCACACAGTCACAGAAAGGGGATGGCGGAGGGAAGAGAAGAAAGGATCACGTAGAGACGACGAAGAGCGCCGAAGAAGAAAAGGACGAACAACAACGAGTAATGAACCAGAAAGGTGTGCGGGCGAGACAGGAGAGAAGAGCGATCAGTAAAACGCAGTAAAAAACAGGTTTGTATTCACAGGACTATATATATATATATATAATGCATTCTCTAAAGAAACACCAACGTATGCAAGCGAGACAAAACAACAACAGCAACAGCAAAACAAGCGACCCCTCCCTCTCTCCCTCCCTTCCCCCCTCACACATACACACACAAAAGCAAGGCAGACAAAAACCTCGAACACAACAAAGCATAGGCGGCGCCAACATAAACCGTGCAGCACACCCCTTTCACATAGAGCGGGAAGGAGGAAAAAGAAAGAGAAGGGGAAAGAAAGAAGCGGTGGTGGTGGTGGTGACAGAAGGGGCTGAACTAAAACACACACACACACACACACACACACACACACACACACACATACACACAAACAGCGAACAACAACGCCGAAAAGGTACACACAGGAACGGCCAAGAAAACAACAACAACAGCAAAGGAGCAACCGAAAATGAAAAGGGAAAGCAAACACAACGAAACGAGCAAAAAAGAATCCCGCGTACAGACACAAACACATCCGTGTGCACGTCTGTGCCTACATACATGCAAGCAAGCGGAGGGGAAGCGGGGGAGGGAAGGGCGGCATTCAGTGGCGTGTGGCGGGGGAGGAGTTGGCAGTTGTTCTCCCCTCACCATTGCCGGCCGCTTCCCCCGAGCAGCCCATGCCTGTTGTGCTTCTCTACTGGGCGCGGAAGAAAAACTGGCCGTTTGAGAAAAACTGGCTTCCGTCCTCGTCCTCGTCGTCGTCGCGGTCGATGCCGCCGTGCCCGCGGATAGCTTCCATTGCAGCCGTCGCAGCCGCCAGCGCGACGGCGGCGTCGTCTTCGTCGTCGTTGATTGCGGCAAAACTGTACGGGTTCGTCTTCAGATGCGGATTCGCCGCTGCTGGGGTGGTCACCTGATCGCCGATCACTTCCGCAACACCAGCAGAAGCGGCCCCGGCATTGGTTGCGGTTGACTTGGCGCTCGTGTTAGCCGCACTTGCCGCCGGCCCTGACGCTGAGACCTCCTTGCCAGACGCATTTGAGGTGGGCGCGGGCTGCTGCTGCTGCTGCTGGGCATGAGCGTACATGTTTTGCATGCTCGTGTGTTGCATTCCCTGCATGTGTGGCAGTGGTGGCATGACAGAGCCGGGTACTGCGTTGTACGATGCTGGCGGCGCGGCGGCGCTGCCTTGCTGCGGTGGCGTAGAGGCCGGTGTGCGAGAGGCGCTCTGCGGACTGAAGGTTTGTGAGCTGCCTCCCGCCGCCATGCTGGCCATGGCCTGCTGCTGCTGAGCCATCTGCTGGGCCTGATGCTGTGCTTGTTGTTGCTGAGCATGAGCCTGCTGGGCCCGCCGAGCCTGCAGCATCATCTGCGCCTGCTTCAGGAGTTGTGCCTGCTGCTGCTCGTTGAGAGGCGCCTGCTGGGCCAGTTGAGCCTGCTGCTGGAGCTGGCGTAACAGCTGAAGTTCCTCCTGTGCATCCATGAACTGCTGGTAAGCCTTCTGCCCTTCGGCCTGGTGCTGTGCTTGTTGCTGGGCCTGCTGTTGAGCGTGATATTGAGCCTGCTGCTGCGCTTGCTGCTGGGCGAGCTGTTGAGCTTGTTGTCCTTGCTGTTGCGCTTGCTGCTGCGCGGCGGCCATATTCATCACGCCAGGCATCATGTAAGGGTTCATGTACACTTGCTGCGGTTGCATTTGCGGGGCTTGCTGCGGTGGAATAGTGGTCATCATGAACGGCTGCTGCTGCTGTGGCTGCTGCACTGCCTGCGCCGTTGGCGCGGACGCCACCGGCACCATCAGCAGTTGCCCGCCAGGACCCATCATGTACTGGTACTGCTGCTGCGACTGCTGCACTGCCTGCGGCGCTGCTTGAGCAGCAAAGTACTGTTGCGAGGCCCCTATCATCTGCTGTTGTTGCTGGGGTACGTTGTACATGTGCATCATAGATGGAAAGGCCATCATCTGTGGCGGCTGCGGGGGTGTGCCAGAGGCGCTGGTGGCGCCTGCGGATGCGGCTTGAGGAGCCACCATCATCGGCTGACCCGTTGCCGGGTTGATCACGTATGCCGGGTGCGCCGCCTGCGTCGGCGCGGCTGGCGCCGTCAAGACTCGGGAGTTGCTCGGCACTTGCACGTAACCGACGCCGGCCACGTACATGAGCATGGGGGCACCCGCGGTGGCAGCCGTGGTCGGGGCTGCCGCCGCAGTCGACTGGTTGGACGGCACCATGCCCATACGCAGCATGGTTGGGTTTTGCCCCATCGCTGCCGCCTGCGCAGCGAGTAACGGGTGCCCAGCAGTTGTGGGTGCCGCAGGCCCCGTCAGCGCGTTCGGTGCAACGCCCTGCACTATGTTGGCGTGCATCGCAGGGAGGTTGTGCAGCATCTGCGCCGCCTGCGGGGGCGGTAGTGGGTGGGTTTGGGCCGCTGCAGCGGCCGCGGCCTGGGTGGTTGCGGCGTGTTGCGCTTGCTCTGCGTGCGCTGCTGCTGCCTGCGCCTTCTTGCGCTTCTCCTCCTCGGCAGCAAGGCCCTCCTTCACCCAGTGGCGCACCGTGGCGGCGACAATCGTGCTTCCCATCACGTGCTCCTCGCGCTCGAGGCTGCCCTCCTCTTGCAGTGCTTCGCGGCGACTCTGGTTGAGATGACGGCGCTCCTTCATCAGCGGCCCCATATCACACCGAATGAAGGAGTTCTTGACCGTCTCGTACGCGGCCGTCTCGGCAATCAGCTTCATCATGCGCGCGAGCAGCGCGCCATCAAAGATGACCTCAATACCACGCTCGCCAGAACTCAACTCGTACAAGGAAACTTCAGGCATGGTGCAGTGCGTCCTGCGGTAGATCTCGTCTTGCGGCTCGGCCGTCTTCTGTTTGCGCTGGCGGCGGCGGCTGCGGCGTGTGCGACGACTGGCCGTAGGAGCCGAGGCGTTGCTGGGCTTCGCATCTTTCTCCCAATCTGCCGTGGTGTTGCGTGTCGAGTCGGCCGCGTCCCCGTCTTCGTTCTCACCATCTTCCCTTTTCTTCACTGCCTTCTCCACCGCTGCGACATCGGTGACCGCGCCAGCTTCCCCGCTCCTGTGCCCGTCATCGTCTACATCGGAGTGCTCCCTGTCCTCGGAGTCGTCGCCGCGGGCCTGCCGCTGCGGCTTCGCCACCTCGCCACCGTCACTGACAACGGTCTGCACCAGGGTGTCGCTGTCGGTCTTCGTCGGGGCTTCTCCGTCCGCCGTCGCGGCAGTGATAATTTCTGCCGAAATGCTGCCGACCGTCAGCGCCTTCTCCAGGGAAGGTGCACCACCTCCGCAGGAGGCCATCTCACCGCCGACGCTCGCGGCGAGGTGCCGCTCGCTAAGACCCATCTCTTCCACAAAGTCCAGGAGCGGCAGCTGCTCCTGTAGTACCTTCAGCTGGTGCACCCGGTCTTTTGGCAGCATTACATGAATGTTGAGCAGCTGCAGGTGTGTGTAGTAAGCGTTCTCCACCTCAGGGGAGTGGACGGGACGCTGCAGCATGCTGCTGGTCAGGTACTGAGAGCGGAACATTATGCTGGCCAAGAAGACGACCGGCTCCAGCAGGTGCATGTACTTGTACTCGTTCTCGAAGATTAGTTCGAATGCCACGTCCAGGCCCTTGGAGCCACACTCGTTGATGCGCAGCACGTGCAGGGGCGGCTTTGACTCTGGTCCGTAGACCTCCTTCGACTCGTGGTCGACGGTTCGCGGCTTCGAAAAGCACGAGAGGTACCCAATGCAGCGCAGGCGACGGCCCTGCACAGTCACCCACTCCGGCGAGGACGGAATGCTGCCAACACTGCCGCTGGAGCCGGACATCTGGAGTCCGTTGGGGCCCGTTGTCGGAGTCGGAACATTCAGCGCTGTCAGAGTGTTGTTGCCCTTAGCGCCGTTGGGGCTCGTGGAGTTCTGCTGCCCTGACGAGCCTCGACGGCCCGACGTGTCCGGCTCGATGGTGCATACCGCGCACGGCACCGGCCGCAGCATTGGAGGCTGGGGAGGCGTCATCGACTGCTGCGACGAGAGCGATGCACGAGAAGAGCTGCCGATGGCACGAGGAGCCGCCAGATCCCCCTTCACAGACCCACCCACCTCCGGGCCAACCTTTGGGCTCGTTGCGCTGTCCATGCCCTTGATTGAGGCCATGCGCTTCTCGTGCAACTTCGCGTTGGCCTGTCCCGCGGAATCGTACACGACACGAGTTGCTGTAAAGAAAGATGCCTCAATCTCGTTCAGCAGCTGGTCCATGGCCTTGTACGCGTGCACAGCCTTTCGTTTCGTCTCGGCGCTGGCGTCGAGGTTCCCGCTGCTGGCGAAGGTGGCGTTGAGCGCCGGTGGCGGTGGGCCGGCGGAAGGGATGACACCGCCTGCTGTGTCGCTTATATTGTGCAGGGATGTCTGCGCTGAGAGGTCGGGCGTGGTGCAGTTCGAGGAAATGCCGTTCTGCATTGCCTGGAGGGCGAGCGCGGTCGTGTTGGGTGGACCGTCAAAATAGAGCTGCGCCACCGCATCTTTCAGTCGCCTGTTTGTATCGTTGAAGTGACGCCGCAGAAGGGGAACGAGACATACCTCTGTCGTGCCGCCGTTGTTGGGATGCTGCGCCGCCGTCGCGAACAGAAAGTTCGGCGCATCGTGAGAAGGGTAGCCACCCATTTTTTCTCCGTTTTTTTTTTGTGAGCGTTCGGTTCACGTCACGCCTCTCTCTCTGGCTAGGCTTCGCCTCTTTGGTGCAAGCACTGGGGCTGCTGGTGCGTAGGCCTCTGCGTAGGTGTATACGTATGTATGTATGTACGTGTGTGTGTGTGGGGGGGGTGGCAGCCAAACGAGGAGAGGGCCACACCAACAACAGACGGACGGACAGACACGGGCAGTCAATAAGACGCTATATATATATATATATATATACGTTTTGACGCGCCGCTTGCACGCACACGTGTTCACACACTCGACAAGGTCGACCGCACAACGACGCAAGCGCAAACACGAAGAAGAAAGCAGAGAAATAAAAAAAGAGAAGACAGCACAACAACAACAACAAAAAAACTCCCACTCGTACAGTGCGAGAGGCAGATACGACCGACGACGGGGCACGACGCGTAGACGGTGAACCCCAACGATACACGGAAATAGAAATAGACCCAGGAGGCGTGAGGCACACAGACAAGAGAGGTGAGGGAAGAAAAGACGCTTTCGGTAATCACGACACCCTTCCCCTGTCAGGGATCTACGCACACGCACACACACACACACGCACAAACACGGGCGCGCACAGGTGCGCGGGTTTAGACACACGCTTACTTTAACGCGTGCGGACAAATAGAGAACCGACGAGCACTCTTGGGAGGGAGGAGAGCAGCGAGCAGCGGCTAAAGGATAACAGAGAGAGAGAGAGAGATGGAAAGAGGTGCGAGTGCTGGGAAGAGGCACCAGTCGTAAAACCAAAAAGAGAAATGAAAGGGCGAGGGCGCTAGGAAACACGAAAGCGAGAAATAAGAGATACTCCTCGATTTTCGTAATGTGTGTCTCCTCCTTTTTGTATGCTGTTCTTGTCGGTCTGCTCCCCCCCCTTTTACATTCTGTGCTCTCTCACACCCGTTGGGCGTACGCGACCCGATCGTTCCCGTCTTTCGTGCGCTCGTTCGTCTTCGTCGAAAACACCGACGCGTTTTCGTGCCTTCTTCTTCGCTCCTTCGTATCGTCTCTCTCTCGCTGCTTACGTTTGACACCCGCAAGAGAAAATGATCAACAACAAGAGGACGCACGCCCCATATACCCCCCTCACACACACACACACACACACACACACGCACACACACACACACGCGCGCGCACACCCTGAGCTTGCCACACACAGAGAAAGGCGCTAGCGTCCTCGAACGTACACCCGCACTCAGATAATCACCAACCGTAACGGAGGACGATGGAGGTGAAGTGAAGTGACGCGACGAGGCGACGGTTCTTCCCTCTCCCGTGTTTACTTCCCTTTTCTTTTCGCTTACTTTTTCTCTCCCCTCGCCTCTTTTGCTGGGGTTCGCTCCGGTATCGCTCACTGGATCCTGTTCGGCGGTCTGCTTTCGTGACGGCAGCGGTGCCTCCCCCTCCCCTTTTCTCTCCTGCGGGCACTCACTCACGCACACCACACAAAACGCCGGGGCGAGAACAAACGACCAAAGAAAACAAAAAAACAAACAAACTGAAGAGCGGGGGGGGGATGTGTGAGGGGTGGGTGGGTGAGGAGATAGCGAGAGAGAAGGGAGGCGGGAAGAGGAGCCAAGGCAAGCACACCAAACAAAACAAGGGGAGGGCTCACGGCACTTTCTCTCCGGTTTCTCCAAGCACCACCACCACCACTACCACCACCACTACTACTGCCGCTGCTACTGCTGCAGAAAACCGGTGAGAAGAAAATGGAAAAAGACCGAGCACGGGAAAGGGAATTCTTTTTTTGTGTGTGATTGATGTTGTCGTAAGCACGGCAACTGCGTTTTCCAGAGTGCTTGCCTTGATGTGAGAGGCGTACTCGCTCCGTCTCTCGCTCAATCTCGCTTGCTCGACCCCTCCCTTGTATTGAGTATTTTGCCGACTGTCGGGCGTGTAGGCTCGCAAGCAAAAGAGAACAACAAAATGAATGCAGAGAAGCAGGGGTGAGGGGTAGGGGAGGGCGAGAGGGCGTTAGAGAGGAAGGAGGGTGATTAAAACGCACTGGGGAGTCGTGGTGGGTGAGGGAGGGGATGGGGTCTGATGTAAGAGATGTAGGCAGAGGGAGGAGGGATGGGGAATAAAACACACACACACACACACACACACGCACACACGGAGAGGGAGCTGGAGCCTCAAGAGAGCCTGGATTCTAGCACCTCGCTCTCTGTATCCCCCCTACCCGCTGACGCGTGTGTGTATAGATGTAAGGTATAGGTGCGTTGGTGGGTGTTGGTTTGCACCGATATATATATATATATATATGCGGAACGAAAGGAACGCACGAAAAAACCAGACGAAAACCAGAAAGACGACCCAAGGGGCTGCGAGAGCAAGGGAAGACTGTGTGTAGATGTATGCTTCAGCTACCAAGTGGGGGATGGAGTGGGTGGGGTGGGGTGGGTGCGCGGAGGGGGGAGAAGAAAAACGGGTGGGGAGGGAAGGAAGACGGGAGTCTGAGAGACAAGCGCACAAGAGGAGGAAAAGGAGAAGGCAGGGTACTGAGATGCAACGACAACGAGGACGAAATCAGCAGAGGGGAGAGGGGTGAAGGTAGCGGAGTTCGGTCGCACAGACAGGTGTGAGGGAGAGAGAGAGCGGAGCTGAGAACGAGCAGCCCAACCCAGCGCAGGTTCCCTCTATACGAGCACAAAATACAGAAACAAACCAGAACAAAAACACCGAAACACAACCAGCAAAGGCCACAGTGCACAAAGGAAGGTGGAGAGGTGGTGGTGGTGGTGGAAACAAAACCAAGCCAAACAAAAAAATAGAGCGAGAGGAGCGCGAGACCAGAAAAGCAACGCGTGGGGAGTTCTCCACGCACGTTCTCCCCCCTCTTCTTTGGTTTTTGTTTCGCCTGCGCCTTCGTGCCGGCGTGTGTGCGTGTGTGAGGGGGGGGGGGGAGGGGCGCGCGTACGTGCTCGTGCCTATGCGTGCGTATCCGCGCGTTATGGTGACCTCACACCGATAATCGCTTCGCTTTTAGTTCTCTCGCGCGCACGTTCGTTATATCCTGGCACGTCGAGAGGCTATCCTGCACAGAAAACAGAAAGAGGGCCGCCTCTTCGATTCTCTCCCCCTCCCCCTCAACGCTCCTCCCCCTTTTTGTTGTTTTTGTTGCTTGCGTGTGTGTGTGTGTGTGTTTGTTTGTTTTATTGGCCACCCCCTTCGTGTGTTGTTTCTGCTGCTTTATGCGTTTACGCGCTCGTGGGCGATGCACAAACGAAAACGAAAACCGCGACAACGACACTCGTTGGCACCCGTCGAGACGCACACGCGAAGGGCACCCTTCACACAACCGCGATGCACACACACACACGAAAGGTGGTACCACCGACGGGAGAGAGAGAGAGAAGGGGAAGGGGAAGGGGAAGGGGAAGGGGAAGGGCAGAGGAAGGGAGGTAAGGGCAAAGAAGGAAGAGAGAGGGGTGCGAAGAAACGAGAAGCGATGGAAAAGAAAAGTGAGAAGGCAAGAGAAAGGAAGGAAATAACACGACAAAACAAACCTGCGCGTGCGGTGTTGGGGTCGAGGAGGGTGTGGGGCGTGTGCGCGCGTGGGAGGGCGGTGGTGGTGGTGGTGGTGGCGGCGCAGCCACAGTCCAAAGCAAAGCAGAGAGAAAAGTTGGGAGAAGGGGAGAAACAGATCGGTAGAGAGGGTAGAAGAAGAGCCACGGTAATGCTGGTTCGCTCGCATGAAGTGAATCGCGCTAAATCTTCAGCAGCCGCAACGACAGGAGGGTGGCACCACTGGCCCTGCTGGTTCGAGGAGCACTGCGGCGTGCACGTCACCCCAAGCGAGAGAACACGAGACACTTGATTCCAGAATGCGGTCGATTCTGTGAAGGACACTGTCAAGTAATGCGAGCACGCTCGCAGAGGGGGTGGAGTGGGCACAGAGCGTGACGAAGAAAAAAGGGTTGGACACGGATTTGTCATCTGAGGGGTGGCACCCATCCGACATCTTCTGTCTTTTCGCTTCAAGACGCAACAGCGTCCCGCCCCTCCCTCGTTCTGTGCTCTCTTCTTTTTTCGTCACCTCTTCCGTCAGATTCGCACGTTGTTGTACTAGATCGTAGAAGTAATAACAGCAACGAACACCCACGTATGCTTGCGCACCGTGCGCTGCCTCACTGGCGGAGTCGACACCGCGAGCCATAGAAACAAAATGCTGCACAGGCCTTCGATGCATACGGTGAACTTTACACACGCAGGGACGTCCCCCCCCCCCACACACACACGGAGAGAGTGAGAGGGGGTGGGGTAGGAAGGTGGGTGCGTAACACATATGCAGACAGATACACGGCGGCGGTGCGTACAGACAAGTAAAAGCACGCAAAAGCGAAAGCGGGGGAGGAGAGGGGAATGTGTGCGTGTGTGTGTGGGGGGGGGGGCGCAGATCGAGCTTGACAACGACCCTTGCCTGTGCTGAACGCAAAACTGCGCGTCAAGGTCGCAGTCGATCGTGGCGACGGCAGCTGTCGTTGAGCGAGAGCAGCGCGCTCATACACTACGAACTTCTCCCCTCCACCTTTTTGTGTGCCCTGAAGACAACAGCAGAGCGAGAAAAATGAGCCAGCAAGAGAGAGAAGGAAGAGCTCGACAAGGGAAGGGGTTGGGTCAGTGCGCTTCATACGGCGCAGACGCGCGCTTCACCGTGAGAAGGTGCTGCTCTCCCGTTTGCCGCCGCACTCTCCCCGCATTTTCTCACCGCCGTGCGGCCGCCCTTTATGGTATCGCGTTCGAGTCTATGCCCAGAAGGCGTTGTCCTTTGTTATTTTCGACTGCAGGCGTGCGCGCCACTTGTCCACGAAGGACGTCGGCATCACGACATAGTCGCCAGGCTCGATAGAGGTTGCATCACTGGTGCCGCTACCGCCTCCCAAGGTGATGGTGCGGGCGTAGCTCACGACGAAGCCATACAGATCCTCGAGAATTCGCTCGGCGATGGCGACCTTGGTGGCTGCCTGCGACTGCTGCAACGGCTGCTCGTGCGTGAAGCCGAGGTTCTTCAGCTCCTCTTCCCGCTCCAGCGCCAGCCCGAGAACGATACGGATTGGCTGGGCGGCATTCAGAAAGACAGCGGGGACTTCAACGATAAAGCTTGCCCGCTGCTGGGTCAGGGCGCCGACGTACTGAAAACTCATCGTGTCCTCGCGCGCGAGAAAGAGGCCGATGCCGTGGCCGGGCGGGAGCGGCTCTGACATGGTGAGAAACACGACAAAACTCTCTGGTGCCACACCGAGGTGGACGGCCCACCGTCCTGTGTCGACTGGGGAGATGTTGGTCTGCACGGGGTCGCCGGGAATGATTACGCCGAAGAGAGGCGGTGGTGTGCTACTGGGTGCCGTCGCGAAGGGGGCTGCTAGCCCCGGCGGCGCCTGCTGCCACTGCATTCCGCTGGTGCCAATATCCAAAAAACGATGAGAAGGCAAACGTTAGCGCAGATTATAAGACTAATAAGAGGCCGAAAGAGAGAGAGAGAGAGATTGGGCGGGAAGGGGAAGAGGGAGAGGGGTGAAGGAGGCGCGTCCACGCACGATGCACTCACACTCCCCACTCACACGCGCGCCCTTCCACACAACCAACGCGAAATCAACCAAACAAAAAGTTATGCACGCAGATCACCAGCGTAGAGCGTCACAGAGAAGGAGGAAAATACAAAGGATAAGAACTAACCTCGGCATAGGAGGCACCTCCGAGAGGAGAAGAGTGTGGGGAAGAGGGGCTCCAGAGCCGCGCATGTGCGGTATTTCCGTAGAGAAAGTGCCATGCATAGATCGGAGGAGTGATGCAAGAGCGAAACGCCGACGGAAAAGTTGCCTGGACGGGAAGGAGACATCTACCACGGTGCCGGTTGCCGACTCGTCTACTTCTCCACTCACTCGACCTTGTTTTTCTGGACCCTCTCACGTGCACCCTCACGACGGGGCGACACCGCTCAACAGTGTGTCGCACCTCAGGATCAAACACACTCACTCTCTGTGGGAGAAGCCAAGCAGCTCCCCTTCCCACCTCACACAAACACACACACACACACCTCATATCCCCTGCCAAAATGCCAAACCACTTCTGGTGGTGACAGGGCTAGGCCCCCATGGAGTGCGGAAGGTCAGAGCGATGTATCGCTGCTGATGTCGGCGGTCAGGTCCTGGATGGCACTGCGCCGGCGTGACTTGAGCGTATCCCACACGGTCCTCCTTGTCCAGTGGTGTGGAGAGCCTGCCCCATCAGAAGGGGGATGCACCAGAGGTGGCGCCCGGCACCACAGGGAAGCAGCTGTGAGGCTGCCTGCGAAGAAGGTGTGTGGGTGCAGCTTGAGACAAGGGCCGTGCTTTCACATGGCTGAGCCGGCGAATTCCTGCAACGCGCGTGTCTGCCGCTGCTTCACACGACGCGATGGGGCATCTGTGGCGGGCCCGGCAGTGGGTGAGGGTGGGTGGGTGGGGGGTAGAGTGGACTCGTGGTTGGCAACATGCTGAAAAAAGGGCTGCACGATACACAAACGAAACGGACTCACCTGTTGGATCTGCGTGTTCGTGTTCGCTCACTGTGAGAGGGAGGAGTAGAGGAGAGGGGGGCATTCCCATCACGATTACCATCATCGATCCTTCCTGAAGGGTAGCCTGCCGAAGGGTCTTTTCTTTCGATTATTCGCTACCAATATCGTTTTTACCGTGGCGCATACCGTAACGAGCCACATGCCACACACACACACACACACACACACACGCGCTCATACACGTAATACCAACAAGCGCATCACCGCGGCAGGGAGGGGGAGGGGGAAGGGTGTCACGAGCAGTACAGAAGCGAGCAATACCCAGCGGAAGAAAATAAACGAGCCGTGCGCTTGCCGGCACACCTGCATCTCTCCGCGTCCGTTTGCACAGTCATGGTCCTACAGACAGCCCTAACGGCAGGAACGTGACGCGGTGGATGCACGCACGCAGCCGACCAGTGGGGTGATGGAAAGGAGACTGCTTTCCACTATCACAACTTCGAGTTCTCTTGGGTGTGAGATAACGAACTCTGTGCCGCTGCAGCGGCTGCCCCCTCCCAGTGCCACGCGCAGTTCACCGCCCCAGACTCCATGGCGTAGGGTTTGGCGTCCACAAAGGCGGGGTCAAAGGCGCGTATGTGACCCACGTTGCTCACTAGCGTGTTCTGCAGGGCGATGATGCGGTCATCAAGGCTCTCCGCCTGGCGTGCCTGACGCTCCTCTTCCTTTCGCATCGCCTGCACCTTCGCCTCGGTTTCCCGCGCCCGCTTCACAAACTCGTCCTGCCGAACCATTTGCTGCACCTCATGTGTGCGGCTCTGGTGGACGTAGTAGTAGTACAGGTTGTCTGTCTGATTCTTTTCTGCGTACACCCACTTCTGCAGCTTCGCAATTTTGAGCACGAGGCGCAGGTGCCGCGCAGAGTCGAGAGGGACGTCGTTGCGCTGCTTGCACAGCTCCCACAGGTCAAGCAGGCGAATTGGCTGGTGAAAGAAGAGCAGCTTCACAACGTAGTTGCGGGGCAGCTCACCCAGGTCACGTGGTACAGCCTTGATGTTGTTCTGCTCCAACGGCTTCTTGAAGAGCTCGCGGATGTTGCTGTTAAATTTCTTGAAGCCGGCCTGGCGGATCATTGTCACCTCGCTGCGATACGGAACGGTAAGGCGGTACTCCTTCCCGGGCCGCAGCCCTGGCGGGCCCTTCGGCCTGTTACAGCGGGCGAGTGTGCGACGCAGCATCTCTTGCCGTCACGCCTCCGTCCACCACAGCTCAGTCCTTCAGCGCCGAATGCGCGTCGTGTTACCCGGTGAGTTAGCGCGCAACTTCTTGTACGGCCTGGTGCGGTCTGCGCGCTGCACCTTCCAGTACAACACGGATTCCTCGGATCCGCATATACCCGCAGCGACACTCCCGCCCAGCACAGCACTTGCGTTGTCTGCCCACTTGGTGAAATGCAGAAGGGAGAGAGGGGAGGTGGAGGGAGAGGGGAAGGAGACACCTCACCTGCTGTCGGTGCTCACGGACAGGCATGAACGGGTTGGCGGCATCCGCGCACGTTTCCCACCCAGGGGTGAGGACAGAAGGGAAAAAAGTAGAGAGAGAGAGAGGGGGAGGGAGGGAGGAGGGGGGAGGGGGAGAGGGAGGCGGACGGGTAGGAGGGAGGCGGGGGGAAGGGGGAGGGAGGCGGACGGGTAGGAGGGAGCATCGTGGGGAAGCCGCGGGTCGGACATGGAAAAGCAAAAAAGTTGCTAAGAGCTCCTGGGCACGGACGAAAGGAGGTGTGTGTGTGTGCGTGCGTGTGTGTCTTCGGCAGGGGGGGGGGGGAGGGCATGAACAGACCTGTCGTGACCCTTCTACACAATTCTGGCTCCCCTCCCCTGCGGCGGCTTTTGCTGCGCTGCGGCCGTAGTCACGAACGACAAAACAAGCCGTGTAAGCACGCGAGAAAGGTCCGAGCACGAGGGCGAAACAGGCCGCCAGCTGTCGGGGAGGGGGGGGGAAGGGTACCGCTTGCTGTGTGTGAGTGTGTATGTGCGAGCTAACATCACTCTGTGCAGCCATGCATCATGCATCTCATTTGGTGCCCTTCGACAGTCATCGCGTGCCAGCGCCTCCTCGGTTGGTGCACATCCACGGCAGCGGGGTGTCCGAGAGCGGATGGGTGGTGGTGGTGGTGGTGGGGAGGGGGGAGGGGGCCGAGGACGGGTGCGTAAGCGGGATGAAAGAGTGGAAAAGATGCCGCGTGCGAACGGAAAGGGCCTCTTTTGTGTTTTTTATATACTCTTGAACAACAGCAATACTGCACAAAGAGGGGTGGGGGGGGGCGATGGACGCAAGCACTGGCAACCTCGGCTGCCGTCGCAGCGCGCTCCTTCGGCTTTCTCCTCCCCTTCCACTGTACAACTCTCTTCACTTGCATGCGGTGTTCTCATCTCCCTCTATGGCAGCCTCGCTGCTTGCTAGGTTTCTACTTCTTCGACATAAAGGACTTCAGCGCCGGTGCCGCTACCGCCGCGTCGCACACGTCCACCTCAGCGTCTTCACTAAGGGCCCTCAGCACCGGCTTTGCTACTCGCGAGGGGACCTTGTCAGAGCGGCTGAGCGCCATGATCGCCTTGGCCACGTTCAGGCGCACATTCGGCACGGCATCTGTGTGCAGTGTGACCAGCTGCGGCCACAGCGCCGACTCGCATGTAGCCGCGTCGAAAGCGGCGACGTCCGCAAGGGCCGCGTACAGGTGGCAGAGCGTGACTCGATGGAGGTAGTTGGGGTCCGTCACGAGAGTCTGCACTTGTGGCAGGAGCGTCGAGGCGGCCCAGCCACTCCCGTGCTCGGCCACCAGCTTGCAGCACGACTGCACTGCGGCGTCACGGATGGCGGCGACGCGGTCGGTCAGACGGTTGACGCATACCTGCAGCACCTGCTCTGCGCTCCGCCCCAGCGAAGTGATCACGTAGGGCACCTGTGCGACAACCACCTCCCGCACACGCCATTTTGAATCCGCAGCGAGGCTGATGACAACAGGGACCAGGCTTGGCGCCAGCTCCTTCGCCTCCGGGGTGTTGCCCATGGAACTAAAACCGGACACGAGTGCCAGTCGCACATCCGCTTCCGCGTCCCGCAGCAGTGCGGTGCACGCTGGGACGATGGTAGTGCCCCAGAGGTCCTTTGCCACGTGCGCGACGGACTTCAGCACGGCGCTCGCGAGGCTCATTCGGACGTGGCTGACGTCATCAGAGACAAGTCGAGTCCCAGTCACGAGGATATCCTTCTTGCCGGTCGCGTCTCGGCAAGCGGCAAGCACGTTCGCCATGTTGAACACCGCCGACGCACGGATCTCCGGCTCTGAGTCCTGGCACAAGGCGCGAAACACCGGCACAGCATACTTGACGACGTCCGGTGGCGAGAGAGCGGCCGCGAGGTTGCCCAACGAGTCTGCCGTCATGTAGCGAACGCGCCACGAGCTGTCCGACGAGAGTGAGCGAACTGCTAGCAGGATAGCGGAGTGCTGCGTCTCGGGGAGCACCTGCAGCAGGGATGCGCACGTCGCCACCGCTTGCAGGCGCACGCCGTCGCTCTCGTCTTTGGCAAACGCGTTCAGCACCGGCACCAGCTCCGAGCACCCCTTCGAACCAAGTACGCCGGCGAGGTGTTTGCCCATGGCAACGCATGCGGCGCGCCGAACGAGGATCTCGTCGTCCTCGCACAGCTTCTGGAAAAGCTTTATCAAGTCGGCGCGCGTGCTGGCGTCGGCGCAGGGGTAGACGGTGGAGATGAGTGAGCAGGCGGTGCTGCGACACTGCGGCATCCCTTCGCCGAGGCGGCGGACCATGCTTATGAATTCACCTCTTGCCTTCGCATTCGAGTCTTTGCGCTTGTTGTCGGCCGAAGACGCACCGCTGCTGCCTGTGATGCTGCCCGGCGAGAAGAGTTGGCTGCCAATGAGCTGGAGGGATGCGACAGCCTCGTCGCGTACGGTGACCTCGTCCAGGCTACCCAGAATCTCCAGTGGAGCTAGAAGACTGCTGGTGTACTCTACGCCTCCCACCTCCGGTACCATCGTCCCCAGCGCGTTCGCGAACACGCGCAGCACTTCGTCGTTGTCGTCGAGGTAGTCCGTGAGGTACAAGAGGAGTTCGTCACGGGTACGCTCGGGGCCCAGCGTGGTGCTGATGAGGTGGATGCCGCGCATGCTGCTCAGGCGCGCCTCCGGATCCTCGGAGCGGAGTTTGTCGATCATAGTCTTGACCGAGTCGAACTGCTCCATCGTGATGGCGCGCTGTGGGTTGTTCGTACTAGTGATATCACAAAGGGAGGGAGAGAGATACACAGGCAAGCGGGGCGATTGCACAGGACAAGAAAGGGTATCGGGTCTCGCACCCTCCACCTGCAGTATCTGTGCGCACTTGTATACGGTATGGCGTGCTTGTCAGCTTTGGGGCGGCTAGGCTGATACGCGCGCGCACACACACATACACACAGATAGACAGACACGCGCGCTCACACGGCCACACTCCGGCAGCGGTACCAAGGTAAGACAGACAGTGGAGAGGGAGAGCGAAGAGCGCTTGATGTGTACACACGCTGGCGCAGGCGGATGAGAGCCATTCATGCGGACACGAAATAGAAAGACGAAAACGAAAAGCAAGGCGTGAAAAGTACGATGCGATCAGGTCGAGAAGACGTGTCGACGGATGCGCCGAAATCGATCATTTCTCGCGTGCAATACGCCGCGGAAAGCGCGCGGTGTCGTTGCCACAAATGGAGAGAGCGTGGGTGTTGGGACAGGACGAGGATCCGACGGCGCGTCGGTGCAACGTTACCTTCTGGCACTGCTGCGTACTCGATGCGCACGCTTCGTTTCCGTCGCGTCCACCGTCGTTGTCGTGAAGCCCGACCACCACGCACGCCTGTGCATACTTCTTCCGGCAGACCACTCTCAGCGACGCTCATGTCGGAAAATACTGGGTCTGACACACCGCACATTATTGCGCGCGATCCCTTCTCCGTCTCTCTCTCTCTCTCCATCTCTTGGTTTTCGTTTTGACCACTCTGTGCCTTGTCTTAGGTAGGCACTTATTCGCTGTATGGCAGGCACCACTGACATCGTCTCCCCGTCACCTTTCGATTAACCGCCGCCGCCGCCCCCCCCACCCACTCCCCCCAACACACTCGAGAAAGCAAAAGAGACGGAAAAGGTGCGTCGCGTGTGCCTGCATGGCGGCACCCTTGCCGCTTGCACCCCTTCCTCCACTGAGAGGCCGCCTGCCTTTGTAGGCGCGCCTCACACCCGTTGTGTTGAAGCGCACGTAGCAGCAGCAGCAGCAGCAGCACATGCGAATGCGCAGACCTGGACGCCGTTACTTGATTAAATACTTTTAAAATCACCCCCCCCCACACACACATGCACATGGATGCCGAGAGAGAGAGAAAGTAAGGCAGGCAGGCATACGCGCCTGCGAATAGAACACGTCCGTGACAGCACAGCACCGAGCTGCTTCAATGACGACGGCACACAAACAAAGAGAGACAGAGAGACGGCCACCATCGAGGCATCACGCGGTCGCCGTGTCGGGGACGCCGGAGTCAGATAACGCCTGAATCTTGGACTCCACGTAGGTGCGCGCGCACTTCTTCACCGATTCGACATCGGCCGGCGTCCCGTGCAGCTTCTCGAATGAGAGGAAGCGCGTGAGGACCTGCTGCATCACCTTTGCCGAGAAGTTCATCGCGACCGTGCGCTGGAGGATCTGCCGTACCTGAAGCGTTGACCCCATCGGGTCCTTGCGGTTCAGCAGCCCCATCTCCTGATCAGTGTAGATTGTCCAGACATCGGACCGCTTCGGCACCTTGCGCAGTAAGCCTTCGAAGAGCGCGCGGCCGTTCTCGGGACTGCCGTGCTTATACTCGTGAATGGCAATGTGTACAATAGCCAGCGTGGCGTCGTCTCGCTTCAGCACATCGCCCATGTCCTTCAAGGTCCGCTTCAGCTGATCGCGCTTGCCCTGATCGACAAGGACAATGCCGAGACGCTCCCACGTGCGGCGCTCAGTGCGGAACTTGCCCGTCATGGCGCGACACAATGCAAGCAGCTGATTAGGCTTTCGGGACGCAGCGTAGATATCTGCGAGTCGCTCAAAGAGGGTCAGCTGGTTGAGCTGCCGTTGCTGCGCGCGCCGGAACACCGCCGAGAGCGACTCCTCCGTGCCATACAGGTTCTCGATGTTGAGGTACGCCACCCAGACGTTTAGCAGCTCCTCCTGCTCTCGCACACCGATAGTGCTGAGCGCCTTCTCGGCCACCTGACGCGCCGCCTCGTACTGCTGCAGGCCAACGTGGTAGGCCATGTATTGCATCCAAACGTAGCTGCTGTTCGGGTTTGCGAGCAGCAAGCGCTGGAATTCCTCCGGGCTCGTCGGCACCGCCGTCTCCATGCCGCGCTCGTAGGCGTCGATTGCCTCCTCCAGTTTGCGGCGGCGCGTCCGCTGCCGCCGATCCTGAGCTGAGCCGTGGCCGCTGTGACCTTCAGCCGCGTCCTCATCGTCCTCACTTTCCTCGGCGCGCCGCGCCTTCGCCGCGTACTCGGTCCGCCACGGGAAGAATCCCAGAAGCCCGCGCGCCGCAGCAGGAGATGTAGGGTTGGCCGCGGACGGATCAGAAGCCGACGCAGAGGTCGACGCTTCGATCGTGGACCCGGCGAAGTGACGCACCGCCGGAAGGCAGTGGAACTGACGAAGGCGATTCGACAGAATCGCGAACGGCGCCACGTCACGCAGAGCGGCGATTTCAGGGCAGAACTCGATCACGAGATCCACCGCGTGGCCGACCACCGGTGCCGCAGGCACCCCGTTGCCGTCCCAGTCGTATACATAGTAGCCAAGAACAGTCACGCAGCCGCTGCTGCTGTCGTGCGGGTCTACGGTGACGCTCTGCACAGGAATCTGAACAACAGCGCACCCGTCATCGGTCGACGAGAGGAGCACCGTGCAAGAGACGATGTCTCCAGGGTGCAGCGTCGCCAGCGCCGCCGCGGACACGGCCGTGTCGACCGGCGTGCCCTCCACTACCTTCGCCTTCGCTGTCACATTGACGACGTCAGCGTTCACGTCGTAGTTGAGAATGCGCACCTCGACGGTGTTTCCGTCGGCGGCAGCCTTGTTTCTCTCTGTGCTCGCGCCCAGCGAGCTGTCCTCTCGCGCGTGATCTACGTGGTGCTCATCGTCGTCGCTGATGATACCGCTGCCGCCACGGCTTTTCTGCCTCTGCTGGGCACGAGCGGCGGCCCCGCTAAACGACTTGAGGGATGCGGAGGAGGCACCCTTGGTGAGGTCCTCCAGTGCCGCCACAGCCGTCATGCGAGGCTGAATGGTGAGCACTGAGCCCTTTGCAGAGCCGCGCACAAGGCGAGCCTCGGCAGTAGTGCCGAGTCCCACCAGCATGTGCTTGCGCAGGAGCCTCTGCACGAGGCGGCGCACAGGCTCGGGGTAGGTGAGTATCGCACTAAAGCCCTCCTTCAAATCTACTGTCAGCAGCCGGTACCCCTGCGCGTCGCGCGAGCGCATCGGCATGGCAATCACCTGCTCGCGGGCCGAGAGGCTCGTGAGGAGACGCTTGGCCAGCAGATCATCGCCAAGAGTCGCGGTGGTGAGACGGCCGAAGCCCCTCGTCTCGGGCAGCTGCACAAGGATGCCATCGGTGGTGACGTGGTGCACGCGGTACTCCCGAAAGAGCGGGGACGCGGAGGTGGCGGCACTGGATGAGGTGCGTGACATGCTTACTCGCAAAGAAGGCTGTCGCTGGCAGAAGGGGGAAGCCCGGAAAAGGGAGTGGTGCGTGGCCGTCAATGCAGTTACGGGGAGAGAGAGGGCGAGAGAGAGAGGGGGGAGGTGGGTGAGTGAGGCAGATTGAAGCAGCGCAGAAACATGGGGTGAGATGGCGGCGATGCACATCCAAGTGCATACACATTGGCGCAGGAGGCGCACGGCAGGCTCCAACGAGAGAGGCGACAAAGACAGAAGAGGTTGACAGACCCTCGCCCCTCCTCACCTCCTTCGTACGCGGCCGCGGGTGCAACAGGAAGCAAATAGGAAAAGAGAGATGCCGCGCTCCATAGAATCACGCTCCGCGATGGGGGAGGGGGCAGGAGCGCGGCCGTGGTGGATCCACCTGTAGACATGATTTGCGCGCATTCATCGCGGACACGAGTGCCGCAAAGACGGCAGAAGCACAGACACACACAGACACACACACACACACATGCATCAAAGTCGTTAAGCAGCGCATGTCTCTATCTCCTCTCTCTAGCCGTGCTGCCTATACCCTGTGCTATCTTACTGGTTGTTGTGTGCATGGGTTACTCGTGTATACATTTGCGATGGCGTCTACGCACCAGACGCCATCGCACCCTTAAACACGCTTCTCTAAAACAACAGGTAACAACGAGAACGCCAATCATCATCATAGTAGCCCACCCAACACAGACGTAGACGGAATACGCTGTGCCAACGACCTAATCACCAACTCGCCTACCCTACCCAAACTCCAACTCGCCGGCCGCCTGCCTTGAACAAGAAGCGGTGGCCGCAGACAACACACTGAGAGGATGAGGTGTGAGGGGTGGACAATGGTGTCACGCGCGTCTGGGAAGATACACCATAAACTGAGCACCACCGGCCAGAGCTCTGGGTAGTGCGGTCCTCCAGATGCCGCCCAAGAGGAGCTCTGCACACACACACACACACACAAGCACGGCGCGTGCGCGATATTGTACGGCAGCTGCCTCGCCTGCAATTCGTGTGGCCAGAGTGAGTGCCGTCTCTGCGACACTGTAGGAACGCAAGACGATAGCTGTGCATCACGGCTGTACAAGCGCACGCGAAGAGAGAGAGAGAGAAAGAGGAAAAGGAATGCTCTCATCAGCTGTAAGCGATATCAGTCCTCGAGCTCTGTGGTGAGTCGTGCCACAGTCGATCGCAGTGGTGTTGTGGCCGAGGACAGGCTCAGCAGCACATTCTCGCCGGACGCCCTCGATGACAGGACGCCGGATGAGATATCCGGGATGGAGAAACGGTTCCTGCGTTCAATCACAGCGCCGCCACTGGCCAAATCGGCAGAAGCATGGACAACCATGCGATTCAAGACATCCGCGTCCACTGTGCCGCTGCACCCAGCTTCGTGTTGCTGCTGCGGCGGCGGCGCTGGTGGTGGTGGTCGAAATACAAAGTAGGGGGAGCCACGCTGGCACTCGGCGGGGAATGGCATATCCTTTCGGCTCGCAAGCTCCTCGTACCGCCGGCGCCAGTAGTTAGCATCATTGCGCGCCATCTCGAGCGGTCCTCGTAGGCTGGCCTGCCCCTTCTCCAAGCGCTCGCGCAGCTCCTTGTTTATCATGTACTCCCGCTTCAGCTCATCTTTCACGGTGGCAAGGTGGCCGCGGCGGAGGTCCAGAATGCGCTGCTTCGACTGCAGCTCCGCCAGCGCCTCCTTGTGCTGCTGCAGCAGCGCGCTGTGGCCAGACTGAAGCGAGGCGAGCTGCTCCTCGAGGAGACGGACACACTCTGCCGGTGCTGCAGCTGTCATTCCACCCTGGCCACAGGAGCCGACGTGCGACGCACCGCTGTCATTCTGTCCTACCGAGGCGGCGCGCGACACCCACTGTTGCGCCGTTGCCGTCCCAGGTGACACGCGTATCGACCCCGACATGAGGCTGTCGCAGTAATCGCTTGCGACACAGTTTTGCGGCTGAGACCTCGATCTGCTCGGCTGTGGGGGGTCTGCGTCCACGCCCGACTGAAGACGCGGATTGGGTGATTGCCCGTCCGGAAGGTTGCTGCTGCCAGTGATGTGCCGTCCGCTGCTCTCCGTCACGCGGCCCACGGCGCTCACATCGAATCCGTGCACGGAGGCCAGTGGATGGGACAGGAGGCCCTGCAGTGTGCATTCATTGGTCGACACCGACGGTGCATGCCTCGGAAGTGACAGCTGCGGGGCTGCTGCGATGGTTTTCTCTTGGCACGCTTCCGCGGGGAAAAGCATTCGCCACCGCTCGCGGCTCGCATCTGGCCCATACACGTAGGCGTGGAGCTGGTCGACGGCCTGTCGGGCCTGCTGAAGGGGCTGGCCGTAGGCTGCCATGCACTGCATGAGGTCTCTGATCTCGCTTGCCTGGGCACGGAGGAGAACCGTGCATTGCTGCAGCAGGGTGTCCTGAGTTGCCGCGCGTTTCAAGGACGCGGAGTGTGCGTCCTCCCAGACACTTATTTCCTCCTGAAAGCTCTGCACCTTGTCGATGTAGCCGTCGCGCTCCTCCTGCAGGGCGCTGATGATGTCCTGGGCGCTGTTGAGGCTGTCATGCAGCTGCGCCACCTCAGCGCGAAGATTCTGCAACCGCGCCTGCTCCGTGGCACGCTCCTCAAGCAGTTCACTGATGCGGGACGTGTCCGCCTCGCTCGCCATTGAAGACGCCGTAGCAGTGGCAGCGCTTGACAGCTTTCGCGATGCTGCGACGGGGAAGTCGGGCGTCCCTTTACAGCTATCCACTGCTCCACTCGTCATGCTCAGCTGCTGCACCTTCACGTGCAGCCGCTCGATCTCCTCCTTGGCCGTCTCCAACATGCGCCGCAGCTGCGCCGCGGTGAGGTCGCGGTTCACGACGGCCTTGTTCTCGATAGCCTTGGCGCGAGCACCGAAGCGCAGCGTCGACAGCGTCTCCTGCGCATGGCACGGGGACGGGTTGCAGCAGATCACAAGGGCCGTGTGCGAGTTGCCGCCGAGCGAGTCTTTCAAGATCTTTGTCAGCACACTGTCGCGGTACGGCGTGTGCGTGGCGTTGTGATCTGTCAGGGACATGATAACCATGCCAAGGGTGGAGAGGGACTTGTTGATCAGCTTTGCCTCCTCTAGGCGTAGCCCTGTCGCGTTGGTTTTGCCAACCTTCTCGCTACCAGCGAGGTCCACCAAGTAAAGCTTCCCCACCGTCGACACCCCCTGCGCGCGGTCGACACTTTTCACCGTCAGGTTCAGCAGGCAATGGCTGCGGCTGCTCGTCTCGTTCATCGCCGTGGCTGAGGTGACCCGCTGCTTGAGACCACTCTTCACCAGATGCAGCACATCCCTGGCGGACGACACATGCGGGTTGCAACATCCATCGACGTAGAACGAGTTGGTGCTAACATCCTCGCGCAGCTGCAGCTTGCGTGGCCCTATCGGCAGCGTTGGAGCGACGCCAGCCGACGATGACGACATCGCGGCGGACGGGTTCGGGGCAAGGAGGTCGCGAATCTGCTCCATGTACACCTCCACAAAGAACATCTGCACGTCGAACTCCTTGGACGGGTCTGCGTGGGCGATGGCGTCGAAGATGTCGTGCACCGCGCGCGGTATGACGCCGCTGACGGCGTCGCCGGTAAAGGCGGGCCGCATACCAGTCGCACTCCTCCCCGTACACCGAGGCGGACCACTGCGAGAGAACGCAGAGGACGGCGATACCGGGGCCGCTGACGACGACGGTGAAGCGCAAGAGGTCGACGCGGTGGCGGCGGCACACATCTTTGTCGACTTGTTCACCGCTGCATAGCAGTACTCCACCGCATCGCTGCCTGTGCCGTTTTGAAGCGTGTTGATTTGGTGCAGTTCGCCAAGCGGCGTGACGGTGGCGCGGGTGCGGCAGAAAGATGTCGCCGCCGTAGACGGCGGTGGCACGGCTGCGGTGCTCCTTGTCGTTGCTGTCACTGAGGTCGCCGGGTGGCCCGTCTGGGTATGATAGCTGCTGAGCTTCAGCCGCGTTTCCCTGGGAGACGTGCTGGCCGCCTGCAAGGCTTGCTGAGATGTTTGCTGCTGCTTCTGCTCTTCGTGTCGCTCCTCGTCTTCCCCTTCCACTTGCGCCTCCTGGCGCTCGCAAGCGTGAGACTCCACCTCTCCGTGCTCCTCCTCGGTGAGGCGCGCGTGCGCCGGACCGCCCTCCGCCTTCGGCCTCTCGTTGACGTCCTCCTCGTTGGTGTCTGCGTTGAAGGCGACGCCTGCAGGGGGCCTGCCTGAGTCGAAGCTCGTGGCCCATGCACCACCATTCACTTCTCCGAACATCGTGTGCGTCTTGCCGCTTCCCGTCTGCCCATACATTAAGATGGTGCCGTTGTAGCCGGACAGGACATCCGCCACGATGGGGCGGGCAACGTGCTCGTAGACATCGGCCTGCCTCGCATTTGGCCGAAAGACGTGCGAAAAGGTAAAGGAGTGCCGCCCTGGCGAAGCGCCGGCGTCGCCGACACCATCGCCTCTGCCAGCCGCCACCGCACCACCGGCCGCGCAGCCACCGTTCACAGCACCACTGCCGGCCGTAGGAGCGACATAGCAGTCGATGGCATCGGGGCATTGGTCAGAAAAAGATATGCACAAGTCGCCCTGGATGCGGTTTTCGCACGCGTTGAGGGGTCGAACGCGACAGCAGACGCGAACGTGATCGAGCGAGTCTCGCATCCCCGTCATGCACCGATAACGGCAACTGGGAAGAGGGAGGGAGGGAGGGAGGGAGGGAGGGGCACCTGCGGAGGGAGTATCTGCGTTTGTGGAGTAACCTCTTGCTCAATCCACCAGACTCTCCTCACAAGGGCAGCGTTGTGGACAATGAGAGAGAGGTGGGGTGTGGGGGCGGGGGGGGGAGCGAAGGAAGAGATGTCAAGTTGCCCTGCGCGTGCATATGCGAGCACATGCACCGATAGCAAGCGTGTTTCGGGTGTGCGCGTCTGCGTTCCCCTCTCGGTGGGCGGTATCTGTATACCGGCCTCCTCCTGCGCGCCTCACGACTGGAATCTGGTGTGCACCAGAGTGACAGCCTAAATCGCCAATCCGCGGCAGAGCTACACGCCGAGGGGGAGGGAGAGATCGAGGGAAGGACGCAAGAAAGGAGGAGGAGTGGCTTGACGAGGCGCTGAGGGCGGTGGCGGCGGAAAGGTCTATGCTACTTGTGGGGTCTGAGGGAGGGGGGGGGTCTACAAAGTACAGGAAAGCGAAGGGAAAAAAGGGGAGGGGTAGGAACAACTTACGGACAACGGGGACGGGGCAGCCACGACAACGTGGGCAGGCTAAGCAGCGGTCCTGCGGTTTGTGGACCGCTGCCACAGACACAGCGAAACGAATATGAGGGCAGAGAAAGAAGATGTGCGCTACAGAGCTGGAGCGATGGAGAGAATCCACGGTTTTATCAGCATCTGCGGGCGTGTGCTTGAGTGATGGTAAGCGTGATCTCCGCGGCGGCTCTCACAGCAACACGTGGAGTAAGGGGGGACGTTGCTGTTATGGCGGTGGTCAGTGTGCGTGTGTGTGAGTGGGGGGGGGAGAGGGGATGCTCGCTGCGCAAGCGTGTACGATGATCAAAGAGTGATGGTCGTTATTTTACCGGAAGGAGGGGAGACAAGCGCACGCGATCTCGTGCAGCAGAGCTCTGGCGTGGAAGGCAGAAGAAAAAAAATGAAGGGAAGCAGGAGAGCCGTTATGGAAAGTGACAACACACCGGAACTTCGGAGTGCAGCAGCCTGTGCACGCGCACGCGCAGACGTCAACGACAAGACGGGAGAGACGGAGGAGGGGTGGCAGCGCAAGAGGAAGAGAGAAGGGGTGTGGATGAGTGCGTCTGCGTAAAGAGGACGCGTTCTCAGTCAGCGATACTGCGCTCGCAGGCGTGTAAGAGCACGCACGTGTGGCCATACACGTCTTGAGCAACCGTACACATGGAGAGGGCCCAGCGAGAAGTCTCAGAGGAGAGGGGTTGGGGAGGGCGAGGGAAGCATTCCTGCCTCGAGAACGATCACCCTTTTTAGGCATGATCCGAGAGCCGGCGTACCGCTCTAAAGCATGACCTCCATATTCCGATGTTCTCGGAGGAGGGGGTGTTGGGTAGTAGTAGTAGTAGTAGTAGTAGTAGTAGTAGTAGTAGTAGTAGTAGTAGTAGTAGTGTGTGTGTGTGCATCTATGAGCGTTTACGAACTCACGCGCATTGTGAGTGGATCTAAGTGAAAAGAAGGGAGAGAGGGAGGCAATAATGATGGTAGTGGTGGTAGTTTTGAGACGGGGAAGGGGGGGGCGTGTGGCCAGACAGCGAAGAAAGAAAGCGAACAAAAAAGAGCCAGCAAACTAAGCACGTTGTGTACACCGTTCGATACGTACACCTACACAAGGGAAAGGGCAGAAGGTGTTAGGGCCACGCGTGGCACAATCTCAGTTCGGCAGCCTTGTCGATAGCGAGGCCGTGTTTTCGCTTCTCTTTGATACGCCTCCTCAGATGGACCTCCGACTCGCCCTTGAAGCACCTATCTACCGATGGATCCGCTGCTGGCGCCACAGCCTCCCTGCCCGCATGTCATGAGATTCTGCCGCGGTTATGATTCTCGCCTTGGGGGGAGACCCAGGGGATGCACCGCCACCCCCTGATCAACGGCCTCCTGCGGGGAGAGAACGCTTGTCACGTGCAACGGACGGCGCATGGCTGCGCCACGGCGTGTCTGTGATCCACTTCGACGCCCTCCGCTCTTGCAAGGTCCGCCAAGCGCGTAACTTGCACTACCAGCCAAGGCACCGCAATGCTCGCCAGTCGCGTCCTTGTCGACGCGGTAGCTGTGCGCGTGCACCAGGTGGTTCTTCGAGGCCGAGCTTCGCTTCGACACCGGCTCTGGCAGAGGCGTAGCCTCTGAAGTGCCGTTGTACGAGGCATGAACACTGCTGTGATTCACGATGAAGCCTCCGCTTGCTGATGCGACTAGAAGTGATGCCCTCACGGGCAGCGCGGATGATGGTGCGTCGAAGTTGATGCCGGAGAGCGGTCCGCGCGTGCCGCCACTCTCCGGCGCGCTCATTTGTCGTGGTCGCTGGACATCCGACTTGCTCAGAATACTGGTGGCCGCGGCGGCAACCGACGCATCCGCTAGAGTGGCCAAGGAAGGCGGCGTTAGAAGTGGCAACACGGTCTTGCTCCCATCAGCGCCATCACGCGCAGTTGGGGGCGGCCGCACAACGTCTGACTTGCGCACTAGTGTCGGCCGCTGAAGGGGAGCCGCAAGCCGCACGCTGTCGAGCAGAAGACGCCTCGATGCGTCGTCGGCGCGCACCTGCCGATTCGCCGCGGCCACCGCGCTTGCGCTTCCCCCCCGTGTCGGTGAGACTCGGCCCGTCAAATGCACGGCACCCTCATCATCGCTGCCCTCTGCACAGGCGAGCTCGGACGGCCGGTACGTCACGCTCACCAGCGACGGCGCCGAGCGGGGCGACGCGGCAGGGGATAGTTGAGGGTCTGTCGTCCACTTCGCACGCGCACCGGGCTGCCCCGTGCGGCCGGTGATACAGCTCTCCTCAGCCCTGGTAGCCACTGGGATCTCCGTCGAGGTCAGGTTCAAGAGCTGCTGGCACATGGCACCAGCGTCAGTGTCGTCCTCGTGGTCGTCGAGGTCGAGGGAGGCGCTTCTAATCGGGCTCACAGACTCATTTGGAACTTGGTAGGGCGGTACGTTGCTCATCCCGCTCACCTCGGTACTGCCCCCCGCGCCGGGCTGCTGTCGTGGGTAGGCGCCATAGTGCACGTAGGGCGCCGCAGCACACCTGCCGTGCCGTGTCGGTGAGCAGCCACTTTCGGTGCCGATGTCTGCACCGGAGAGTCGCGGCGCTGACAGCGTTGTCATACAGCGCTTCCCCTGGACACTATCATCATCATCGCCTAGTCCATCGCCTGAAACAGTGGAGAGGTCCTCGATACCGTCTCTGTGCAGATTATTCTGCTTTGGTGTACAGCTCGGTGCTTGTTCACCACCGTTTGCGCTACCTTGCTGTTGCTCTTGCTGCTTCTGCTGCACTGCGGTTGCACGTCGCATCTTCTCGCCGAGCCCCTGTACCTCTGCAGCGGTGGTCTTTTGGGCTGCGGTCGCCGTCCCAGCACTCGCCAATGACCGCAGCCCGCACCACACAGGAGTCAGCGATACGCTCGCACTTGATGGAGCGTCGACCAGATGCAGCCGTTGCTGTCCTGCTGCGGTGCGCATGCGCAGCTGACGCGCGTACACTCGGGCGCCATCCCTGTCCCCGTCACTTCTGCGAACACTGTGGCTGCCCCCTCGTTGCATTTGAGTGCCGCGTGGTGGTTGTGCGCGTCGTCCGGGCGAGTCGCCACCGGCGTCGATTTCGCTGGCGTGCTTTCCAGCGCGGACATCGTCTTCGTCGCCTATGCCGTATTCCGCGACAAGCGGCTCACGAATGCTCACGTCGCGCGGGAGCGCCTTGCGGTCTTTGCACGAATTCAGCGCGTTGGTTCCACCGGCTGGCGTGGATGCGGGGCAAAGACAACCATCCATCGACGACCCCCGTGAGCTGATCAGCACGCTGGGGCTCGCAGCAGGGCGCTGCCGAGCCCTTTCCACTTCTCTCGCTTCACGAAGCATCAGCGCCTGCTTGTGCACCTGCTGCTGCAGCCCGCGCACCAGCCGCTCGAGCTCCTGCTGGCGCCCGCGCATCCGCTGCACACACGTCGTAACGGCCATGAGGTGATGGTGCAGCGTGGTGCCCTTGTGCAGGTCGGCGATCCTGTGAGCGCCCTCGGCGCAGCAGCCCATGAGGGCGAAGGGGCACACAATCAGCGATGGCAGCTCGCAGTCACTCACCGCCGGCGAAGAGGTGGAGGAGCGACCGCCGGCAGCTGCCTTTGTAGTGCGCGCTGGTCGGCTGCGTAGGGTGACAGTGTTGATAGACTCTCTGCTCGCTCTGCTGCCTTGTCGAAAGCTCGCGTCAGCGCCCTCTTCGCTGTCGAGGCGGAGGCCATGGCATTGGTGCAGGCTATGCAGGTGAGGCGGCTCTTCGCTGGGGCACAACAGTGGCGGTGACCCGACAGAGTTCGCTGGAGCGCAAGAGCCAAACTGCAGCGCGTGAAACGGGGTATTCGGCTGCAACGCACCTCCGATGTGACTCGAAGGAACGCTGTCGGTTCGCTGTTTGTGCAACGAGGCAGAGCGCTTCTGCTGCTGCTGATAGTAATATCGTGCAGGGCTGACATTGCTCACGGGCTCACTCTCCTCAGTGCCCAGCTCTGAGTAGTCGAGCGGCGCTGCACCGACGTCTGTGATGGCGCTGGGGGACCGCAGGCCGTGTGGCAGGACTTTGGCGGCGCCGACGGAGGGCACCGCCGGCATAGCGAGTGCTTCTGTGACCATGCCGCTTCCCTTGAGTGATGCGACCTCTGCCGACGTCGAGAAGGCGAGGAGAGTGCTCGGTAATGCTGGCTGGTGCGAGTAAAGCGACAGCTGCTCTTCCGTTTCCCCTCCTTGTGCTGCTCCGTTTCGAAGCGCCGCAGCAACGGCGTCAGAGTCGCATGCCGAAGCCGGGGACGTGTCGTCGGCGGGCTCAGCAACTTCTACGCCCTTCAGCTGCGCCTTGACTTGCTGTCGCAGCCGCGCCATCGATGAGCGACGCGACGGCGCATTCAGCTTGTTAGAGAGTGGTGGGTGCGCCGCGGCCACCATGACGGCTGCAGCCACACTAGGGTGAGGGTTGATATCCACGACTTTGGTGCCCCTTGCTGAGTGAGGTGACGGCGTTGCAGACGTGGCCGCAACAGGAGATGCTGTGATGTCATGCGGTGCTGGGGCGTGGGCTGTTCGGCAGCTGATTCCCACGTGTTCCTCGGTGGAGGCCCGGGCGGCATCCGTGTGTGGGGATATGCTGTCCAAGACGGGCACATGCGTCTCCCTCGCATGACTCACCTGATGTTCCCTAATGGTCTGCACAAGCGCAGAAGCCTTACTGGCTGAAGATGACGACGGGGGCCGACGCTGGTTGTGTTTCTGACTGTGGTGGCCGTGCTTGGCAAATTCTAGGTGCTTTGAGACGTCTGCGCCTCCATCCGTGATGCCAGCCACAGCGCGGGTCGTGCAGCTACCACCACCGTCGCTGGTGCTGTGTGGTGCGACTGAGGCCGTGTCGTGCGAGATCGAGGCCCCGTTTACACCCAGCGGTGCCAATGCTTGTCGCAGCATTCGCATGACGGCGCGCGGGTTTATGGTTTTCTGTTTTGCGTGTTTTCGCGGCAGGTACGGTCACGTGCCGGGGTGTCTGTACTGAGACGCGCTAGCGCAGGCGCTGCTGAATGCATCCGCCGGCACGGTGCGCGTGCGATGGCGCCTCTGCCCCTGTACCAGTTCAGGGAGAAAAGGTGCGTGTGCGTGTGTGTGGGGGGGGAGGTGGAGGGGAGGCGGTGGGCGTAGAGAGAGGAGACGGCGGCTCTGCCTGTCAAGTCACACGGCGAACGAAGACAGCGAATCAATGCGACAGGATCTGCAGGGAGCAGCTGAAGGAACATAACAAAGCATACATGAGCAGCGATAGGAGCGGTAGGGGCTGCTCTGGTGGCAGTGGTGACGGTGATAGTGATGGTGGGGAAGAAGCTCATGTGCTGCCGAGCGGATGAGAGGAGAACAGAGAGCACGCAAAAAGGGTGAAGCACCCCCGCGAACAGCAGTAACGAAGAATTGAATATTGCACAAGAACCGCCGCCCGACGCCACGATAGCCGCAGTACCAGCAGCAAGCCACAAGGGAGCGGGAGGAGAGTGGGGGTGGGGGCCCGGCGGCCTCGGTGCCACACTCGAAAAGCACGCACGACTTTTCACCTCTGTTGTACTGCGCTTAGCACCTTATGGGAAAGAAACAGGCTGACAAGGCCTTTGACTGCGAGCAGGGGCGAAGGTGGGTGCGCGCGCGCTTCAGTGCCCCTGTATGCGAGCTTGTATGCGGCTTCTAGGTCTATGAGTCGCAGACGCGTTTGAGTAGTGTGCCGTTGTTGCTATCCCTGGCGGTGCCTGCGTGGGTGAGGGGGCTGCCGGTGTTGGATGCGGCGTACGGGCGCAATTGTGCCTATCTGTTCATGCATACATACACATGCACCTCTCTCTCTTGAGGAAGCTCTTTACCCGTTGAGAAGGGAGAGGGAGGGGGGGGGAGCTTCGGCTGCAGCTGTGCATGCACATGTGTATATTGAGTAAGTGTCAGAGGGGGAGGTGGACGTCCATCGTAGTGACCGCCATAGCGGAAGGAAAACCCGAGCAGGAAAGCAGCAGGAGAGGCGACGCAGGGCAACAGGAACGGCGTCGTATGACGCAGATGTGCAGGGGCGCGGCGATTTGGGGCGGGGAAAGGGCAAGGGCGACGAAGGCGCTATGATGAGGCGAGCGATAAGGGAGAGCAGAGAGACGAAGAGGGCATCGAAGGCGAAAACACGCAAGGCCCTTCCTCAGCTTCCTCTTCCGCTGTGACCCATCTCTCGCTGGTCATGCATCAGTGCAGTGCTGCCTCCCCATCCCGCAGCCACCATGAGCTTCCGGGCTGACGGTCCGCTTCGCCCTCGACGACCGATGCCCTTTCCATTCTCCCGCCCTTTCAGTTATTCGACGACCGCCTTCTGCAGAAGGGGAGGGGAGGGGGGAGGTGAGGGGGCGCAGCTACTAGCACAACCCTGACGGTATTCACGTGTCGTGGCTGTCTTCTTTTCCTCTGGTCTCCCGGTCACGCGGTGGGCTGAACCACACGCGCGCACACACAGACACACACCTTCGAAAACCTCCAAGCACGGAGAGACTCACGCCAGGGCATGCTCAAGCCACTGCAGTCTCTCCCACTCTTGCTCCGAGTAGTCGTAGAGTAGCAGTTTCTTCACGCGCATGAGCGCCTCTTCATCGGTCTCGATCACATGCTCGCCTCCAGAGGCAGCACCAGCACCCGTACCCCTGTCATGGTGGGAGGGGGGGCTCGCGTACTGCTCATGCTGACGGAGTCGCACGGCGAGTTGACGCAGCAACGCTTGCTCTTCCGAGTCCATGGAAGCTAGAGAGCATCCCGCATGGGCATCCGTTCCCTGGCCCGCTTCACAAGGAGGCGCATCGGCCGCGTCCGCCACACACGCGCAGCTCTTGTCCGGCAAGCACCGTGAGAGAAGCGAGATCGGCTCGTTGGCGCCAGAGGTGGCAAGTGCACCGGTGGGGCAGTCACGGTGTCCCCACAGCTGATTCATCTCCCCGACCGAGTACACGCACAGCTCATCAAGGCCCACGCAAACACAGGATATCCTTCGCCCCACTGCTCCGCGGAGAACATTGAAGCTCATCGTGGCCGCGGGTGCCTCCTGCAGCGTCGTCGCGCTCGCCCTCGTCGGCAGCATTGGCGTCGTGGATAGCGGCCCAACCATCAGCGTAAAAGAACTGCAGTCCTCCTTGATGCAGCACTCCACGACGGACAAGGTGTCGCCGTCAATGACAAAACATGTGCCGTTGGCGGCGACGAACACCGTGCAAAACGCGTTGTCGAGGTGGTGATCACGAACGCTGAACACGCGAGAACGTTGCACGAGAGGGCTATCGCTGAGGCGCGCCGCCCAGAGACACTGAGCGCGCAGCACAAGGGCATCCTCCCCGTAGTGCTGGACATACGCGCCACGGCTGTTTCTGCCGAGTCCGCTGTCTGCGTCAAGTATGGGTGCATCGCCAGCCGACACCCCTAGAGGATGGCTCGCTGCGGCTGATGCAGGGCACGCTGTGTCGTCTTGCGCCAACGACGCTCCTGTAGCACCGGCGACATTGGTGACCGCAGGGGTGCTTATTACTGTAGTCGTTCCCAGAGCACCGCCTGCGTCGCCGCATCCGCGGCGGCCGCTCCGACTGCACTGCCGTTGATGCGAAGATATGAAAGATGAGCCGGAAATGTGAGACAGTGATGACAGCGCCGCTGTTGTCCTCGCCTGCCCCGCGGCTGGTGTTGGCAAGTAGATGTTGTACGTCACCAGCGATGCACCCTTTCGTTGCGGCTGCCGCCGCTGTGAGCCGTCGCTGCGGTGCGGCTGAAACAAGCGTGCATCCTCCGGCGATGTCGAAGATGAGGCGGGCCGCATGTTGGAGCCGTCGCCACCGTCGCGGCCGTGGACTTCACCCCTCGGCCTCGAACCTTTGGTGACACCACCGCCCTTTCGGCGGGCCGCGCCCGCCTCGGCGTGCAGGCCCCACGGATTTTGCACGTCGTAAAGCCGAACTGTCCCGCGTGGCAGCCGCCGCTCGCACCTTGAGAGAGAGGAGAGACGCACAATCGCAAAGCGCAGCTCCACCGCGAGGCCGTCCTCGCAGCTGAGAGCCACCGCGACCTGCGACGCCCCCACTGACACATCAACGGAGGTGGGCAATCGCACCTCCGCGCCGACTGGGGCTGATGCGACAGTGGCTAGAGGAGGAGACGTGCTGTGCGCTGACAGGTGCGGTTGTGCGTACTGCTGCCGAGAAACGGACACCTGTGTGTGACCCTCACGCAATAGCCCACGACCTTCCCTCTCGCCTTGTCTTCTCGAGGACGCCCATCGGTGGCACTGACGCGCGCGACGCTCGCTTTTCTGCTCTGCGAGGTCCACCAGAGACACATGCGCGGCTGCCTTCCTCGGGGTAGGGGTTTCCCGCAGCCCCACTCCGCCGGCGTTGCCGCTTCCGCTGTCGGCACCGTCCGCGATCCTAGTGCGGCGCAGCAGTATCGTTGGCGCGCTCTCCGCTCGCCTGTGGGACAGACTGCGCGCCAACAACGCCGGCTCGGCAGTGTCTGTGCCGTGGTGGTGATGGTGTCGCGAGCGACGCATCGAGCTGCTAGTCAGCGCGCGACGCCCACCATTCGCGATGCCCTCATCGACTTCGATGCTGGAGCTGCGGTCACTAGCATCACTGCCGCTGCTGTAGCTTCTTGTGATACTAGCGCCTGACCTGTCGAGCCCGAAGTCTTCATCGGTCGCCGTTCCGTAGTAACCGTCGCCGTTGTCAGCCTCTTTAGGTGCCCTGTCCGCCATGTCGCCCGCTCTCATCGCCGGGGCGGAGCCTCCTACATAGCTGAGAGTTCCGTCGTCGCTCAGCCGCCCTGCGTCTTCGTCATCGTCGCCGCTGCTGCAGCGCCGGCCACCCACTGCCGACCCGTCGTCATCACTGCTGTCGTTTGTGCTACACTGCCGCAGTCGTCGGGGAAGGGAATCTGTTAGGGTGCGCAAACTCGATCGCCGAGTGCTCTGTGCAGCCGCCACACTCATCAAAGACAGCGTTGGGGTGGCGTTGGAGGCTTCTGTGTCTTCACCACCGTCACAGCTGTGGCCATGGACGCGGCGATGCCAAAGGTCAGCCGACCCGGCCACCGTGCCTCTTCGCCGGACAACGCTGTTGCAGGTGTTGTTGCCGGCAACGGCGCTCCCTTGTAGTGCTGACGTGGACGACGGCAGGCTGACGTAGAAAACCGATGAGTTTGCGGCACGCTGGATCGTTGTCGTACCACCCACAGAGTCTTGTATGGGAATGATGGAGGATCGTCCACCTCTGTAAGGCTGACGCGCGGATGGGTTGCCGGCAGCCGTACCTGGAACGGCCTCCTGCGCGATGGCGCCGGGCACCGGCGACGGCTGCGGTGACCCTGCGGCGGCTGCGGCGGATACAAAGCGTCTGCCCACATGTCCGTCGGGGCTCACCATTGGCTGAAGCAGGGACACGTCAAGTGCATGACGTCCAATGTGCAGTGCCCACAGAGGCTTTACGAGAACTGGCCGACCCATCTCCGCTGCTTGGATGGCATGCCTGCGAGCTTCGCGGCGCAGCTGACTGCTGCTCAGCGGCAAACCGGCGGCCACACCCGCTCCTACGGCTGCTGCTGTCATCGCGGCTGGCACCGAAACAGCTGACGTGCGATGCGCTCCTCCCGTCAGCACAGCAGCGCTGTCGCACCGGCGCTCTGCTGCGGCGCCGCCAAGTCGCCGTGGGCGACTGGAAGCCCTCCCTCCCGGGGCCTTACCCGCCAGAACGCCTCGAAAACCGGCGTCCGCAGACATTGACACAGGCTGGCGTAGACCGGGCGAGCTAGCCGGTGGCACGCGCGTCATGTGGGGCGGGACGGCACTCTCGCCCTCAAGTGGGTGGTTGTCGCCACTGCGAAGACGCCCAGTTGCCGACGTCGCTAAAGCTGCGCCCATGCTTGCTGTTCCGCTGTCAGTGTTCAACGAGGAACGCCGACGAGTGCATTTCTGTTGCGCTTGCTGCAGCTTCGAATGCTGTGGCTGATGCGGCGTTAGTGGTGGATCGTCGCTATGGAGCTGCACAGTCAAGGGCAGGTGCGCTGACTTGGGCTGCAGCTTGCGCCATCGCTGAATATCGCCCAGCCCAGCAGGAAGGAGGATGAGATGCGTCGGGGTAGAAATAAACACAAGCGGAATACAGGATAACGCGGAGGCCTTTGCCAGCCTGTCCGGCGTCGTTTCCATTTCGCGCAAGGAGTCGACCAGTATCGAGGCACCGGTGCAGGTGCTGCTGCTAGTGCATGTTCTCTGCGACCCCGTAGTGCTCCCGCATCTGCTTCCCCGATGAGAGACTCGCTTGTCGCAGACGGAGATGGGCGACAAGGTGGTGGCCGGGTGCGCGTCCGCAGCGCACGTCGGAATAGCGAACGCCTTCAGTGAGGTAATGGGGTCGTGCACGAACAGGGAGAGCAGACACGAGCCATTGATGATGGAGTACACGTAGAAGTGTCGATCGTAAGAGCCGAGGAAGACAAGGTCGTCGTCTCTGTCTGGTGAGAGGTCTGCGCAGAGGCAGTTGGACGGCACGTGAAAGACGCGGGTGGGCATGGCACCTTCAGCACCCCAGGGCCTACCTGCGGAGTGTGGAGAGGTGGCGGTGCCCCTGCCGCTGGCGCGAGCACCTCCAGCTGCTCGACCACCGCCGTTAAGAGGTGGTGAAGTGTGCGGCAGTGAGCTGGTGCCGTCGGTTCGCTGATACAGCGGCCCCCCCACACATGCAGCGCCACCATCGCCACCCTCCATGGACAAGGTCGCGTTCATGTTGGCGGGCTCACTGCCTGCTTGCTGTTGCTGGGTTGGCTTCAGGAAGTGGTCAATCACCTCGCACTGCCCTTCAAGGGTGACGAGGACGAGGCGGCTCTGAATGGGTGTGTACAGCACCACGGAGATGGTCGCCGCGAGCACGCGCAGGAAGAGCGGTTCGCGGTGGTCTGGCTTTACGACGCACAACAGGCCCTCCGTTGTGCCCACAATCACCTCCTCGAGCCCGTCGCCGTCAACGTCGTACGAGACCATGGCGTTCGCGAGAACTGACCCCTCCGCGGCCAGCTTGCGGAACTCCCAGCTGTCAAGAAGGATGGAGGGCAGACGGCGTTGCTGAAGAAAGGGCTTCCGGTCGGACGAGGCGGAGGGCAGAGACGCGGCCGGGGCATACGGCGTCACCGACTGGCGCGTGGCGCCACCGCCACTCCCCACCAATGGCACATCAGCCGCATCGCTTTTTCGTCGACGTGCGCCCGGTGTCGAGTCGGTGTGCGCCGCAAGCGCGTGAGAGGAGGGCAACCAAGAAGCCGAGGACGACATAGGAGCTGTTGCCCTGCGACTGCCATACGACACGAACGCAACCCTTCGGTGGGGCAGTCGAGAGCGACTCCGGCAATGCGGTGCCTTCTGAAGACCAAAGCAAAAAAAATACGAGAGAGAGAGAGAGAGGGTGGCCAAAAAGAGAAGCCGGTCGGCTACGATAAAATCGAGGAAGGGTAGAGGCGACTGCAGTCGATGCGTTCTGGCGTAGCGATCGGTGCGTGTGGTGGTGCTTGTGCCGTCAGTAAGCCAGCGCTGAGAGATGCGAGAAGGCGTATTGACACCTCAGCTACCGCCTCCAGCGAAGCGCTAGTGGAGAGGGAGGCTATGCGGTTTGCGTTGAGTGCTTTGTGTTTGGTCTGCGTCGTCGTCCCTCCTTCCCCCACGCGCACAAGTCCGGGCGCACCAACGAACGCAACCACCAAAGCTGCCGTGGTGACGTTATCGTCTGTCGCTTCATTGTGGACACAGACGCGCGGGCAAGTGCCCGAGGAACGGGTGGGGAAGAGGATGAGGGAGGGGGTAGAGGGGGCAGTGCATCGAGGAGAACGAGAGCGATCGATGGAGACAGAAGGCTTGGCATGTACCTGCTTGGTAGGAGGCTTCGAAATCGAAAACCGATGACGATCGCCAACGGCGTCACAGCACCACTGGGCCTGTGCAGTCGAGAGCAACATGCCTTTGAGACAAAGACCACGACGAGCGCCCCGAGGGCGCGGTCGGGGAAGAGCGCGCGAGTATACTGTCGTCACGCCGCCCATGAAAAGCACTCGGAGATGACGTTCCACACCTTGAATGACTCCCCAGCTGCACGCATGTGAGTGGGTGACCCCTGCTCGCAAGCAAACCCAGGTATGTATGCCTTCCAGGTCAAGTGTACCGACCCACCCCCTCAACACAGACACACAAGCACGACTGCCCGTGTGCGCGGGGCAAGGCAAACCACATTTGTTTTGGCTGCATGGGTCCTCCTCAAAGAGGGCGACGGCCATGAGCAAACCGCCACATCCATCATTGATGTGCAATGACCAACATCACTGCTATTCCTGTTCCTGCTTTCCTTTTCCGTCATCTGTGTGCGCCAGTCGTCGGAAGAGGCGCGCACGCCTTCCTCGACTACTGCTTCGTCTCGAAGGTCTCCACGCGCGAGTCTGACCGATTCGGCTTGTGGGTGAGCGGAATCGCGTGCGTCTCGTGAAACACGTCACGGAAGGAGACGTTCGCCTCGTCGCGCAGCTGTTCGTACAGGCGCTTGAACTCCAGGTGAATTTTTGAACACCGTCCGGGTGGCACACGTCGACCGCAGTTGACGTAATTAACGAAGTCCTCCACAACGAAGGCCGTGTCCGCCTGCCGCTGAAGAGCCTCGTGGCGCATCGACTCCTCGAAGGACTTCTGGGGGAAGCGACTAGAAGAGGTGGACGCCGCACGGTCGCCGTGGTCGCCGAGCAGGTAGGCGCTCCACTCTTTCCGCTTCCGCTCGCCGAGGAGTTCAATGTGCTGCTTCACAATCTGGGCGTAGAGAGAGCGATGTCGGCGCGGACACATGAGGCTCACGGTGCCGTTCCGAAAGTCGAACTTGGAGTAGTACTCTGCAAAACGCAAAAGACAGAAGTAGACGGCCTCGCCGAGGCGCTCATCGTCCTGCCCGATCCCCTCATACACGGGCGGCAGCTGGAAGGTGTCGAGCGCATTTCGGACATCGGGCAAAGTGAGCTCGCCGTACGTGCCAGTCGGCACAAAGATGGGCAGCAACCCCAGCTCCTGGAGCACCATCAAGGACATGGTCGTCATGGTGAAGCTGTTGAACATGGACTTGTCCGGCGCCACCACCTCGCACTTTTTTGCCCACTCCTTGACGAGGTACACGTAGGCGCCGTAAAAGTCAGGAAGCACGCGGTGGATCTCCGCGAGTATCTTGGAGTTTGCCACCCCATTGACGTTGCCGATCGAGAGGTCACACCGAATTCCGCTGACTGCGTCCTGGAAGTGCACCACAGGGATGCAGGCGTTGATGAGGCGAACGTTTTTCATCCCCATTTCGCCAGCTTCGCGCCCCACGCGTGCGAGCCGCTTGAAGTTTTGCGCATCCACCGCCTCTATCCCGCTCAGCCACGGCGAAAAGTTACGGAATGTGAGGGACAGATCGGCGTCGGCGCCGGTGGTACAAAACCCCGTAGCGAGCGAGCCGAAAAGTTGCAGCTCCACCTTGTTGACGCACCGGGAGCAGAGGTCGACCACGCGCAATCGGAGGTCGTCGACGACCTCCTTGTCGATCGACGTCCTCTGGGACGCTCTGTACGCTGCGATGCTCTCCGCAACGAGCTTTCGCCTGCCTGCCTGCATCTTGGAAGTTCGTGCGACCGGCTCGCACAGCGATGTGCCGGCACACCTGGAACACACAGACAAACACTCCTTCTCGAAGCGCGCCTCAGCCGAAGCAGTGGGCCGCACGCTCCCTCTCTTTCTCTCTCTTGTGTGTGTGCGTTCGTGCGACGACAGAGTGACTGGGGGCACCTCGCACAGCACGCGTCAAGCGTATGCGTGTTTTCGCACCGGCGCGTCTTTCTGTCGCACGCGCTGCACAAGCCAACCTGCGTCGTGCTGAGAGTGCGGGAGAACACCACCACCGACAGCAACAACAAAACAGATGGGAAACGGCAAAGGAACGGATGGGGCGCCGCCACTGAAGGTGTGTGTGTGTGTGGGTGTGGGGGGTCTTTACTGGGCTGCCCTTCACCACAGCGACCGAGGTGGCGACGTTTTCATAACCGCACGTCTGTGCGCGGCAATGAACAACAACAAGAACAAGAGAGGGATGCAATCGCAGACGAAGAGGGCAGAGATGGTGGTGGTGGTGGTGTGGCGTGGCCATCGACAAGCAACGATCCACACGTACACACACACACACACACAGAGAGAGAGAGAGAGAGAATGCGCCTGCCCTCCCTCCCTCCCTCATCTGTCTTGTGGAAAAGTGCGGAAGGGACCACAAGAAGAGACGAAACACGTAGGGAGGCGACACGCCGTGCGCACCGTCCTCACCCTGCTTGCGGCTCCGTCTACCTCTTCACTCGATTCGGCCCACCTTCGCCTGTTTCACTTTCGCCTCCGGACGTGATGCAAGACAGCCCAAGCACACGTAGACTGACCATGAGGCGACGGTGCGCATGCAGCACTGCTTCCGTACTTTCTCTGTCTGCTGGTACCAAACTACCCCGTGCCCCTCCTACTCAGCGCACAAAGTAGGCGCTGGTGAAGGGCACGGGCTGCTCACTCACCGAGCCACGGGCAATCGACGACCACCAATGTTCCCCACCATCCACCACGTCAGCGGGGAGCTGAACTCGGAATGAAAGCCCCGACGCATCGGACGCACCATGCTGCGCATCCTCGTTGACGTCGTCCGGCATGCCTGTGGAACCGCCGGTGCTCTGCTTGCCGCCGGTTCCCGAGGCACCGCCGCCAGCGGCTGTGCCGATGGTACCGCTGGCTTGGGCACCAGCGCGACGACGATGGCTCGCAGGGGGCCAGGAGGAAGTCCCTGCCTGTGCAGAGGGTCGCAGCTTTGTGCGTACAAAGCGAAGAAGAAAGAACTTCACGAGCATGGGCACCATGAAGAAGTCGTGGATACGGTACTGTGTGAGCGTGGAATGGAAGGCGGCGTCGAACATCGGGTCGGAAAGTAGCCACAATGTGCCGCTCAGATAGGGCTGCGGTTGGGGCGACTCTACCGTAGCTGGCTCGTACTCCAGGGAGAGGCGCAGCCGCACGTGCGCGGCGAGCATGCGCACATCGCTGAGCGACACGTACACCTGCAGATAGCGCCCGCGCGCGATAGGGAGGTCGGCGTTGAGAGACACACTGAAATTACCGCTGTACTCCACCTCGACCTCAGCATCCAGGACGGAGAGCGAGCGCGTAGTGTCCGTGGCGTGCCTCGCGCCGCAAGTATGTGCGGCAGTCACTCCTGCCGCGGCAACAGTCGAGGAAGGCCCTGCTACTGGCGAGCTCGAGTCAGCTCCTCCGTGTGCCCCACTGCTACTGCCGAGGCAAGCAGAGTGTGCCATGGCGCCCGTCACGTTACGCTCGCGTCCAGCTGTCCCTGCCCCTGCCGCGGCGCTGGACTCTTTGCCTGCGCTTCGGTACCGGAGGCTAGCCAGCATCGACGGGGCCATCGCTGAGCGGACAGTTGCGTTCACGGCGTCCCCGCCGACGTCGCTCTGCTGCTCTGCGCTCACCGTTGAGGCGGCGAGGGGCTGCATCGAATTCGTGTATGAGAACGACCCAACCGACACGGGCGATTGAATGTGAGGATTTTGTGGCTGCTGCTGCTGTGGTGTCTGCTTCCCTAATCCACACGGGTTGCCTAGCGGCATCCCTGCAGCGGCGCGCTGCTGTGCCACCGCCGCAGCGCCGCCAGCACCCGCGCTGTCCAAGGAGGTCATGCTCCCAAGAGCACCAGCCAAAGGTGCAGCTGGCGCAGCGGAGGACGACGCGGTCGCTCCCGTGACGCTAGCAGCGGAGTTGCCGCTGCCCCCGCCCCCGCCGTGGGAGAGGTACAGCGCCTTGATCACAGGAGGTTTGCCGCCCCAGTCTTTGACACGAAAGTCCGCGAAGGAGGCGATACCCTTGTCCTCTAGCAGCGCGCTAATCTGCTCCTCCAGCTGCGCCTTGAGAGCGTTGAGGAACGGCAACTCGGACAACACTTCGGCACTGCTCACGCTGTCAGCATCGCCGTCGCACACCGTGCCGTCACTGCTCGCGGGTGCAGCACATTTCGTTGAAGCATCGCTTTCTAAGGGCGCGCCGGGCACCTGCTCTGGAGGAGGGAATGAGACACTTGCGCCGCCTCGAGCAGCGGCCGCCTCTGCCGCCTCTCTTGTCTGCTGCTCAGCCAACGCGCCGTGCAACATGTCCAGTACCGCATTCACGAAGCGTTGCAACCATAGTGTGCCCTCAGCATGGCGCCGCGGGATGTGCGTGCGACGGGTCGGTATGTGTCGAAGGCGCTGCTTCTTGATGGCCAAGAGACCAATCAGCCCGGCAGCAAACAGGAGCACGTGAAGAACGGTGGCAAGCATGTCCAGTGCTTGTGCACGTGCTGGCTTGTCGTGAGTGCGAACGGGTCACTCGCTTGCCGTCAAGCGGTGGGAAAGGACTCTCGGCCGGTGCTGGTGTGCAGCAGCGTGTGCGCGTGTGTGTGGGTGTACGTAATCTAACGCGGATGCGAAGGCCGGGCTGCGCAGTGGTGATGAGGCGGAGGAGGACCAGCACAGAGAGGACGGGCTAAGAGGCGGCGCGGAGGGCACCCACGTGAGGGGCATCGACGGTGGGGCGAAAACAAACACGGCTGGCCTCGGATGCCCATCAAAGTAACCTGCAGACGAAGCAGCTGCGGCGGTGTGAGGTGCACGAGGGCGCGAGCCCGCGGCGGCAAAGGAGTCGGCGGAAAGATGACGGAGCGAGGAAAAGTGGTGAGCAGCCGAAAAAACTACAGCCTCGTTCTGCTGCATGACGGCATCGCCAGGATGGCGCAGACCTTTGATTCCTTCCCCTTATTCCTGCCGTGTTCTGATGTGCGCAAGCTTTCCTGTGCCCCCATTCACCCAAGCAGGTTCCCCTTGTAACAGAGAATGCCGAAAACCCCCACAAGAAAACAAGGGAGCGCTGGTAAGCACCAACGCAGGCCCATGCCACTGAAGACACACGCGCATCGACTCCCGGCTCTACCGTGAGATCGTTTTTGTTGTTGTTGTACTGATGTACACACACCGTCTGCAAGCGGAGACACCGCAGGCTCCGCGAGCGGCGGACTGAGCGCTGGTGAGCCTGTCTCAAGGCATGCATCACCAGGCGAAGAGAGCGATGCTGATAAGGCGGAAGAGAAGGTGAGCCGGCATGCATACAGAGAGAGGTACGAAGAAGCAAAGCAGCCCTCCTGCCGCTCACATGTCCTCCCACGCGCCCATTCCACCACGTACAGGTCAGCCGATAGATGCAGGCAACCACCGCTCACCCGGCCCTGTTGCACCGCGGCTCCATCCCCGGCCCTCTAGAGCGAACCGTCCTGCCGTCGAATCGGGGCCGTGTGTCGTACGGGCTCGCCCTCTCCTCTCTCGACCCCTCGCCAGGTACGTGCTGCGCGATCGGCGCCAGGCGGCCTTGCGTGGACTGCATGCCCTGACCTGTGCGGGGCGCGTCCACGGTCCTGCTCGAGGGCGGTGGCGGTGGCGTCTGCCGTGCGGGTAGTAGGGGATGGGTCTAGGCGCGTGCCCGATGAGCTCCGGGAGGAGGTTGGCCAGCCTCAGGCCAGGGCCCTCGCTGAGGCCCTGCACCCGGCCGGTACGCCGTGCCTCTTCCTGAGTCGCTTCCAGCCGCGGAATTGTATAATAGGGCCCGGAGCCTCGCCACACATGTGAGCCTGGAGAGGACGCGCTGGCGCAACTCGCGGCGCTCGCGTGATGCCTCCGACATCTGCGCCTCATCAGCCCACCCGGTCACATGGAGAGGATGCCGCATGTGCCGCGACAGATGGGACGCTGCCATGAGCCTGTGGCGGCAGGGGCACTCCGCCTTCTCCCGAATTAGCACACCTTTCACAGCAGTGGGTGTGTTGAGCGGAATGGGCCCGCGGAGAGGCATGTGCCTGAGCACAAGGGGCTCACAGCCCGCCATTCTGAAGGGGGCGCAGGGGGCAGCCACCGACACCGAACGGAGGAGGCTCACGCAGCGCAAGAAGCACATGTGCACTCACATCACTGCACGCAAGGCCACAGCGTGAAATGAGGTGTGCTCTGGGCCTCGAGCGATCCGCGAATCTCGCGTAGCGTCTTCGGCGCAGCGCCAGAGCGGACGCTCTCATAGCAAAAGCAGGCGGGGGCGGGGGCACCACGATGCTAGCGGAGGAGCAGCCAGCGCACCATCCGCACGCCATGCGACCCGCATGGAACTGGGCGAGGGTGGACTCCTGTCGCTCGGTGAGCTCAGAATCCTTGCTCATTGGTGTGGGACGGTGGCCGCCGAGTACCTCTCATCGTGGTGCGCCGCATCCTGCACCGCGATTTCGGGGGGGGGGATGCCCGCCTGGCGGCTGAGAAGCGGTGATCGGATCGCTGATCCATGCAGTCGGTGCGGCGCCGCTGACATTGCTGATTTCGCGAACTTGTCAACTTCCTCATTGTACTGCAGCGTACAAGGGGCAAAGAAAACCAAAAAATGAGAGGTGCGTGCGAGGGGGTCGTAGCGCCCGCAGTTGTGCCAAGGGATGCCGCCGCAGGCCCTCTTCGGCCGTTGCGCGGCCCGTGAGGAGGCAGAGCGGTTCCGCATCAGCAGCCGCCCTTGTTCCTCCGTGCCTCGGATGAGAGATGTGTCCTCGCAGCAGGCCAAGCCCCCGCTCCACTGCACCGCACCCAGCAGGTCCACCACAAGGATGAAGAGGAGAGGGCCTAGAACTGACCCTTGCGGGCCTCCGTATGTAAGTAATCCATGACTCAGCGAGTACGGTACGGGCCTACAGCTTGACCCTCCTCAGTGCCGTGATCTACACAGCCGAAGGCGCAAGCGCGGGGCCCGCAAGCGCCGCTCCGATTTTCGCACCTGGCCAGCGCGCTGCATCAATTTGCGGAGGAGCAAGTACAGGGGGTCTGCGGTGGAGCGGTGGGGACGGAAGTCAGGACGCTGCGGTTGAGGGGGGGGGGAGAGGGGCTTGCCTGCCAGATGGTCGCGCAGTCGTCGCGAGCTCATTCGTTCGAGCGGCTTGCATAGATTCATGGTCAACGTCGCAGGGCGGTCGGGCGCGGGACCACCGTCGGGCTTGTGCGGTTTCAGGAGGGGCTCACTGTGCCCCTCCTTTCCACGTAGCAGCGACGCGGCCGGTGGCGACCCTCTGGTTTTAGATTTTCAGCCGCACTCTCCCTACCGCGCACCGGGAGGGCCTTGCCGCTATCGCAGTGAATTTCGTCGACGCCCGGGGCGGGGCCGCGGTGGACTCCACCGTGTGCCTTCTTCGAGCGCACCCACCGTAAACGGTTTGAGAGGCGTGGACCTGCGGCTCGGTGGGACGCAGAGGTGGGGCGCACGGCCGGATGTTGCCTCGGCTTCTGTTGGTGCGTCGTCACCAATGCACTGACCTGCTCTTGCGCACTCAGGTGGCGGCAGCCTTGTCGCAGTGCTGGCGTGTGCGGTGCACGGGGACATGGACAGACTCGATCGGTGCCCATGATCGAGGGCCGCTGGGGGGGGGTGAGAGGGTGTTGCAGGACTGTGTCCACCCTTCAAGGCTGGCTTGTTGGAGCTCTTTGATGAGCGTATCGGAGATGACGATGCTCGGGAGACACACAGGATACCCTCTCGAGAGCTGTGTCCCATCGTGCCAGCTCTGGCGTCCAGAACGGCTTATAAGCGACTGCGCCAGATGGGACAGTTTTCTGGAGGACTCGGCCACGCGTCTCGCGATGAAGTTCACCTCATCCTCGCGTGACCCGTTGCAGCTGTGCATGCGTAGGGGCGCTGTGGCGGGTGTGACGGCGTGGGCGATTCGCCCTCCCGCCGTGGGGCGCTTTCGGGTTGCGGTGGTGGCCGGGGTCCACGCGGCTCGCTGAAGCCCGCCGTTCTCACTTCTGTGACGCTGCGGTGGGCATGGGGGTCTTTGCAGATGGATTTGGCGATTAAGGGACGGTGCCGGTTTCCAGCCCATGTTGTCGGAAGAGCAAAGTAGCGGAAGAAAGAGAGAGAGAGAGACACATCCCAGTACCTGCACCAGCACCAGCGCGACCACGAAAATGGGTGTGAGACCGTCCGACAAGAGGCGACCGACAACAGCAGCAGCGGTAGGGAACGTAAAGAAGTAAAACAAAGCAAAACAAAACCAAAAAAAAAAACAAAACGGAAAGCACAGAAAAGAATGCGCGCGAGTGCGATTGGATCTACGAAGGGGGAGGGAGGGAAGAGAGAGGAGCGTGTATGTGCGTGTGTGTATATGTGTGGAATGGGAACACTATGACTATGCGAGCCGTGCAAGACGGTGACGGTGGCTGCAGTGGAAGGTGTGCACGTGATCCGTGCATGGCAGCATCGTCCGGTGGCTGAGAATGAGAGGAATCGAAAAGAAGGGAGAGGCGCGCATGTCTTCGTGTACGCGTGCGTGTGGAAGGTGTTTGCCCGAGTACAGCGACTTTCGAAGTCGTGAAGGCGAACCGCCACGTGCATAGATCCTTCTACACGCAGGTCGATGGAAAGCGAGCGAGGGATAGGAGCATTCGTATCGGCCAGCCACCTTAGCGCAGCCACCCACATCAATGTCTCCTTGCAATGGGCACTGACACGGCTCCCTGGCCCTCATCCTCCCCTCGACGGTTGCGCCTTCCTCTCGCTCCGCGTTGGGTGATCACCGCATGCTGCTGAGAGCGCCACTGCTGATGGCGTGACCGTCGCAGCAGCAGGGTAGGATGTGGTCCGAAACGACGCGGTTCCATCTCTGTCACCACCACCGCCTAGCCCTGTTCGCCGTCCTCATCATTCGCTTGGTGGCTGTTGACGACAAAGCCTTGCGCCGGAGGCTCAGTACACTCCTCTGAGACGGCTACATCACCTGCCGTCGAACTAGCCGCTCCCATGGCTGCGGCACGTGGCACATGCGCGCTCTCGTCGCCGTCGCCGCCCGTGATCACCCTCTCCAGCGCTTTCCCGAGCGACTCCATGCGGTTCTCCAGCGCCGTCACCCCCATGCGCACGCGATCGGCTAAACTCGCGCTGGGTGGAGGGGCCTTCGCCCCTGGCAGCGCCACAGACAGCGCGGACGGACGGCGTTGGGTGCCGAGCTCGTCCACAACGTCTTCGGCGCCATCCGCACCCATTTCGTTGGCCGTGAGCTCGCGGAAGAACCTGTCGTTGTTCCAAATTCCGTAAATGCACTTTTCAGAGCCGGGGAGGTAGAGCTTGCCACGGCCCTGCTTCTTGCCGTAACGCCAGTTACCGACGAACACCTGCCCGTTCGCGAGAGTCTCGCGACCTGTGCCGTGCCTCTGCCCAGCTTTCCACTGCCCCGTGTAGCGATCGCCCTTGAGGGTGGCGTAGGTGCCCTGGCCCTCCGGCTTGTCGTCCGCGTACATGCCTTCGTAGGTGTCCCCCTGTACAAAGAGATACACACCACGGCCGGAGCGCTTCCCTTGGCGCCAGTTGCCGCGGTACACATCCCCGTTCCTGTAGCGCTTCTCGCCAAAGCCGTCGGGGGCGCCATCACGCCACTCGCCCGTGTAGACGTTCCCGTTGTTGTAGTACTGGCACCCGTGGCCGTGGCGGAGCCCCGTCTGCGGATTCACCTGGCCGACGTAGCGTCCAAAGGCGAACATGAGCTCCTTCGTTTCGAAGTCGGCAGCCTCATCGCTGGACTCTTCGCCACTGTGCGAAGAAGAGGAAGACGAGGTAGATTTCGCCGGCGGAGAACACCTGTCCTGCTCGCCCACGTTAGCATCTACTGGTGCACCTGCGCCGCTCTGAGCGGTGTTGAGGTCAGAGGTGCAGGGCTGCGAGCGCGCTTGGGCGATCTCTGAGGACACAACCTTGCCCACGAGCAACGGCTCCGTTGAGTCGGCTACGTCTGACAGCGTGGCAGTGACCGACTTCACCTCCGCTACATTAGCGGAGACGGTGGAGGCACCAGATGCGGCCGGGGGCGGCGGCGCCTGCGGGCTCGTGTGAACAGTCGAGTCTGCTGTGAGAGCAGCATTAGCGGTTGCTTCTGCAGAGGGCTGCTGCGCAGCAGCAGTGGGGACGTGGGGTTCACTCATGGCTGGACCTTGGTAGTTCACTCTGTTCGGGTGCCAGAGAGAGACGAGGAGGGGAGGGGATGGAAAACCGAGAGAAGGCTGCTACGCAAGGTCCGTTGATGAGTGAGCACGCGGCGATACTCCGTAGCGGAAACGATGGGGTGCGTGCGTGCGTGCGTGTGTGTGTGTGTGTGTGTGTGTGCACCGATATATATATATATATAGATAGAGATATAGATATAGATAGAGATATAGAGAGATGATGGCGTGAGAGAGAGGGTGGTGGTGGTGGTGGTGGTGGTGGAAAGCGCAGGGAGGAGCATTAACAAAGAGCACCAACAAGGTGGCAGCGGCTTCCTCCCCTCCCCTCCCCTCCCTCCCCTCCCTCCCCTCCCTCCCCTCCCCTCCCTCCCCTCCCCTCCCTCCCCTCCCCCATTTTCTGTTTTCCGCTTCCCCTTCATAGCCGCACAGCCGACGTCTCGGGAGAACGCAGGGGGAAGAGGGATCACGTGAGCGGGGGAAGGGAGGGAGGGGCAAGGGGATGAGAGATGCACACTCCGCCCGCAGCCTACACGCCACGTGCGCAGAGCTATCCCTATCTCCTTTTCACCGCAGCTGTTGCACTACCCCAGTGCTGCGCGCGGGGTGCACCGGCAAACCCTTTGGCACTGCCGCCTCTGTCATTCGTTTTGTTTTGTTTTGGTTGTGATAGGAAGAGGCCGTGGTGATGGCACGTGCGCACACACGATGAACACACGACACACCTGCCCACACCCGGTGGGGAGTGCGGCCGCGAAAGCAAGGCCGCCATGGCCGGTCTTGGTAGGCTGTAAGGGTGGGGGTGGAGGGGTGGAGGGAAGACGCCCACATATGTGGCGTGGGCATGGAGAGGGAATCGGTAAAGGAATACGTATGGAAGTACTCGTGGATCGCACTGTGAGCCTGTGTGCAAAAAACAACAACAACAAAAAACACCCAAGGAACTGAAGGCGCACAGGCGGACAGAGATGCGCGCTGGCACTGATAATCCGGACACTCCCCAGCATCCTCCCCTAACGCACACAGAGGCAGGGGGAGAGAGAGGTCGGCCACCCATGCATAACGGGCGAGAACGACAAGAGGGTCGCACGACCTCACCACACAAACAGCAAAAGGTGATTGTGCTCACATAAATGCTTTCCAGGCGGTCATCACGGCGCGAGGGCACCGCTCAGTGTGTCGAATCACGCGGCCCGGCTCACTCACTCTCTGCATGTGGGCAGAAGCCAAGCAGCCCCCCCCCCCTCCCCCACACCTGCCACATGCCAGACCACTTCTGGTGGTGATAGGGCCAAGCACCCGCCACGCAAGAAAGGTGAGAACAATGCATCGCTGATGATGTCGGCGATGAATCGCAGGATGGCATGGCGTCAGAAAGGCCTGCGAGGCGGGGGTAGGTGGGCCAGTCGAGTTGGAGTCGGGTCGTCCTCTCACACGACAGAGCCGGCGCATTGCTGTAACGCGTGTGCCTACGACATGCTTCGCGCCGCACGGATGGGGCACCTGTGACGGGTCCGGGGTAGAGTGAAGTGCAACAAACGTCCCGTCGCAGAGAGCAGAGCTGTTGAAATATATATATATATATATGTACATATTTCTAAGCGTGCAGCAACCAGACGCGAACAGTTGAAGTGTGGGCTTGTGCCTATGGGAGGCCGGGGAAGGGGTGTGCGGCTACGCGCAGAGCAGGGAGACACATGAGCGCGCGGCGCAGTGGCGCCGTGTGGGGTCGGCACGCCGCATCCGCGGCGGCGGACATTCGCATGCCGGCGCACCACGATGCTCTCCCCCTCTAAGGTGAGAGGGGCGGATGAGTATCTTCCGAGTTCATTATCGTATCCATCGACACCAACGCCGCCAGCGCACCTTCGTGAAAGGTTCGGGTTGCGCTGCGTGTCTCATCTTCACGGGCGGCAGTTGAGCGAGGCGGAAGCGAGTGCCGTGCCGTGCCGTTGGGAGTGCGCGCGTGTTGCGGCGATTGCCGCCTCGCCTCCGCGCCGTGCTCTCCCTTCTTGTCCTGGCCCATACCAGTCTTGTCGTTCGCGCTGGCGCCTTACTCTGCGCGTGGCTCGAGAGAAGCAGCTTCCCCTGTGACGGCCGCTGCAAACGCCGGTGACGTGCCCATGAAAAAGGCAAGCGAAGCCCTCGTTACGATGGCGTGGCCCTCATCCGCGCTTGCGCCTTGATTCACAGGCGTGGAGGCGGGGTAGACACAGGGCACAGGCTGGGCCTGTGCTGCTGTTCGACTGAACTTTCAGTTTCGCGGCGCTACTTCCACCCTCCGTGGCGTTGCGGAGCCGCTTGATGCGCCTTCAGAGGCTTGCAGTGGCGTGGCGTGCCTCCACGGTAGTGTTCGGTTGCCCGGTCCGTGGGACGCATTCAAAGACTACAACACTGCCGAAAACCACGGCGGCCTGACCCGCTGAGCGTGAACGGCGCCGCTGCCGTTGCTGCTGCACATCCCACGACCACCCCCATGCAGCGGCTCGCTAATCACCAGCGGCAGCGAAAGGCCCCCGGTCAGCGCGGCAACGCTGGCCGGTGGCTTTGACGGCATAGCGGTGCTGCCTGCGACTACGTCCACGCCTCCGGCAGCGGCAGCAGAGGCAGCAGCGCCACGACCGCGGAAAGAGCCCTGATGCAGCTCGCCAGAGGATGGAGTGATGAAGGTGTCGTCTGCGCCACTATCGCTGCTCTCGGGCCGGCGGCGCGGGGAGGAAACAGAAGAGGCTGCGCCCTCGGTAGTCTCACTCTCCACGTCGACGTACTAAAAAGGCTGATCCTGGCGTTTGGCGGCGCTGCCCGACGCCCCTCGCAGAGTCTTCTCCAGCGATTCCTCTCGAAAGTTCCCTTGGCCACTCAGAGGCGTCGAGGACGCCTTCATGGGTGCCTGGAAGATACTATCACCGCTGCCGCTGCTCGCGCTGTCGTGGAGTGGCTCTCCTGCGTAGACGGCCGCGGACGTTGGGGTGCGCACTCCTCGCTGCCGGACATCCATTTGTGCCGCCCACTTCGCCGCCTCTTCCGCAGTGTAGCGCGCCATCTCCGTCTCCCACGACTCCAACGCCTGCGTGTACGTGCGGTAGCGCATGAGTACCAGCACGCACAAAACAAGCAGGATAAAGGCGGTGCTAGCGAGCATCGACTCCACCTGCAGTCGCCACAGCTTGTTCGTGGCAAGGGTCCACATGATGGAGTCCTTCGCTGGAAGAGTGGACGACGTCTCAAACCGTAAAAGCAGGGCGCACGCAAGTTGCCCAGTGCGTAACAGGCTGCATAGAGCGTACAGTACGCAGAGGAGCAGAATGCGCACCACATACACCATGCCCGCTAGTGGTGCAAGCACCGCTGAAGCAGCGGCGTCGGCAGTGGTAGTGTCTACAGCAGCGCTGCTGACGCTCCCTGCCATACCCAAAACGCTTCCATGCACGGGAGCAGCTGTACTTGGTGCCGTCAGCCACCGACTGGACAGGCTGCCGCCGCTGCCAGCCAGCTTGGCACTCCACGTCCACCACGTGGCCGCCCACGCGGGCACTTGCCGTTGATAAAAACTGAGTGTGGCCGCTACAACAAACATGCTCCAGCTCTCTGTCTGCGCACCCGTGGGAAAGTCCTCGAGCAGTTGTCGACACTCGAGCGGAAACACGTCAAGTGTGAAGCCGCGAGCTAAGTACGGCGCGTTGGCCAGCCGCCACTTCGTTGTGTTTCGAGCGCCCGCTGAGTCTGACGCCATCATCGGCGGATGCCAATCTTCGGCCTTTACCGTTCCATCTCCAAGCAGACACACGTCTTGCGAGCTCCCGCCCACCGTGACGTTTTCGCTCTCACGTGCCACGTGCGGGGAAGCGGCGCTGTGTTGCGAGGTGGTCGTTGCAAGTATGCTCGTGCTGGCAGTGGGCGATGAAGACGGCAAGGGGGTGGAGGAAGCCGAAGGGGGCGGGGCCGCGGCGGCGTGTGGCGGGGCCTTTGCCGTCTGGTGGTCGGCAGTGGCCTCCTGAGGCGCCACGGGGAAAGGTGCTGTGCCTGGCTTCACCGACGACGAAAGATCCGTGATGGTGATGGTGATGGGTGGGCTCTGTTCGTGCATGCAGTTCACGAGGCGCCAGCGGCGCCTCCGCGCTTCTGCGCTGGGAATGGGAATCCACGCGTGCGACTGCAGATCCAATACCGCGGCGTCCGAGTAGATGTACGCCTCGAGGTTCCGCCAGCTGGTCGCGGTCACACCCAGTTGCGCCGATGAGCCGCCATCACCAGGACCACTACCGCTGAGCTGCTGCTGGGTCTCTCTCTCATCGATTTCAGAGGGGAAGTAGTCGTCGCTTACCAGTTCAATGACGTGCGTGCCGCCACCCTCAGCGGCATCCATTGCACGAGTCCGGAGCGCACGCACAGTTGAACCGACGTGCATCCAAGACGGATCTGCGTCCGTCAAACGAAGTGCGATACAGACCGTGAGGGGAGGGAGGGGGGAGGAGTAACGTGAGAATACGAGGTGATCCGCGCACGTGTGCTAACTACACGCTTCAAGCGCCAAAGCAAAGGTGAGCCTGGGGTGCTGGTGTATGTGTCTCTGTTGATGGCCCACTGAAGCTGTCGCCTTTTATCTTCGCCGCCACTACAAGCGAGGGGGAGGGTTTCAAGAAGAGCGAAACACTCAAGTCAACGAAACTTGCGAAGGCTGCTGTATTTCAAAATGGAAGCAACGGAAAGATGGAAAGCGAATAGATGAAGCACAGAGAAAGAGAGCATGCGAGGAGAGCGTTGCTGCGTTGCCTTGTATTCTCTTTCGTTTTCGGGGGGGGGGGAGTCGGAGGGGCAAGGAGAGGGCCTGACTTCACCTGAGCGTGGCACGAGCTGCGCATGCGCCTTCGTATCCCCCCCCAGCCCACAGAGAAAAAGCTGGAGAGCCGAGATATTGTGTTATAGAAGATGCGCCGGCTGTCGTCGACGGCGGACCATCTTGCATCAACCGCACGCCTACCGCGCAGAAGCGAACACCTTTGACGTGGTTCGTGTTGTTCGTATTTGCCTTTGTGTCAGTGAAACCGTTACCGCCGTCTTTAGAGATATTACACGCGCAGATGTAGGAGATGTCAGAGCTTCGCTGCAACACAAGAAACGGATGGAATCCATCCTTGCTTACAGCGCCAAAACTAAAAAGTGAAAACGGAGGTCACCCATCGCGCACCGGTACCCGACCATCACTGCCCGTGCACCCTCTCTCCCCCTCATCTTCTTCTTCCCTTCCTCCATAGATGCAGGACATGGACACGCAGAGGCGCACCAGAGTGGTTTCCTTTTGTTGCCTTGCTGGAGTTGCTCAGCGGTGGGCAGAGCCCTCGTTCGGCGAGTGACTTCTCTGCGTCCCCCTTTCCGTTTTTCGCAACAGTCGTTTTCGTTTGCTGTTGTTGGTGCCATCGCGCCGTCCTTCGGTGCCCGCGGGAACCAGTGAACGCAGCAGGGAGAGAGCGAGAGCAAACCAAAAGTCCATCGCACTCAGAGCGTGGCCAGCGAGACGGAGGCAAGAGAGGAGAGGGAGAGGGAGGGGAGGGGGGGGGGCTGGTGAGTGTGGCGAGGCGAGCAAGAGGCGCACGGATGTCAGCTCAGCACAGCAAAAAAAAGCGAAAAAAGAAACGGCGGCATCAAGACAGCTCCCCTCTTCCGACACCCCGATCGCATCCTCCCTTCCTACGCCGTGCTTCGCAGTTTGCACTGCTGCCGACTCAGCTCACTCCTTTGCGGTGCTGCGGAGGGTGGTGGTGGTGGTGGGGGGGTGGAGTACTCAGGGTCACTCGCAGCGCAAGCCCCTCTTCTGCTACTGACACAGCCACTGGCGGCGCGTCGTTTTCACTTATGCAAAAAGAAACTTCGGCCCTTTCTCTATGTATGTGCGTCAGCCGTATCTTCTTTCTAGTGTGGTTGACGGGAGACGCGGCCCCCTTCCCACGCTGCCATCACCCCCCCCTCCTCCTCCTCCGCCAGCCGTCTTACTACGTCCGTTTCGCCTGTTGAGCGACAGCGATACACACATCCGCTGCGAATAGACAACAGAGAAAGACAAGGTAACCAGGAAAAAAAATGGGGCGACGACAGCACGCCGTCTCCCAGGATGGACTCCATGCTTTCTCCCGCTGCATCCGTTTGCGTGTTCGAGGTGAAAGGGGAGAGAGAGAGGTCTGGCGACACAAAACCACAAGCGCCCTTTCCTGGGGCATCCCCATCACCCTTTTTTTGTGTGTGCCGGCGCCTACGCCGTTCCGACGTGTTTGTGTGTGTGTGTGGGGGGGGACGAAAGCACCAAAGAGACAGACGCCCGCAGCGATCGCGACACACGGGCAGTGGGCCGAGGGCGGGGGGGGGGGACCGCCTGCGCTGCGGCGCGTGACAGACCGCACGCGCGTCGTTCTCAGACACCGCGATTTTCGTTTTCTGTTTGTTTATTCTTTCGTCCGTTGCCCTTGCGGCGTGCGCTCCCTCCGGGAGGAGGAGGAGGAGGGGGAGGAGAGGCTTAACGGCGCGTGCAACGGCCCCGCATCTGTTCGCAGACCACCGATAGGCGTACACAGGAAGCGAGAGAGCTGCACACACACACACACACACACGGCCCTTCACGGAGCGCACCTCGAAGCCCTGCTTCGTCTCTCGCCGTCTGTCCAACATCAGGGTTTTTGCTGGCTCCCTACCCCACGCGGCCGTTCTTCAACCGCACAAAAACAGAGACCGCCATCCACCCCCACCACCAAAGCATGCTCAACAGAAACGCCGCCCCGCCCTGCCCCTGTGCTCTCCCGTCGAGGCTCTACCTGTACGCTTCGCTCGATTAGGCTGAGGCGGGCAGGCGGCGCGCAGTGCACTCCGCGGGCCAATTCACCTCCTTGCCAGCCGCCGCTGCGAAGAAGGCAAGGTACGGCGGCGAGGGGTCGAGTGGGGTGGAGACGAACTCGGGGTGGAACTGCACGGCAAGGAAAAACTTAAGCGACGGATTCTCAATGGCCTCGACGCGCAGGTTCTCGCCGGCGTCGGGGTCTGAGACGGCGGAGATGACGAGACCTTGCTTGCGTAGATGATTCAGGTATTTGCCGTGCGCCTCATAGCGGTGGCGGTGGCGTTCCAGCACAACCTTGGCGCCGGAGTAGATGGTGCTCATGCGCGAGTGCGGCTCCACAATGTGCACTTCACGTGCACCAAGGTGCATGTTGGCACCCATACGCTCTCGGTCGGCGTCCATGATGCGCACCACTTGACGCGTACTGGAGGCGTCGAACTCCTCGCTGTTCGCGTCCTCCCAGCCGAGCTGGCTGCGGGCAAACTCGATGAGGGCGACCTGCATGCCGAGGCAGACGCCAAAGTATGGGATGTTGTGCTCGCGAGCCAGCCGCACCGCGTTCACCTTACCGTCGATGCCACGAACACCGAAGCCGCCAGGGACGAAGATGCCGTCGCACTCGAGCAGCGCTGCCTCTGCCTCCTCGGCGTTTTCGCCCTCCAGCTGCTCGCTCTCGAGGTAGAAGACCTCGACGTTGATGCCGAGGGCAAGCTGGCAGTGCTCGAAGCACTGAAGCACAGAGAAGTACGCGTCCGACCCGCCTGTCACGTACTTGCCGACAAAGGCGATGCGGACCTTCTGGTTGTTTGGGTTCTGCAGAATATCCGAGAACTTCTTGAAGGTTTGATAGGTCGGCGCGTCCGTCGGCGGCATGTTTGGCCGCAGGCGCAACTTGTGCAGGAGCCGATCGATCAAACCCTGATCCACAAACTTGACGGGAATCTGGTAGAGGCAGTTCACGTCGGGGGCACCGATGATGTCCTTGCTCTGAACGCCGCACTGGTCCGACAGTTTCGCTTTCACATCCGCAGCCAAAGGCTGCTCGCTGCGGCACACGAGAAAGTCGGGTTGCAGGCCCAGGGAGAGCAGCGCGCGGCAGCTGTGCTGCGTCGGCTTCGTTTTTTGCGTCCCGCCAAACACCGGCAGGTACGTCGTGTGCACGAGACAGAAGTCCTCTGGCAGAATAGAGTAGCGCAGCCGGCGCAGTGCCTCGACAAAGGGCTGCGATTCCATGTCGCCTACCGTGCCGCCCAGCTCAATCATACAAATCTCCGGCCGCTTGTTTGAGCCGCCCATGGGTGTCTGACAGATCTTGAAGATGTGGTTCACAACCTCGTTCGTGAAGTGCGGGACAAGTTGCACCGTCTTGCCCAAAAAACCTCCGGCGCGCTCCTTCGTTAGCAGCTTCTGGTACATCTTGCCAGTTGTGATGTTGTGGTCGCGGGTCAGGTGCACCGACATCCAGCGCTCGTAGTTGCCGAGGTCGAGGTCCGCCTCACCGCCGTCCTCCAGCACGTAGACCTCACCATGTTCATACGGGCTCATGAGACCTGCGTCAATGTTGATGTAAGGGTCGATCTTGATGCTGCACACACGGTAGCCGGAAGCGTGCAGCAGGGCACCGATGGCACTGGTCGTGACACCCTTGCCGAGGGAGCTACACACGCCACCGCTCACCACAACAAACTTCACCCGTTCCTCACCCTGGTTCTGCGACAACAGCAGCGGCGAAGGGAGGTAGTACGCACTCCCCGACGCGGTCTTGCGCTCCTCCATGATTAACAATGACAAGCCAAAGACGACCTTGCTGGTTCTGTAGCTCAACGGAACACGAGGAGCATGCACGCACAAGCACACACGACGAGAAGCAAAGAATCGACGGCGACAGCGAAACGTCGAGGGACGAGCAACGACAATACGCTAGCACGTCACTCGATGAGCTTGCTTATGTGCCCTCTGTGGTTGTTCAGCTGGTTCCGTTGTATGCGATGGCTGTGAGCGTACAAGAGCGAGAGAGGACTCTCTGGGGTGCAGCAGATGGGGGTTCAGAAGGGAGGGGGTGGGGGAGGGGGCAAGGGGCGGAGATCTGCGGCAAAGCTGCTCGTCGGTCTCAGGAAGAGCCAACGCGAGCTCACGGAAGAAACAACACGAGAATGGTGGGGCACACGAATGCTAGCGCAGAGGACAAGACGCTTATTGGCGTGATTGTGTGCAATGCTGCGCGTGTCCGGCACTGTACGGCGCCATACGCATCGCGAGCGTCTTGGAACGGCCGTCACTTTGTTTGTTTGTTTGTTTGTTTTGCTATTATTCGTTCCGCTGCCGTTACAGTTTTTGGGTCACTGCGCATGCATCTCTTCTCACATACCGCTGCGTGCCGGGTTTGTTTGGTTCCGTCGCGCTGTGCTGCGGGACTCGGGAGCGCGGGCGGTGGTGGTGGTGGTGAGGATGGTGGGGAGGGACACTTTTGCTTTTCGGCCTTCCCTTGCCCTTCTGGCTGAGCTTCTGGGGTTGTGCGTTGGCTGGTGTGCTCGGCTGCGTGAGGTCGTCGAATGAAGAAGACGGGGACGGCGGCAACAGCGAATACAACAAGCACGCACAGACACCCTACGATGCCCTTGTCGCCGACGATGGACGCACGGCTGGAAAATGGAGTCTGATAAGCCAACCGCCCAAGACCCCGCAGGACAAACCGTTCGCGACCCTCTTTTGGGCCGGGAGGGGGTGGGGTGGGGAGGGGGAGGCTGCAGCCATCCCTCCGCATGGGTCCAGCGCCGTTTCCCAACTGTTGTCGTCTCTCTCTCTCTCTGTGTGTGTGTGTGTGTGTGTGTGTGTGTACGTGTGTGTGTCTCCCTCGCCTGGCGATGGCATCCATCCAAGCAGCCCCACTTTCGCCGCCTTTTTCAACGACGCGCCCCATCATCATGCTCGCAGTGCTCATTCCTGCGGTCACTGGGCTTTGCGCGGCGGCAGCTCCGACCTTGGCACCTTCCCCGCACAGGCACACAGGCATAGATGAGCACATGCATCCATGCCATCTGCACCCCTCCACGGCGATCCGTGAAACACGCAAATGCGCACGATCGTGCGTGTTATCAGTCTGCATGAAACCAGTGCTTGTACGAAGATTTGAGGGCGGCGCAACTTGCCATCAGCTGCTCGCGGGAGACCGTGCCTGCCGATGATGATAGCGTCTGCTGTTGCGAGGCTTCAGCACCAAAAGTGCGCGGCCGACCCACGGCCTCCACCTCTGCTGCTGTGGCAGACGGATAGCTGTGGTGCGCCTCGTACAGCTGCAGTGCTGCCTTCTGCCGTCCAGACAGCGCATCTCCCTTTGGGATCATCACCAGGGCATGATAGAGGATTGTGTGCGGAGCTGCCGCCGCTGCAGAGGCGCGATTCGTGGCGTCCGGTACCCCATACACATTCAGCGGGAGAACCTCACCGCTTCGCACGCACGGCGGCACATGCACTGTGCCGAACCCATTCAGTGTCGGTACCTTGACACGACCGCCGAGTAGTGCTACTGAGAGAGGCAGTGGCAGCATCGCATGCAGCTCGTGGCTCCTCTCGGGACTGCGGTAGAAATAGCGGTGCTCACTCACCAGCACAGTGAGGAGCAGGTCACCAGCATGGCCACCACGCACCCCGTCATGTCCCTGGTGGCGAAGGCGGAAGAGGGAGTTGGACAGGGTACCGGCGGGCACGCTGACCGGCACTTGCACCGCCTGGTGGAGCTGCACACCACGGCCATCACACGCGCGGCACGGCGGCGCCGGCACGGTCCCCTCGCCACCGCAGTAGAGGCAGCGGCGTTCAATGTGGTAGGTGGCGCTTGGCATGTGCGCAGAGCCGCGACCCAGGCACTGCGGGCACTTCCGCGGTGTCCGCAGCTGCTGCCGACCCGAGGCTCGACATGTGGCGCAGCGAACATTTTTGTGTATTGCCACCTCCACTTCACAGCCTGCTAGACTCTGCTCGAGGGTGACGCGCAGCAGGTGCGTGATGTCGGTGCCGTTCAGCGCCCCTGCTGCGTCCGCTGCCTTGTAGGCGGTGGCGCTTGACGAGGTGGTACCACCGGCGCTCTCGCCGACGCCGGTGGCGTTTCGGAAGGCATCGCCGAGTGCCTCGGCCGTCGGTACTTCGCTGCGGCCGGAGGGCCCAGAGCACGAAGCTGAGCCGCCAGCCTTTCCCGTGGGCAAGCAGCCACCAACACCGCTGCGGGTGCTCTCGCGGTCAATGGCGTGGTCCACGTACGTGAACTGCTGGTGCTCCGGATTGAAGTTGGCGGCCACCTGACCGCCGTCGCAGAGGACATGTAGTCGAGCGTCGTTGGAGGCGTAGTAATGACTTGCGTAGTTCGTGCGGAAGCGGTCGTCCTGCAGGTGGGTGTATGCATTCTTCAGCTCTGAAAGTCGCTTCTTGTCCGCTGGGTCGTTCACGGGGTCCGTTAGCGCTTCGACGCGTCGCAGCAGTGCCTGCCGCAGTTCAGTGGTGCTGCGGCGCACAAGGCGCGCCTCCGTGTCTTTGGCGAAGCCCAGCTTGTTATAGAGAGACTCCTGTGGCCGGTCGTGGCCGCGTTGGATTACTTGGAAGCAGCGACGCTGATAGAGTAGAGTGTGCCAAGGCACCCAGGGCCCCGTCGTGCGCACATGTGGGCCAACGCGGACACTCGCGCTACCACTGCTGCGCCGGTTGCCACCGCACCACCGAACACTCCTTGGCGCGAGCATAGCTTGTGAAGATGGCCAGAGATACCAAAGGAAGAGAACAAGGAGAAGGGAGAAGCGGGGACGTGAGCAGGTGCTGCTGACGGTGGGCTCTGCTGTCTGGGTGCGCGTGAGGGGCGGTGACGAGCACGATGGAGCGCGACGGCACCGTGACAGCTACGACTCTGTTGCTCGTACTACCCCCTCCTGTCACGCCGTGTGCTGCCTAGACAGATAGAGGGGGGACGGGAGGGGCAGGAATCAAACAATGTGATCGTCGGGGTCAGCCCCTGGTTCGCTGCCAACACAAACGCGTGAAGTGAGCCGCAAAGATGAGAGCGCGCGTCGGATGTGTGGAGACAGGGAGATGTGAAGCGAGAATAACAGAAAGAGGAGCGTGAGAGGAAGAGAAACAGCAGCGGCGTTGGAAGGTGCAGCGACATCGGTTTCTTCCAGTTTTGCGTGTTTGCCTCGCCTCCGGGGGGCGTGCATGGCGTTCGTGTGGGACCACGTCCACAACGTCAGCCGCCCTTCCGCTACTCCCAGCCGGCTTCTCGGCGAACACACTTCGGGGCAGCAAGGCGACAGGGAGGAAGAACGATATCCGAGGCTGCCACTCGTCCACGGAGTACTAGTAACGCCCTCCCTCATCGATTTGGCCGCGGGTTGATGCACAGAAGCTTGCTCCATAACGCCCATTGACATTCAATGGCATGATACGCCTTCACACTTCCCGTGTGTGTATATGGAGGGTGAGGGGGGCGTCTCTCCACCTCTCTCTACCTCTCCCGCTACACTCACGTGGCGCGGCTGAGGCGACGCTTGCACGCTGAAGGGCGTGCATGTTTCTTGGGATACGTGTGGCCGCGCCGCATTCGCAAGCTGTTACGCTGGGAGGAAAAGAACAAGGTGAGGAGCAGCGGCATCCGCGATTACAGATAGTGTGCCCCATCAACTCAACGACGGTTTTTTTTTGCGGGGGAGGAGGGGAGGGGGCACCAATGTCGCACCCGTCAGACCCCCGCCCCCTTACTCTCCCCCTTCCCCAGACCCTCCTTACTCGAGATCGAACTCATCCTCGTCGAGATCCTTCATGGAGCCGAAATCCACGTTCTCGACGCCGTCTTCTTCGGCCTCGCCTCCAAACAGTGCCCAGTCCGCGGACTTCAGACTGTTATCCCAGAGCTGACGGCCCGACAGTTTTGAGGCGGACACCTTCACCGCTTTCTTCTCGCGCTCCGCTCGTTCCTTGGCCTTCGCCGCGTTGTGCTTGCGGCTCCACTCCTCGAAGAGCTCCCGCGTGACGGCGGTGCCGACTCGGATGGTCGGGTCCTCCTCCACTGCGCCGGTGCGCTGTGCCGCCTCAGCTGCCATCACTTCACCGCGGCGCAGCAGGTCCGTCTTCTCCTCTTCCTCGACAGCGCGCGACAGAAAATCCTGCACCTGCTGCAGCGCCAGCACAACGCTGTGCATGCCGATATTCTCCTCGCATATGCTGGCGACTTGCTTGGTGATGGCGCCGACCTGGATGCGGCGTGCCTTGGAGATGCACTCTACCGCAACAACGCACGGTGCCGATTCCGGGTACTCCTCGGTGGGGTAAGTGATGATCACTCTCAGCTGTGGCGGCTCATCCTGCGTGGCGGCTAAGGAGACGCAGTACGACGGCGGGTCGTCCGAGAGGCGCTCGTACGTGTCGTACATACCCTGCACCATCTCCATCTCCATCTCCTGCATTTCAGTCGGTGGTGGCATGGCTAAGGTGAGCGCAGACGATGCGCGCCGTTTCGAATACTCGCTACCCTTCTGTGACCCACAGACGTGCCCTGCGGTGTGCCGTCCAATGTAGCGCGGGCGGGCCGGGAGACGCGCGCGAGCAGTATTGACCTCGACAGAGGCGAGGAGGCCTGTGTCGCCAGCGACGGTCAACGCCCTAACAGAAGCGAGCAGGTGAAGGGGCACGCAAGCGCACGCCCTGTCACGACGTGCACACCGTCCCACTCGCTCCTTTGCTACCTCTTCGGTTTGTCTGTGTGCGTCCCCACGCGTACTCTTCGTGCAAATTCCGGATGCGGTGTGCGCGTCCGTGCGTTGTACGTGTGTGTGTGTGTATGTGATTGACAGCGTCGCAAGCCTGAGATGTGCATACGTATACATATAGGGGGCGGAAGGGTGAGCACATACTTGGCAGAGAAATGGAGCGCGGAACGGGCATCCCCCACGAAGGCCCGCGAACACGCGCTTACGCAGCAGCACGCCGGTGTCAAAGCTCACTAGAAGCGGCGGATGTCGTTCCGTGGCGGCCACTCCGTGACGGTCGACAGTGAGACTTCCCCGGCACACTCCCCCGAGTCCTTCCTCCCTCGTGCATCAAGTTGCGGGAGCGTAGGCACAAGATACTTGTGCCGGCCCTCCTTCACAAGGCAGCGCCACGTCTCCGTGCTGCAGTCGTCGTTCCCTTTCGCTGACTTCACTTTTTTAGGTGCGCGCACGCACGTGTGTTCCTAAGCGCCACGTTCATGTGTGGGCTCGTTAGGGCGTGCCAAAAAGAGGCGTGCGATTCCCCTGCAAGCAGCGACAACAGAAACACCTTCACTGCCCCACTCGTGATCGTGCGTGGCTCAGGCGAGCCTGCCGCCACCGCCACCACCATCATTTTTTCGCGTGTGGGCTCGCGCCTTATTTCATGCGAGCGCGGCCCGTCAGCCACGCCTCATCCCACTTGCTCCGCTCATCCAGGTAGTGCTCAAAGCTACCCTTCGCGGCAGTCACCTCATACTTCAGCTTGGGGTTGCCGGCGGGGATCCACAGCATCATGTTCGCCTCCTCGCTGCGTGCGTACACCTTTAGCCCACCCTTAATGCTCGTCTCCTCGGTGTGCGCGTCCATGACCGTGCCGATGAGCCGCACCGGCCGCGGGTTGTACTCGAAGTTGCACGTGATGGGAGAGCCGATGATCTGCTCCTTGGTGTGCTTCCACGGCTTCATGGAACCTTTCTTAATCGCCTCCATCGCCAACGCGCGCTGAATGCGGGAAATCGGCAGGCGAGAGAAGAAGGCGTTCGCACGGGACACAAAGAAGTGTCGATTGGTGCGCTCGCGTGTGTAGCCCATTCTGCTGCGACCGAGGAGGAGGGGAGGGGAGAGAGAGGACGCGTGGGCGGGCGGGCGCGGTTTGCGGCGGGTCCTTTGTAGGTATCCCTCTGCGTCTGTCTGTGCGTGTGCGTGTGCGTGTGTGCCTGCTTGGGGCTCCCACGATGCGAGCCCTTTACGCCAGACCCGCTTTCCTCCACGAGCGTTGCTTTTGCTGCCGACCTCTTTTTGCGGCGGGGACGCGACAAGAGGAGAAAACACGCGGTGAAGCGTAGAGCTCAAGTACATGTGTGTACATGTGTGTGTGTGTGTGTGTGTGTGTGTGTGTGTACATGTGTGTGTATAGCGGTGGTGCAAAGAGATAGTAGTAAAGGAGCGCACGCGGAGAAGCCGCTCAATACCCATTCAAGGCCGTCGAGAACCGCTCGAACGGCAGCAAGGCTGCCAACTGCTGAAGGGGTTTAAGAGGGGTGCCGCAGCCCCTCCAGTCACTTTTCACTCGCGCATGTCATGGCGCCGTGTGCCACTGGTTGTGGCCCAAGCCCGCCGCGATAATGCAGCGAGCGTCAGCGAGCAGGTTTCTCCCCGTCCTCTCCGATGACGCCGACAGGCCACAAAGGGCGCCTTCTGGCGACCTCATCACGTGGGCCTCGCTCGCACCCAGAGCCGCCTCTCCTGCCTGCGTAGATGATCTGTTTCTTTTTCTCCCGTTGCGCACCTTTGCTCGCCTCCAGTGTGAAGAGCAGAAGAGAGTGAGCCTCGCGAAGGCGCGCACTTGTCGATTGTTGGGGAAGGGCGGCAGATGCAGCAGGACTGAGGGACATGCACCGCCACAGCTCGAGGGTCAACCGCTACCCGTCACACTTGGAGTGGGTGAGATGGGTGGGGGCCCACGCACAAAATGATCTCCAGCCTTCTCGCACCGCGCTTTACACGAGCGTCGTATATACGCCGACCACGCGCGTGTCGTCTCTGAAAGTGCCTTTCCATACATCACCGTTGGCAAAGGCCAGCGAGCCCTGACCGCTCATCTTTCCGGCCACCCAGTCCCCCTCGTACACGTAGTGCCCCATGTGCGAGTCGTAAGTACCGTGGCCGTCGAAGAGCCCCTTCGCAAAGCCGCCGCGGTACACGTCTCCGTTTGCAATGATCAGCAGCCCCTCCCCGTGCGGCAAGCCAGCTTCAAATCGACCGATGTAGGAGTGCCCGTCCTCGGCGAAGCGGTAGTAGCCGAAGCCGTGAAGTTGAAAGTTGCAGACGTGCCCAACGTAGGTGTCGTCGTTGCGGAAGCGGATACGGCACTCACCAGTGCCAGCCTTCGAGGCGGGGGCCGAGGAAGAGGAGGTGGCATGGGCAGGGGTGTGTTTTATCAGCTCTCCCGATGTGCCGGCGGGCGAGCGAGCGCATCCTCTCCGGCGCGCGGGAGCGCCAAGCCACTCGATGTAGTCGCCCTGACCCAGCTGAAGGACATACGGTGCACGTACGCGACCCTCCTCGAGCGCACCGACGAAGAGCGCCTTGTTGTCCAGCTCCATGACGGCGTTGCCAGTCAGTGTGGTCGTGCCGGCTGCGGTGCGCGACGTGTGCGAAGCCGTGGACGGGAGTGCGCCGTTGTCACGCGACAAGGTGGCCGTAGGGCCCGTGCCGGGCGCCGGTAAGCTGCCGGCGGGCTTCCCGGAGGCGAAAGTGACCGCGCCTTTGCTGTGCCGCGTTTGCACAATGGCGGGGCCGACGAGCTGGTCGTCGTGCCAGCCGCCCTGCACCGCCGTGCTTGGCAGCGACAGCACCCCAGCGCCGTCTCGCTTGTCCTCACTCCAGGTGCCGTGGAAGAAGTGCTCGTGGGCCGCGTCGTAGTACTGCGTGCCAGTGCCATCGCGCTTGGCTGCCAGGATAACAGGTGTGGTGGGCCGTGCTGCTGAAGAGCTGAGCGCTCGAGGAGGCTGGTTCTCGATCGCGGCGGCACGGTCGTTCAGGACTGCCTGGCGGGTAAAGCTGCGGCTCGGGCGGTAGGTGATGAGCTCACCCTCGTATAGGTGTGGCAACGCATAGGCAAGGCGCCCCTCGCGGCGCTGAGCGGTTGCCGCGCCAGTCGAGGTAGGCGCGACGGTCAGGGCGCCACGCGGCGCTCCCACGGAGGCACCACCGCTCTCTTTCTTCGCCTCTGCCCGGGGGCCCGGCTCCCTTGCCACCGGCGACGCAGCTGGAGGTCCTGCAGCGGTCGGCGCCACCCGGCCAACTTGATGGGCGCGGTAGTCAGGCGGTGTGAGTGGCGCACGCGCTTCACTACCCGATTTGCTAGGTTTGCCCTCGGCGGGGATGCAGACACTCTCTGGTCGGGGGGCCGCGGCGACGAGCTGCGCGGCGATACGAGAGGCGTACGTGAACGAGTCTGCTACAGCAGACTGCGCTGCCTCCTGCAGTTGCCGCTGTTTCGACAAGTACTCGTTCACGTCCTGTACACGCAGCTCAGCCGCGGCAGACGCGTCCATGGCGGCGCGCCGCTGCGCCTGCTCACGTGTAGTCCGTTCGATCTCTTCCAAGCGTGCGCGCTCGGCGGCGGCGCGTGCCTGCGCTAGACGCGCGCGCTCCTCCGCCTCCGCCTGCTCCACCGCCAGCGCACGGCGTCGGGACTCCAGTGCCGCCATCTCTTGCTGCATGGCGGCGATTTTCTCGCGATGAAGAAGTGCTGCGGCTCTCGCGAGCTCTCTCTCCTGGATGGTCGGTGCTGCTACATTGACCAGTGGTGCGGTGTTGATGTTCTCCAGTGACTGGGCCTGCTTTAGCACCAGCGCGTGCAACGCGTCCTCGGGGTCGGTAGAGGCAAAGGCGGCTGCTGGAGCCTGGGTGTGCATGGGCGAGTGGCGCTGTGTCGCGTCCGGCGTGCGCGGCAGCATCTCGTTCTCCTTCGCATGTAGCGCGCCTTCCGCGCTCGAGGACTCGCACTGCTTGTTCGTCGGCATCGTGGACGATATAGTGTATGCATACGGATCATTGACAACTACCGAGAGCGTCTCCGTCGTCGCCGCCGTTGGGCCCCTGGCAGTCGAGGCTGGTTGCTGCTGCTGCGCTTCTGCTGGCGATGCCGGGTCGTGCTGGCGGGCCCGCCAAGCAGCGAGTCGGTCCTGCAATGTTGGCCTGTGGTGCTCTCTCTCGGCTATCGCACTCGGCGCAGCAGAGGTGCGCTGCGCCTCTGCTTCACGTGCCCGCTGCACTGCTGCGTGCACTCGTTCTCTTGCAACCGCCTGTAGCGCTGCGGCAGGGTGGGTGGATGGCCCTGCAACGTGTGGAGCCGCCGTCTCGGAGGGGGGATCGCCAAGAGAGCGAGCCTCCGCCGACGTTGATTGCCCCGCGACGGCTGAAAGCAGCTGAGGTGTTGAGCTGAGTGAGCCGGTGACGCCGATATCGAGCTTGCCGCGAGCGTCCATGCTTTTCTCTTGATGCACGCGCGCTTTGGTGAGCCCGTTGCCCGCTGCCTCTGGTATCGCCTCAACACCTTCATCGGCGACGATACTGGAGTAGATGGCTCGCATCACCTCACCCTCGCCCAGCGGCTCCGTGCGGCCATCGCGGTGCACAACCGGGAGCACCCACACAGACTTGCGCGTCACCGCATTGAAAAAGAAAACGGTGTTGTGGTGCGCCTTCGACACGCTGTAACGCCACACGTGCTCGCTATCATCGGGCAACCGCGGCGATTTCGACTCCCCATCGGCGCCGCAGAGAAAGTCCGGCACGTAGTAGTCCCTGTGCTTGCGGCGGAGGTGCACGTACGTGGTGGGGCCTACCAGTATCTTGTTTGGAACGCTGGGCATCGGCGTTGCGTGTGTGCGAGGCCGGGAGAGGAGGTGTGGGAGGCGGTCGTTCAAGACGCACACGCGTGTGCATGTATCTGTCTATGCGTATGTGCAAGTATCTTCTAAGGGCACCAGAAAAACAAGAAGGCGAGAGAGATGATAAGGGTGCGGTGTTTATGTGGGTGTGGGTGTGCTGCCCTGCGTCTTTCCTGCCGCTCCCCATCGCTCCCCACTCCACGTGCGTATAGACCTAGGCGATCCGGAGGAGCGAAGGGGAGGCAGCCGGCGGAGAGCGTGACACTCGCCGCTGACGCTGACCTTTCCTTTCTTTCCCTTTGGAGTGGAGCGGAGGGGGTAGCGGGGCTCTTGCGTGGAGTGTTGGCGTTCTGGAGCTGCTGTATATATGTGTGTGTGTGTGTGTGTATTGTGCTGAGGGTACAGCACGCACAAACACTCCAGTGGCAACGATCAACGAGGCGGGTGGACGGGGGGAGGAGAAGAAGAGCTGTCGTTCACATCTACGAAGAAAGTAAGCGAACCGAAAAACAAGATGATGCCCTTGTCATGAATGCGATGGCGCACACCAGCCCACGCAGCGCCCCAATTCGCGCTTGTGCACTGCCCACACACACACACACACACACACACACACGATACACATCCCGTTTCTTGTTTTCCTGGCTGTGCGCAGCGGGCGTTGCCACAGCGCAGCTCTCGCACACGGCGAGGCTTCGCTCTTGTTCGCCTGTTGCAGACATTTCGTTCCGTTCTGTTAGTTAGAGTGTAGATACGGTGAGCGAGACGCGCACAGACACACACACACACTCAACACTCACAGATGCAGCGAAGGGACGAGAGCGAGAAAACAAAAAAAGTTTCGTCGCCAAGGTGGACTGCATGTGCGAGGCAACGCGCCCACGCACATGCAGCACTGCGCACATCGCGCAAATCGCCTGCAAGCGATTACATAGGGCCGTGCCGCTTCGACGACCACCGCGCCACCTGTGTCCCGAGCAGCTTTCGGTACGTGCTTGGAAAGTCGGGGACGCCAGACTTCATATCTAGCTTGAGGAACATGCCGGAGAACTTGCGGACAAAACGCTCCCGCTCCTGCGCGCGTGCCGCCTCTGGCTGCTCCATTTTGAACTTCGCCAGTCGCTCGTAGTAGACGGCCTGTTCCGAGAGCTGCTTCTTCTCGTTTTCCTGAAGCGGGCGGGTGTAGGAGAGACCGAGGTCTCGAGCCACCTCAGAGCGGGAGCGGCCCGTCTCAACGCAGCCGTTGAGGCCGCGAGGGTCAAGCACGTCTGCAAGCTGCGTGCTGATCGCCAGCCCCGCGTTCCAGTCGTACCGCCAGTAGGAGCCCTGCCTGTACGTCACGAGGTTTGGCGGTTGCAGCACGTCCTGAACATCGTGGTCGCGGATTATCTCCCAATACCGTTTGAAGTCCACTTTGCGCAGCCGGCGAAGGGTGTGATTTAGCTTCCGTTCGGTGTTTGCCAGGATCGTCTTCACGATGTTGTTGTGCGGGTTCGTCAGCAAATGGTTACGCAGGACGCGCACCTTCAGTGCCCGCTTCACCGCCAGCACGGCCGGGCTGGTTGTGTCGAAGTCGTGCTCAGCGTACCGCTCCATGTACATTGCCTCCTGTGCAAACTGCTTCTCTTGGATCGTCATCATGCTCATGCTGAAGGCTTTTTTGATGCTGTCGTTGTAGCCCTCCAGCATCTCGGTCGGTACGCTGAAGCGCTGCTCATAGGCGTGGCGACGCGTCGGGTATTTCTTGTACCAGAACGGGAAGCCCTTCGGCTGCCCATCCAGTTGCGTCAGCGCCGTCGAGAGGAGTGGGTGCTGCTGCTCAAACCGCATGACTCGCGTCTCGGGGATGTTCACGCCGTAGAGCATCTGCTCCTGCTTCTTCTTCTGAATGGGGCTGAGATTCGCGAAGATGGCGCCGTGGATGTTCTTGAGCGCGCGCTGCGACGGCATAAACGGCGTCGGCGGCTCTGGGTTCTTGCGCCACGGGTACCAGAGCCAGATGGCCGGGTGCTCCATCTCTTCAATCGCATCCTTTAACCCGCTGTGCGAGCGGCGGTGCACACGGCCGCGACCCTTGACAACGTCACCATCGACCGTTTCAATCTTCACCTTTTCCGCCTTGTTCAGATTCGTTACCTTGGTGAAGTTCGACATGCGCTGCGGGGCCTTGTTCTTGCGGTTGAACACGCGCAGCAGCGTCGAGGTGTACGACAGCATGGTGGTGGCGTCAACGGATCGTGGGTGGGTGAGTGATCTGCAAAGACGATCCAATCGGACGAACTAGCGAAAAGGGCGCTGAGAGGAGTGCTGCCCACACACACGCTAAGAGAGGCTGAGGAGGGAGTCGACGGGGAGGGCGGGAGAGTGGCGTGCGTATTACCTAAGAATACTGCGACAATCACGTTTCCTGGGTCTCGCTCGGCTTTCGAATGCGTTGCGTGTGCGTGCGTGTCAGTGCGACGCGACTGCACGGCGCGCCCGTGTTCTCTACCACCTCTTCGCGGTACCACGAAGCGACGAAACCGACGGCTCCCGCCCTCTCTTGGAAAGTTTTAGCTGGATGTACGGTGTGCAGAGGAGGACAGCAGCAGCAGCAGTCGTGTGTGTGTGCGCGTTGAAGAAATGGACAAGGCAGTGCTCGATGCGTGGTGGAAAGAGGAGCAGGTCAAGCGGGGAGAGAGGAGAAGCAGGTGTGTGTGTGTGTCCGGAGACAGAAACCAGAAAGAGGGACCACAAGAGGGGGCCGTGGACAAGCACGGGGGGGGGGCGTGCCGGTTGGGGGCTGTTGAGGCGACGCTGGGGGCCGTACAGCACTGACCCACCCCCATCTCTGCCGGTGAACACTTTGGCTTGATTCCGTGGCCAACACGAACACACACACACACACACACACACTACCAGTTGCATGATCGAATACACTGTTCAAACGAGCAGCCGGAGAGTGCAGAGAAGATAGCTACAAGCCCTGAGATCACTCCTTCTTCGTTTTTCACGCAGGCCACCGCCTTCGCGTCGCCAAACACGGCTCGGCCGTTTGATGGACGCTTCATCGTATGCATGCTTGTGTGTATGTGTGTGTGTGCGTCTATATGTGGCCTTCGCGCGACTTCGGCAGCTCTGCACACACGCCGAACACCACCACCATTCTCAGGCCAGGCCAGGCCACGCCACGCCTCCGTGGGCGAGGGGAGCGCAGATGTCACAACGCACCCGAGGGACCAGTGCGCGAGCAAGGGATAGACACAGAGAATCGCAAGAGGAAGAGCACGAAGGGTGGCAAGACGTGAGAACACGGAGGACGTGCAACGACAAGCCCGCTCGCATGCGCGCATACCCACGGATGAAGAGAGAAGGCGCGCGAAAGAGAGCCCCCACTCACTCGCCCGCCCCCAAAACACAAGCACTAAAAGAGAGCAGCCAGCGGAAGCGTCGATGGCGCGGCCGCGGCCCTCATACGGACGTGAGGCTGTCGGAGAAGGGGCAAGGAGAAGTGTGCGGGCCGTATGCGGCTGCCATAGATGTGCTCCCGTGCATACACACAAGGGTGCGGGTCCGATCAAGTGCAACGAAGAAGTGTGCGACGCCGCTGCCGCTGCCGCCATCGAGATCAGCTCCCAAGTGTGCGTCTTTACGCACTACAACCCTTGCGCTGGGCACGCAGCTCCGTTGAGCTGACATCTACGCGAAACTCTGTGGCTGGGATGCCGACGAACAAGTGTTGAACGCTCTCCGGGATGCGCAGCGACGACAGCTCCCGCCAGCCTGCAGGATCGCTCATCTTGCGCCCACCTACCACAAAATAGCACCCCCTGCCTGCAATGTCGTGGGTTAGCGCCGCCACCATTGCGGCTTCGGCATCCGCTGGGTCCTCGTTCGTGCTGTAGTGCTTCGGGTCCAGCACGCGCACGGCGGTGTCGATGCCGATAAGGAAGCCGTGACCTGGGAACAGCCTTGCCTTGTCCACAAAGAGAGGCGCCGCAGTCACGGCAACCCGCTCACCGCGGCGCAAGAACTGGTGCACACGGCGCGCCAGGTCATCCATCTCGATGGCGCCCTTATCCACCACCTTCGCAGCAATTTCATACGTCACCTCTACCGACGTCGGTAGAGAGGTCTGCTCCACGTCCTGCTGCTGTCGCTGGCGCAGCACACGCGTGGCCGCCTGCACCAGCTCCGTGTGTCCGTAGTGAAGCGGGTTGAAAGACCCAGGGTAGAGAAGGCGGATCACGTTGCTCGACGCAGCTGGGGCAGCGCTTCGGTCGTACCCGCCCTCTTGCTGATGCTCCATCACCGCCGCCGCGGCGTTTCGAAGCGCCGCCGAGTACGGAGAAATACCGCTACAGTGCAATTCGCCATGTCGGTTCCACAAAGCGCACACGTCTCGCACGCTGCCGTCGGACGCGGCGGCAGAAGCGCCGGCGCCCAGGACGTTCTGCAGTGCCCATCGCACCTCGCCGGATGGATCCAGGCACACCGGCTCCGGAGCCGACTCGGACGGCACCGACCACAGTCGCGCGGCGTCCGTGACGACGGAGAGGCTAGGCGGCGAGCTCGATATGCGCACCTTATCACCGCGAGCGGAGGCGCTCTCTGCAGCGCTGGGCAGCAGAGCTTGAAACACAGAACGTGGGTAGGCGCGCTGACCAGGTGCGTTGGTGTCCCTGCTCACCACCTCCGCGTCGGCGGGGATGCAGGACTCCACTGTGCGCGCAATGGCGTGGAGCACCACCAGCTCCACTTGCTCGTCCTGCTCCGCCCTGCTCAACCAGTCCGGCATGTCCATGTGGTAGTAGCGGACCGCGCCAAGCATGGCAGGGCTGCCGCCGCTTTGGTGGGAGGAGCCCTCCGGTAGACCGACCGATCCGCCCCAGACACACACATGCACCTCGTCCCTGCTGCGCCGTGAGCGGCTCGTCTTGACAGCAGACGTGGCACCAATGCCGAAGAGAAGAGTCGCTGTCTGCTTGGGTAGCGTCGACGCGGGTTCTGGAGGCTGCTGCTGCCGCTGCTGCTCGCGCGCCTCGGCAAAGACGATCGCGCGAGACGTGTGAAAGGCGTGCTGCGCCAGCTGCCGAGCCGCATCAGCACTGACGATATGAAGCGGCAGACCATCTAATGCTCTCTGCGTCGAACCGCGATGGTAGAGAACGTTGGCCTCGAGCAGGGTGCGACTGCACTCGGGCACGCGCGTGAGGCGGCGAATCACGCCGGCGCCTGCACCACAGATGCACAGAGAGAGCCGGATGGGCGAGGTATGGATCGCCTCCACGAGCAGCTCAATCGACATGGTGGCGGTGGCTCACTACAACGGAGAAAACGAAACAGAAAGAGAGCCGCGAGTCCACAAAGGGTGTGCAGACGGAAAAGGTGAAAGAGAACGTCGCGCGGGGGAGGGGGACGGGGGGGGCTCGTCCGGGGAGCAGGTGGGGCGGGGTAAAGCCAAAGCCGAGGGGACAGGACGAAGTCGCACATGCGTCGTCGGCTGTGCCAGTGGTGGATCAGTGCTGCTCTGCGGCGGAGCACAAGCGAGATGAGAGAAGACAAGCGATCGCAAGAAGGCGGCGGGGAGGGTGCGTGGGCGGGGTGGGGAGGAGCCGAGCCTAGAAGAGGTGCCCGTGCAGACAAAGACAGTGTGGGCGTCGTCTCTTGCACGCGGCAAAGGCAGAGGAGGTGGGGAGCGCAGCTGAGCAGCGTCCATCAATAGGTGCTGATGCCCACATACACACATTCAGACTCACGACCCAAAAAAAATGGGCCAATGATTACTGCCGCCGTAGCGACAACTTCTTGGCAACGTGTGCGTGAGCGAGGGAGCATGCGCAGGCGGGGAGGAGTGAAAGAGAGCAGCAGCAACAGACACGCCACCTGCGCATCGTGACCAAGTTGCTGTTCTTGTTCGCGCTCCTGTTTATGGCTCTTACACATGTCGAAGCCCCCCCCACCGCCATGGGATCTGATGGAGACACAGGCCAGTAACGCGAGAGAAGGGGAGGGCCAAGGAAAAAACCCGCTTGCTGTGTGCAATTCGCGTACCAGCAAACGCGTCATCGCGTGGAGTGCTCCGTCGGCTGCGCGCGGCATGTGTAGACGAGCTTCGCGTCCATGCCATTCATGCGGCACTGTGGGCACTGAAACGATGCAAAAACAGACGAAGAACGAGGCATCGGCAGCCGCATCATACACGTGGCGCACACGCACTGCGGCACTGCGGCCGCCGCGCCATCGTCTTTCGTACCGGCGCGGCCCACCGTCGACTGCGTAGATGTTGGAAGCCCGCTCATACCGCTCGGGGGAGGGGGGATGGGGGGGGGCACGGGAGATTGCACTTGTGCACGTGTGTATGTGTATGTGTATGTGTGTGTGTGTGTGTGTGTGTGTGTGTCCACGGAGGACACAACAAGATGCCCGTTGGCGCCCTTGAAAAAGGAAAGAGAGGAGGAACCGATGCGGTCGCCACCGGTGCGCGCGAGTGCGAGAGTGGGAAACAGAGAGCAACGGAGAGACACGATAGGACGGAAACGAAGCGAACACATGCAGTGTGTGTGGTGTGGGGGAGGGGGAGGGGGGCGAGTGTTGCCCAGCCGCAGCTATCTGTGGTAACATTCACGCACACACGCATGTCCACAGTGAAAGCACTGACGAAGAACAGCTACAAAAGCACGGCGCATCAGCGATGCGGTGGCCGTGGCTGCCACGTGTCGACCGGCGGCACACGCACATCCCTTCCTATCGCCACCCCCCTCTCTCCTTTCGGCAACCCCCCTCCTTGTTGAGGCGACCGCGTCGAATTCGAGCTTGCGTGTTTTGCTTGTTTATGCGCAGGGGAGGCCCGACGCGGACCACGTCAGGCAGTGCGCCATCGAATCCAATCGACCCGACAGCAAAACACAACGAAAAAAAGGGAGTGATGAGGCAGGCGCGGGAGTTCGACGCCTCTGCAACGCAGCACGCACCCTCCGCACCTGCCGCTCCGCTTCACAGCCCGTCCTCGAGAGAGAGAGAGACACTTCGACCTCCTCTGTTTCTGCGACACTACCTCAGACGGTATCGTACGTCGTAGGCTCTGTCCGGATTTTGTAGAATACAGTCGAGGCGCCGGTGATGTGAGAGCATATGGGGCACACGAGGCGCGAGTCTGGCTTGAAGTAGAGCTGCGCCGTGCAGTTTCCGCAGATATACAAGGTGCCTTCCTTATCTTCCCGGACGACGTCACCGAGGGTCTCCTGGGTGGCGAAGATGCCGGGCTTCGATTCCTGCGTAGCGGCGGTGGCCCCGTACTTGCCCTCCTCCTGCTTCACCTCGGTTTTGATGGGAACACCAGACATGGTTCGCCTCTCTATCGCTTTAGTGCGGCCGCATTCCGAATTCGGCCAGAGTCGGAGGCGGGCGCGCGTGCCGTCGATGGGATGACGGCCGGGTTGTTTGTTCGTTCGAGAACGGGCAGGCGCACACACGCGCGGACATGAGGGGGGAGGCGCGCGCGTATGCATGGTTGTGTGCAGCATGTCATGATGCGTGCGACGGTGTCGGGTGTGCGCGTGTGCAAGGACATGGGGGAAGGAGGAGGAAAGCAGCGTAAGTGGCAGGGAAGCGCGAGCCACCGAGACGCGTGCACAAGCGCGCACACAGACGCATGGGCGCATACACGGATCGAGTAAGCGGCGGAAGTACTAGCGCATGCCCATCTGATTCCAGAGGCGAGAGTGGTACGGAGCTTGTAACATCGCCTCACCATACACCACCCGCTCTTGTGCATGCAGCTCGACCTCGAACACGTGAAGCAACGCAAGGGAGAGGAGGAAGAGCCGCTAGCTCCGCCCATAACCCTCAAAGAACGCAGCATGCTAACGTCCACGTAAGCAGGCACACGTGTAAGAGGCGCTCGGGCGCAGCAGCTTCGATAACTTGTGATTCTTTCAGTTTCATGTGAACGTACCGGTGCATGCGCGGGGGAGAGGGGGGGGGGCGAGAGAAACAGAGGCGATGCAGGAGGAGGGCGGGAGAGCCGAGTCGAGACGAGAGGCACCTCCGATCCCCCTCAGGTGCAGGCAAAGCTCGCTCGCTTCAGTTTACCGCAGCAGCGGCCGCACACCGAGCTCTAGCGCTGGCCACAAGGGCACCTTCTTCGCCAGCATCGTGTGATACAGCTGGGCCGCATAACTGTGCAGCCGCTCCTGCAGCAGGCCCTTTAGCAGCAGGTTTAGCGTCTGCTCATTGCCACGCACACGGCGGCGTTGCATCTCAGCAAGGATCGCCGTCACACGGCGCCACTGCTGCGACTTCTCACAAGCGAGCAACAACAGCGTATACGTCTCTGCGTTCGGCTTCACCGAGGACCCACGCATAGCATCGTAGAGGGAGAAGCATGCGAGCGCCTGCTCCGAGAGCAACAGCGTCTCCAGCGACGCATTCAGCAGCGGCGTGGACACCGCCACGTGCCCTATTCGCGACAGCAGCGAAACCGCTTCCTCCACGTAGCCGCTCTCGTTCAAGCCCTTCAGCAGCGCCGTCAGCATTGGCGCGTCGACGGGAAGCTGCAGCGCTTGCACGGCGTCCGTGTAACGCGCCATCGCGAACTGCATCGCGTTGTTCACGTGGCATACGGTAAAGTATGCGGTGTAAGTCGTGCGCGTCGGCAGTAGAACAAACTTGTCCGCATCGAGGAGAAGTCGGTTGGCGAGATGGAAGGCGGTCGTGCTCGGTGCCGTAATGACGCTGAGTGTTGTCATGAAGTGCTCCAGTGAAAGGGGTGTCGGACTGATAAAGCAGCGCTTCTGATGGGTGTACAGGCGCCGCATGTCATCCAGAAACGGGACATCCTGCGGCGTCCGCGGCACTGCACGGGTGTCTGCCCCGCTAGACGGGGCTGCCAGTCGGGCTGCGTCGTGCGCGCGGCCCGTCAGCTGCTTCGTTGGCCCCTCCAGCCGACGGAGAAAACTCGCGTGAGAGTAGAGCAACATTACCGACTCACACGACCGTGGCTGCAGTGCCAGGTTCTGTGCGTAGACGCCATTAAGCAGAAAGTGCGCCACCTCGTCCGCTTTCGCAAGCTGGGGCATGGGAGAGGCTAGCAGCTCGCACAGCTGACGCTCCTTTCGCAGGTTCAGCTGCGCATGCTCGTCCAGCATAAATGGCTTGTCGACGAGGTTGAGCTGCCGACTCAGCTCGCCCACGCGCTGCCGCTCCGCAAACCGCTCTCGATTGGAGGGTACGTAGGTCTCCCCGAACGGCGCTGCAATCCGGGTTGTGGTAGTCTGCTGACCCGTCACTTCATCCACGTGCGTCTCCGACTCAGGCATGCCAGCGCCACCGGGTCGGTCGTGCAGGTAGGACGAGCTTGCCCGGTACTCCTCCTCGGCCTCAGCAATGAAGGCGATTGCGTCGGGGGTGACGCCGTGGTCGAGCAGTCCCCTCTCGCTGTTCTTGATGGCAAACCGAAAATGATCAGGCTCCTGTGCATCCGCCTGCTGCGTTCTACTGTCGTCCAGAGTCTGCGAGTCGACGTAGCGGCGCGACAGCCGCGGACTCGGTGGTGTCGTCAGCTTTTCCACCGGCGGAATGATAATACAAACGCGCTGATGCGCGACTGTCCACGGCGGCGCTGCGCCGGAGGACGCGTGGGACGCCGTGGTGATGAAGGCGCTCGGCGCACGACGGCGCACAAGCACAAAGGTGCGCGATCCCAACGTTGCCGCGCGACAACACCGTCTGCACGGCCATCGCTGCATGGCCGACGACGCGCCTGCACCCGAGAGCCTGATTCCTTTGCGTTTCTGTGTTCGGCCGTGACCGAGTTGAGCTCACAAAGTGGTCCACGGCTCCTTCTGGAGAAGGTGCCACCGTGTCCGAGCCTCAGGTAATATACGGGAATATTCCTTGTGAGGTGGGTGTGATGTGTGTGCTGCGTGCTAACGCGACGCAGGATGCGAGAGGTCGGGAGGAGGGAGGTAGCGGGCGCAACGGAAAGTCGGGCAGGTGTGGGCAGCACAGCAGAAGCGCTGCGGCTCATGTAAAGGCATGCGGGGCACCAACCATCACCGCATTCTATGGCGTGCGCGGGGCGGAGCGGCAACGTTGAAACGCGAACCTGCGCTCGTCGAGAGAACGTCGAAAAGGGCTCGATGCAATCGCCGAGGTTCGTGCGTGCGTCGCTGCGTGTGCGATACCGGGAAGGTGCAAGCGATACGGAACACGCCAGAAAGGCGGTGGCGAGAATGTGCCTTCCAACGACTACCACAGCGGGAAGGGAAGCGGAGAGCGCGTGCGGGACAAGCTGCGGGCCACCACCGCACCTGCCGAGCACAACACAACCCATCCCCTTCCCTTCTCCCATCACTCCACTCCCCCCCCCAACAACAACAAAACAGAGGGAAGGCACCGCCAAAGGCACCAACGCCACTAACGGGAGCAGCAGGGGCAGGGGGAAGGGGGATGAAAAAGAGAGACCCGCGTTCGCCTCACAAGGCGCATCACTTACAGCACCCACCCGCACACACACACCGGGAAGGCGAAGACATCGGCGTTCTCGCTGCGGACTTGCGGCTGAGTGAGCGGTTAGAGCTCCTCCGCTGTTGCCAACACCTCGGCGACTTCGCGGTACGCCCGCCGCACGTGTTCCGACTTCACGCCAACGTCTTCGTAGGCGGACATGAAGGCTCCACACGACACCTTCAGTGCAGCCGACCGGAGAAGCGGGAGCAGCACGCGCCTGTTCAGCTCAGCGGCCTGGTTCAGCACCAGTACTCCATCGAGCGCCTCGAACATCCTCGTTACCGGTGCACGACGCAGTTGTAGGTAGTGCAGGTACAGCGCTGGTGAAATCGTTGTGACGCACTCGAGGTACACGCGCTGGTTGAGCTTCTCGAGGTCTTCGCGATTCCAGGTGGCGCTGCTGCTCTCGTCATGCTCGCAACTCCCAAACCGCCCTTCGCCGCCTCGCGTTCGCGCGCTCGGTGGCGATGGAGGAGAGGGGGCCGAGAGTAGCGTGGATCGCTGACGCCGCCGTGACGCAAGGCTGGACGCTGCTGTGGCGGCGATACCTGCACGAGCCTCACCGCCGCTGTCAGACCCCAGACGACGGCTGCCGAGTTTCTTTGTGTTGTGATCGAAGAGGCGATACTGCGCGTCCCCATCATCCCCGTTCCCGCGCACGTTTCTCGTGCTACTTCTGTCGCTACCACGCCGAACGTGATCGCCGCCGCCCTCATGAATGCGGAGAGCGGTGCAACTCAGCATCTCGTCTATAGGGACCGTCGGCACATAGCCGGGCATAAAGGTCCTGCCGCCTTTGATGGTGAAGAACATCGCTCGATGAACGCACTGCCGCATGGTGGCGTAGCTGCGCTGTGGCGCGGCAAGGAGCGTCAGTATCTTGTTGCCGCCTGTGGTTTGCTTGTACGTCGGAGGGATGCACTGGATCAGAAGATTTGCGATACAGCTGGGTTGCTGGCCGTAGCCCAGCACCGGTAGCAACAGCGCTACGAGGATCTCATTCGCCTCCTTGAAGGTGACGCACCGTGTTAGCAGTGACGCGCCGGAGCACGCGCTGCTCCCGCTCGGCTCTCCAGGTGCCATCGCGTCGTCGTTGCGCAGGAGTAGGATCGCATCCGCGTGCCGCTGCAGGTGCTGCAGCGTCAAGGCGGCGTTCAGCCCCTGCGTCGCAACCTCACCTAGCGCCTGGGGGGCAACGGTGATGTTTACCAGGTGTCGCGCTCGCCGCTGCGTTCCCTGCACGCTGCTGTCAAAGCCGTCGTAGTGCATCATCTTGGACTCGTACACTTCATCCACCTGCTGGCCCGGCGGCGGTTCTGTGAAGTAGAGCCGCAGCCGCGCTGTCAGCTTCGATGCGAGCCCGCTCCCCGTCCCGCCAACGAGGCTGTGAAGAACGAGAATGGACTCGAAGCCGCCGCTGCCATCCTCGGCGTCGCTTGTGCGGCGCGTCTCGCGGTGAATTGCCTGCAACGCCTTTGCCAGCACATTGTCATCCTCGTCGCGCTGATCTCGTGCGATATTTCGAAATGCCCGCTGCACGGCTGCGTTGCGTTCCGTGCGCTTGCTCTGCTCCGTTTTAACACCGTAGTAGCCGAGACCCCAGTTGTTGCCGCGGCCGGACTGGCCATAAATCACGTTCTCCGCACGAATGAAGTCGGGGTGCCGCTGCTGCACCCCCAGCACGACCTTCGGCTCCGTGTCGACGAGGATGCAGCGCGCCTTGCCGTCGCGCGCAAAGAAGGGGGAAGGGTCCGCAACACGCGCCGGCGGCTTGTCTCCTGCGGATGATGCGGCGGAGGAGGTGCACAGTGCCAGCTGTGTGAAGAGCTCGTCACCGAGCTGATTGCCGCACTGCCCAATCAGCACCACGACGATCGCCATGGCGGTCTTTCCCCAGTGGTTCGTGCCCTTCCTTTTGTGGGAGACGCGCGCACACAAAGACGTGCGCGCAGTGGTAGCGGCTGAAGGGGCAGGCAGATCCGAATGCCGGGCGGGTGAGGGTTGACGTGTACCTCTATTCGACGGCCTCAATGCGGGCGTGCAGGGTGTCCGCGCAGGCGTGGTTGCACCCGCAGGACGACCACTGCCTCCGCCGCCGCCACTCGACGACGCCTCGGGTCAGTCGAACCAGTGTGAGCGCGTCGTCGAGAGTGACGTCTGAGATGGGCACCAGCGAAGAGGAGACGACGCACCACGGAGGAGTAAAATATGAGTGCTTGTATGTCTAAGCATCGCTGTGAGAAAGGAGCGCAACGATTCGGTGGTGGGCTGGAGGGCGGTGTGTGTGTGTGTGTGCTTGCTGGAGAGCAGCGACATCATCGACAGCGCGAAATATCATGACGGAGGCAGCGCAGAGACGTTCAAGTCTGCGAGGCGATGTGCATGAGGCCGCAAGGAAGTGGTGCGCAGCGGTGAGCCTTGACGAGGTGTGCGCGTGCTCGTGTGTGCCCGGATGTCCAATAGAGGTGCACGTGTCTGCTTTTCGTTTACCTGGTACATGCAGCCCTCTCTTCTACGTCGATGCGCATGCGCGCGAGCACCCACTCCTCCAAAAAGGCGTGGACAGACAACAACAGCAAAAAGAGCCTTCGCCTGTTCAAGTGCGTGCGTGTGCGTGTTTATGTGTGCGTCTTGCCACCGTGCTGCTACCCTGCGGCGGCTGCTCGCCACGCAGCCGCGCTCCGCAAGAAGCGAACAACATAGAGACGAAGCGAGAGTGAGAGAGCGTGCCCAAATGACAAGGAAATCGCCTACTGGCACGCACACACGCTTTAGTACTGTCGCCGCATGGTGCTGAAGCGAGCCCGTGAGTTGATCAGCCCCATCGTCACCAGCACCATGCGCAACTTCCACAAGAGCCACTGGACAATGTAGGCGATGGCAAAATACTGGATCCAGCCCCACTTGAGTACCTCGGCATAGGATGGCACATACTGCACCTCCGCCGGCGGGATGCGCAGCTGCACGTACCAGGTGAAGGTGTTGAGGTCATCTAGATCCTCCCAAAGCCCACGCACGATGCTCACATCTCTGCGCAGCACATCAAGCCCACCCGCTGCCTCGACGTAGGGACGCAGCACAACAGATTGATTGCGAGCAGCGTAGTTGCCAGAAAAGCGAGGGAGGTCTAACAAGTCTGCCGGCTGGCGCGCGAGCTCTTGCAGAGGGCTCGACGTGTATGTATGCATGTAGGAAACGTAGGGGGAGTTGATGAGGCTGTGCGTTGTGTAGAAGAGCATGTCTGCCTTAGTCAGCGCACACACGGGCGTCCCGCTCCAGCTGTACGTCGATGAGGTGGCCGTTGTGACGTTGCCGAAGCCTTTGTGCATGGGGGTTCGCCGATAGCGCAGCAGCGGCGCTGCCGTCAAGTTTACCTTCACGAGATGATGATTGATGTAGTACACGAACTCGGGCAGAAAGCTGGCCTCGAGGATCGCGTCACGCTGCGAAGTCGGCGCGTCGGCGCCACCACCAGTAGCGGCGCTGGTCGGCTCATAGAGGGAGGATACCTCGAGTGCGTCGCCGAGGGGGAAGCTCATCAAGAAGTTCGCGTAGTCGATCTTTCCGTCGCCGTCCCTGTCGTCCTCGTAGGTGGAAAAATACGGCAGAATGCGCAGCGACGTCCCCTGCAGCGCGCCGTGGAACAGGTCGGTGCAGGTCCAGAGGTACTCCCTGCCCAGCACGGTGCTGACACGCACCGCACACCGCCCCGTAAAGGTCACCTCTGGCATGTCGTAGAAGTAGTTTGCCTTCACCCAGAAGTTCTGCATGAAGAAAGCAATGGCAAAGGGAGCAACGACGATGGCGAGCAGGCACAGCACGTAGAAGAGCCACGACGCCAGCCCGCGCGGGGCGTAGCGCACCCCGTAGTGCTCGTGATAGAGAGAGAGGTGGATCATCTCGAGGCTCAGACGCTTCGGGTGCGTGTGTCGGTGCGTGCGCTTGTTCGTATTCTATGGATGGATGTGTGTTCGTGTGCGTGAGCAGATGTGTAGACAGCGCCTTCGTGGTGTACACCACTCCCCGTGTATGGCGTCTGGGAGGGAGGGAGGAGGATGGGGGGGGGGGCGGGAGAGTGTCCCTTTCCCTGTATCCGTTCTCTGTGCCTCTTCTCTTCCTGAGGGAGGGGGCGTGGGGCGGAGAGGGAGGGGTTATCCACCTAGGTTACGAAGAAGCACCACGCGGCATGATGAGTGCGCCGTGGTCGGCGGATGCATGACGTCCGAAGGAGCACCGGCGTGCGTGCGAGGGCAGTCGCTCGGCGAGCGAATTCGGCGACCAGCGTCATAGACCGAAGCGCCATGTTGTTTGGCCCGCCATACGGAAACAAGAAGGGGGGCAAGAGGACCGTAGATAGAGAGGGAGGGGGATCCCGTGAGCGACCTGCTACCCGGGCATAGGCATCGAGTGCTTCTGCTTGGTGCGAAGTCGCACCCGAAACGCACGTGGGGTGAAAGGTGGAGAAGAAAGGAGAGTGACCTGGCCGACCAAAGGGAAGGACACGCCAGACACGCTATGTGCACTACCACCGCCCAAGAGCATCTATGCAGGAACGGAGATGATACTCCGTCGCTCCTCGCCACACGACCCGTGCCGGGACAGCCTGGAGGGAGTGCTACGGTAGAGAAGATGCTCACGGCACTGCACGGGTCGGTGTGATGGCGTTCTCCACCGAGACACAAAGAGCCTCATGGCCTCTCCGCTGTCGCGGGCGGAGCGTGTGCTTGCATCCTTCCGACACCTCTCCCTTTCAACGGATGCCTCGTCGTCTTGTTTCACTTCTGAGACGGATATAAGCGCGATGCCCCGGCTGCCTCTCCGGGACCGCCCGCCGCAGCTCGCACCGTTGGCGAAAGCTTCGCCGCCTTGCTCTCCCAGCTTGCCTTGATGCCGCCCACACGTGGCGTGAGAGGGGCCAGAAGATGGCGAGGGCGTCCGCGAGGGGGACGACGAGGAGAGGGGAGGGGGGGGGGATGAGGCGGGCGATCAAAAGAGACGGAAACGTTAAAGGTCACGCGACGGAGGAGTGCAACATGTGCTGAACAAGTAGCGCGAGCTCCTTCGCATTCGTCTCCACCGCGTGTCCCGTCCCCTACACCCAAAAAATTGCTACACGGGTACCGTTGGCCTTCGTCGGCGGTCGTTTCCCACCGCTGCCGACGAAGCAAGTACCACAACGCACAGCGCACACATCCCCCTTCCCCCCATCCTCCAAACACCCACACACGCACGAACACCAACACAACAACGAAAACAGCAGTGATCCACCCACCTCGCACAACGGGGCGGGCGGCGGTACGTGTGAGGTGTGTGTGTGTGTGTGTGTGTGGAGGGGTGGCTAGGGGAAGGAGATGAGCAAGCATGCACACACAGACAGAAAAGGGAGAACAGCGAGTGATGGCAGGATGTGGTGTGAGAGCAAGCGCGTGCGATGAGAGGTGCAACGCAGGGAAAGGGATGGATAAGAGCAACAGAGGAAGCGGCCGGCGATGGGCAAGTTGGGAGGAAGAGAAGGACGGCGGCGCAGGACCACTTCAGCATGCGATCAAGGCAAGAGAACACACACACACACACACACACACGCATAAACGAAGACGTATCGTTGCGTGTCGCAAGACGGAAAGACGCGCACGCCGGTCCGTACGGTGCAGAGAGAATTTCGGCGGGAGCGCGGGTGAGCCATGAAGGGTGCGACGAGGAGCCTCGCACATATGCAGGTAGAGAGGCAATGACGAACAAGGGCCACGTCGAGGCGCATCCAACAAAGAAACATGCTTACGTAGGTAAAAAGAGGGGGAGGGGAGGGGATGGGTAGCGGGTGCGCGCGTGCGTGATGAGTAAAGTTGGAGCAAAGCCGCAAAGGAGTCGGAGGTGGGGGAGCGCACAGAATCCGAAGCAAGCACAGGGAGAGAAAGAGAGAACACACTCATAAAAAACAACAACAACCAAACAACGGAATGAGCGGCGCAGGGAGGTGGACGTAGACAATGTGGAGCGCACAGACACGCACACACACAACACACACGTACACGTAAACCTCAAATACTCTGACAGGCTTCAACGACGTACGCTTGAGTTTTCTTCGCTGCGAGATGCGTTTGTGCGCTCCTGTCTGTTTTCCGTTGCGTGTGTCCCGCTGCCTTTGGTGGTGATGGGGGTGGGGGTGGCATACGTATCGGTGCAAGTGCACGAGCCCGTCCGTGTGTTGGTGTAGGTGTATAAGTTTTCAAAGCCATGATGGGGTTTGGGGATGTAGACGGGAGGGGGAGGGGTGATGGACTACCGTGCCCTGTGCTCTTTCGTCTACAGCAAAATGAAACAGACATGCCGTGGTGTCCTCAAGAAGAGAGGAGAAAGAATCGGAAGAAGAAGAATGGGGGGGGGGAGGGAGCGGCTCTGGATGCCCCGAGCCCACGCCCCCTGCTTCCTTTTCCGTGAATAGATGATGAACAGTTGAGGAAGACGCTAGGGATAAACAGCACAGCCAACATCACAGCGACTTCTTTTCGTGTTGCGTTCGGTGCGACGCTTTCGATCAATGACAGGCGTGTGCTAGTGGACTCCCTTTTCCTCATTTTTAGTACCTTGGCGACCTGAGCGACGCAACAGGCACAGCGACGGGTCACTGCTGTCGACCAAAAACGATACTACAGGTGTCTCAACAATGATAAACTCCGTCAAGCAGTTGCGGTGACGTGGCTTAGAGAGGTGGTTGACCTGACTCGCGTGCGCTATCAGCTTGTCATCGTTAGTGCGCTCGTGGTAGTCGAGCGCGCGCTCGGGGGTGTTCGGCGGCGGGGCGCGCCTGCGGTCCTCGGCGTTGAACTTGTGCTCATCCTGCATGGTGATCCGAGACAATGGCGGAGAGAGGGGAGAACAGTGCGGAAGTCACAGACAACCCACGCTGCTTCTGCCCCTGTGGCTGCGTGCAAGGAGTGTGAGAGAGCGGGAGACCGCGTCAGATGGTACAGCGCGTCAACATGTGCGCATGCATGTGAGCACCATGGAAAAAGAAAATGTCAGTGCGTGGAGAAAGAAACAAGAGTGTGCCCGTTGTCAACCATGATCCACGGAGGGGAGCGAGCGAGGCGCAGTGGAAAACATATCCTAGCCGCAGCAGCAGGAAAGGAGGACGCCGTTGGCGGTCACGCATACACGGCCACGTTCGTGGTCAGTGCACGGCAGACAGAGAAAAGAAGAGAGGCGACGAATGATTATCTCTTGACGACTGGCACCATACGAAACCACCCGCACCACTGGTGCTGGGTGGTGAGCGCGTGTGCGTTCGGGCACGACACAGAACTTTGTAAGCGCACGCTCCCTCACCGCGCATTCGCTTGAGGTCCATTGAAGAGCTACCGTGCACGCAGCAGTGGCGTCTTCACCACAAAGGAAATAAATCGTCTTCTGCGCTGTAGTCTGGTCCTGCGCGATCACCTGGGTGGCGCGACGACAGCGCGGTGCCACTGCCGCCATACCCCTTTTCCCGCTCAGCCCACGTTCGATATTCTCTTCTTCTTTCGTCGTGTGCGGCACTCCGGCCATAGAATATGAGGCCAAACTCCGCTGCACCTCCCCACCCCACGCACCCACTCGCCCACACACGCGCGTTACAGCAATGCGCCCTACTCATTCATCGGAGCATCGCCTCGGACTCAGACTCCACCCACCATCCCCGCCTCGCGGGTCGCCACGCAGTGCAGCCATCGGGGTGGCTCAAGCACCCCCACCACCACCACCAGCAGGGCAGTGTGAGGACCTGGTGAGGTTGGTGCGAGTCAGGCTGGCGCATTGCCCATCCCATGGATGGCGCACACGTCGGCACTGTCGCAGCTCGCTCTGGGGCCACGCCATGCTGGGAATCACCGCCGACATCCGCAGCGATGCATCGCTCTGCCCTCCTCTTGCGCCGTGGGGTGCTTGGCCCTGTCAGCGCCAGAGGTGGTCTGGCATCGGCAGGGACATAAGGGGCTGCTTGGCGTTCCGACACAGAGAGCGGGTGTGCTGGACCCTGAGGTACGACGCACTGAGCGGTGTCGCCCCCGCCATGACGGACTCGGAGCACCGAAAGAGCTACTGCACAATATCCATCACACCAACATGGGGAAGAGCAGATCGAGCGCCACCATGCAAGCAACGAGAAGACGGCGGGTCCTTGCGGGAGAGGAAGGTGTGTGTGTGTGTGGCGACGGCCATCGAGCCACATGAGCACCTCTACACCCCCCTCTGCTGCACACGCACGCACATATGCGCAGAAGACGGAGGTGAGCGAAAGCGAGAGAGGCGTGCTGGCAGGCGTTCACACATCGGCGGGAGGAGGGGGAGGTGCTTCAAGCAAGCAGAATAAAAAGCATGTTCACTCTGTGACTTGCCGATGTTTTGCCGGTCGTTCGCCCTTCAAAAAATAGGCAGGAGATAAAGTATTTTACGGAGAATTATGGGATCCAATACCCACTGCAGGCGTCCGGAAGAGTACGAGGCGGAGGGGGAAGGGGGGTGGGGTGATGCACAGAGCGGCGATCTGAGGGCGTTCAACAGCGCTGCTCACAAGGCTGCACATGGCTGCTCACGCGGCCAAGTCAGAGAAGCAGCTCAGAGTTCTTTGCGAAGGCGCTTGTCCTGCCGTGGACTCCGCAGCGGGTTCGTCGGGACGGCACGGATACACTCGATGTACTCTGGCGGTAGAATGTCTGCGCCCTCCAACACGCGTGATCGATACTCGTGCGACGGCAGCAAGTCTTCGGAGGTTTGCTGTGCAATGTACGTCCAGCACTCCAGCGGGGCCGCCGTCGCATCGCTTAGGTCGGTGCAGCGGTGCAGCTCGCGGGAGTAGCCTCTCTCGTAGGTGTCCATGATCTCCAATTGTGCCTGGCTGATTTCGTACGCAGCACCGCAGACGTATGGCGGCATCGTACTGGGGTGTTTCACCATCCCCTGCGCCTCCTTCTTCTTCCGCAGCGCCACCGGCTCCACGTTGTAATATCCGAAGTTACCACCATTCGAGTGGCCTATGGATACCGTGTTGGCAACGAGCACATAGCCGAGCAGCTTGGCGGGGCGGCGCTGGTACGGCGGGCCGATACGGACGCACACCTGCTCCCAAGACATGTTAGAGCCGTACGCCAAGTACCACGTCTTGGCCTCCTGTCGGTCCTTGCTGACATTGCGGACCTGCTGGTACACCATGCGATGGATCGCTGTCGCGTACGAGTCGACGTCGCCGCCATCCGAGGACGCTGAGCTGTGAGTGGCGACCTCAGTGGAGCTACTGCCGTCTTGATCGGCTGCTATGTTCAGGTGGAGGTACTCACGGTAGGCCTTCTCCAGGAGAGCTGCGTATGCTTGGCTGGGGGCAACGCGCACAGATTGCGTGCAGTTGCACCAATGCAATCCAGGCCAGCGCGGCTGAAGCGGGGAATCCGCACCGTTTGGAGTTCCAGCCGGAGAGGGTGCAACAACGGCGACCAGCCCTGGTTGGGCCTGGACCCCTTGCGGCTTTGGCAGCGGCTGCCAGCGAAGTTGCATGAGGGTCTCCTCAGAGAACTCGCGCTCCATGAGCGGCATGTCCAGCGCGGCGATCACGAGGGACGTGAGCATCTGCGAGTCTGGCGCCCGCACGCCGCGATGCACGTCGCTCATCACGTAACACGTGAGCATGGCGTACGCGTTGAATGACCCTTCGCGCGCGACAGCCTGCAGCAGTGGTTCACGCATGTTGGCGGAGAGCTCGTACACGATCCCCCGAGCCCCGTCGCGAAAAGCCGCCTTGAACTCGTGTGACGTTCCATCCCGGTCCTTGCTTGGGGAGTGACGCGCCGTCGATGGATCGCGGGCGACGAGACTGAGCGGGGCAATGTTGATGCAGCCTAGCCGCGGCCCTTCAGCGCTCACGGCATCGAGCACGAGGCGGTACCCTGGAAGGAGGGCAGGGCGGGCTGAATGGATGATCGACGCGACACTACCGGAGACGGCGGCAAGAGACCGCTGCAACTCCGCTGCATCGACATAGGTTCCGTAGGCGAAGTAGTAAAAGTTGCTCGATGTGTCCGAGGCCATTGCGGGCCTGCTCACCCTTTCGTTCTGGTCCAATGCCACAGGTAAGTGGGCTCGCGTGCAAGAGTGTGCACAGAGTGCCGCTATGAGCACCCGGCGCTCTTGCTGTCACGTCGGAGAGTGAATCGCTACACTGGAGGCTGCACGGCAAGCGTGAGTGGCGCACTCGCCCTCACATAGGCTACGCGAGCGGGCCGGAGTGGAGATAATGCGTGGATGCGAGGCTCCCGGTGTCTGTTTGCGGGTTGAGACGTTTCGCTTGTCCGAAGAAACGCCAGGAGAGAGAACGCGCGCGACTTCAATGTGCTGGTGTGAGCCGCGGGTGCCTGTACGTGCGTGAACGGTGGCGTCACCACAATGCCAGGAGAAGGGGAGATACAGAGGCGCTAAGTTGTACCACTTACGCTGGTATGTCGGCCGGCGGCGGCGCAGTGCCTCACGACGGTGCACGCAACGGAGAGACACGGCAAGAAATTGAAAAGTACGCAGTTAAATCGTAAGGGCGAAGAAATCGTGCCGGCAACAGCAGCAGCACACTACTGGCATTGCAATGAACAGCCGAATGGGACGCCAGCGCGCGGGCGAGGCGCACGTGTGCGTGTACACGAACGCGGCACAGGACACGAGATGGAAGCGGGAGTTGCGACCGACAAGGAAGGAGGGAGGGCGGAAGAGTAGACGACCCTCAAGTAATGAAATGCGGACGTACGATTGGGATGTGTGTGTGAGGGGGTGGGTGGGTGGCGGGGGGTGCACTGAGCCCTCGACGCATAAACAGAGTGCGAATCAAAGCGCGGCGCAAGACGTTCCAGCTGCAGTGAGCCGCCTCGGTGAGGAGCAGCCGGGGAGAGGGCGACGGAGAGCGAGGACCAACATCCAGCCCCGAAACATCTCCTTCGTTCAAGAAGAGAAATGAGCACCCTCACGCCGCACCCCGCACGATCGCACGAGTGAGCGTGCGCGTTGACGTATATAGGCCATCTCGTGCCCCACGACCACCACCAAACATAGAAAAACACGTGCACGCGCTGGCGCGTGCCATGATGGATGCCGCGTGCGCACCCCCCCCCCCGCGCGCCTTACGAGCTTTCTTGTTCTTGTTGTTGTTGTTCAGCGTTCCTGTGGTATTTGGCGGCGATGCGATGGAGCGCGTAGACACAGAGGGAGACACGAACTGACCAAACAGCGTAGAGAGAGAGAGAGAGAAGGTGTGCGGCGACACGTGAGGGATAGGAACACGCGCGTACGCCGTCACAGGCACGGAGAGCAATGGGCAAGCCGCCTGGCCGGATCCTTTAACGATACACAGAGAAAGAGACAGGAAGAGTGCTTCAGTTTCTCTCTCTCTCTCCTGGTGCGTGTGTGCCTGCCTGCGGGACTGTGCAGAGGAGGGGAGGGGGGGGGGCTGGCTGGCTGGCGACTGGCGACTGGCGGCTTGCGACCATAGCGCACAAAACACTGCTGGAGCCATACAGAGACAAGGAGAGTACCAAAGAAGCGCCGCCCTTCTCCAACACGGAAGTCCCGCGCCACCGGCACCGCCGCGCACAGCATCGACAGAGTGATTCACACTGTTACCGCCACGCTGTGCACGAGACGCCGCGCCGCCTCGACCTCTGAAAATCGCCTAGCTTCATCCCACTCCAGCAGCCTACCCATGAAGTTCGCTAGCGTGGGTATGGCTTGCAGGGCTTCGACAGGGCTGGTGTAGGCGGCGTGTGTGCGGCGGGCTACAACGTCGACTACGCGCTCAGCGTAGGTGTCCTTCACAAGGGTCTCCAGACGCGCTCGTGCGCTCATCGGCCCGCTATCTGTGGTGGTGCAGAGAGAAGCTGGCGTAGTCAGTTGCAGCTGACGCGTGCGGCACCGGTGGAGCTGCTTGCGCGTCTTCTCCAAGAACAGCGGCGGCTCGTGACACACAAGGGCGTCGACCGCCTCCTCAGCAATCCGGCGTGCCAACAGTGGGATACCGCCATACACGTGGAGGAGCGGGACGTCGCGGCGCGCAACAGCGACAACGCCACCGGCGGCGTCTGCACAGTTGCTTACCAAAGACACAGGTTCTTGGACGTCACCCTGGCCGCCTCCCTTGGGCAGCGGCACTGAAGAAAAGTGCAAGGCGTAGCCGCGATGCAGCAGCGCTCCAGTCCACGGCACTTCTTTAGGTCCCTTCACATGCGGCACAATCTGCGACACGCACGAGAGCAGGCGCGACGCGTCCACAGACACGCCGCTGCTACTCAGCATCGACAGCGTACGCTGGCGCTGTGCAGCGTATCCGTCCACGGAGTGCAGCGGTGCGTTGGTGTTCGCCGCGACAGTCGCCGGCAACGGTGGCAGAGAGGAGATACTCGGCCCCAGCATCACACACTGGTCCCACCACGGTAGCACCATCACCGAGGCAAAGCTCAGCCGCGGAGAGCTGAAGAGGAGTGCCGCTGCCTGCAGCGTCTCGGAGAGCGGCGGTAATGAGGCCGCGGTCCCCTGCCCTGCGTCGTGGCCATCCGTGGATGACGTTGACGGGAGCGGCGCGGCATGCACGGTGTTGGCGGGAGCGATCAGGTAGGAGTACGCCTGGTATCCGGCAAACGCAGCCGGCACGGTGTCACTGGCGTTTCCGTCGTACATGGCCTTTACAGTGTCTGCCCAGCAACCTGTGCAGTTCACCACGCTGCGAGTGTAGACGTGCGTCGTGGTCGCGGCATCCGGGCTCGATACTGCGCTTCTCGGCCGTGCAGTCGAGTCGGCAGTGGATGAGGGAGAAGAGGCGCTGCTCTGTCGCAGTCGCCGCTGCAAGAAGCGGGACCATGATCGGTCTGGCGACGCTGGCAGACTCGCTGCAACCGCCTTCGCAGCCAGCGCGTCGCGTACAGAGACCAGCATCACGCCAGCGCACGAAGAGGCGCCGGTAGAGCTGGACTGCGAACTCATCTTCATCCCCGTCGCGGTCGGCGCAGAAACCTCTTGAATGGCGAACACAGGGGCATAGGATAACACAGTCACACCGAGCTCCTCTGCGGTGCGTGCGAGCGACACGGCGACTGTATTTCCACGCAGCGCAAAGTCGTTGGCTATGATGCCGCCTCGCAGATGCGCTGGCGAGGGGGACGGCCCTGAGCAGGGCGCGAGCGCCGGTAGACGCGCCTCGACGACGGACCGAGGCAGCACGAGGTTCAGACGCAGCGGACCGCAAAAGATGCTCATCGCCGTACTCACGATCGCGGCGCAGACGTACTCCACCATCTCCGTCGAGTGCAAGGCTGGCAACAGCGTCGTTGTGGCATGCGTCAAATCGAAAGGCAGTAACGAAGGCTCCCTCGCCGAAGGTTCCGCTGAATGTAGCACGGCAGTGGTGCCATCTTCCGTGGCCCCTGCTTTGGACGCGGCTTCGCAGCCGCTTCTGCCGACGGCGCCTCGCCAATGCCAGCTCTGCCAGCGTCGCAGCAGTGTGTCGGGTGCCACGACACACCGCGGTGCAACGTTGCGCCACGTCGTCTCCTCAACGAGCACGGTTGCCGCCATCCGCAACCAGTCCCAGTCACGCTGTCGCAGGGCTCGCTGCACGTACGGCAACGCGCCCGGAGAGACAGAGGGCATGCACGAAGCTGCGCTGCCTCCACCGAAGTCTGCCGCGTCGACCAAAGCCACTCGCAGCCCGCGTTGCGCCGCGTCGACGGCAGTGTAGAGGCCTGTGAGGCCCCCACCAATCACGAGGAGGTCAAATGGGTCCGCTGCCGAGCTTCGTTGCAGCGCTGACCAGCGCGAAGAGCGCGGTGCGGGACTGTCGTGGTAATGCTCGGCCCCATTCGCCGACCGGTAGGCAGACGCCGGCAACGCGCTGGAGGCGCGAAGACGCCATCGCCGATATGCAAGTGTGCCCGCAGCGACGACGGCGGCGGCGCGCAGCAGGCGCACGTGCAACCTGCGGCTGTGCCGGCTCATGTCGACAAGGAAAAACAGGAGAAAACTGCGATCAGCAGAGAGAGAGCGAGGCGGTTGGAAGGCGGGAGTGCGCTGGGGTGGGTGGTGTTGGAGGCACGAGGGTTAGGTGTAGCCCCCTCGCATCTGTGCGGGGGTCCGAAACGCGGCGATGTGAGACGGCGATGCGATCGAGTTGGCCTCCGTCTCTCTGTCGGCGTTTTGCTGCTCTGTATGTCTGCGCGTCACCGCTGGTCTCCGTCCCGCATAATGTGAGCGAGCTCTCCGGCACGAGGCCCAGGTCGATACCCTCCCTCGCCTCCACTTTCTTTTTGGTATGTGTGTGTGTGTGTGTGTGTGTGTGCGGGGGGGGAGTGAATAGGGAGGGATGCTCGTCTGCCAACGAGGTCGGTGTGCGCGCTTACGCAAGAGAGAAGCGCGAGGCGGTAAAGCGATGAAAGGATCGGGAGACAACAACGAGCGCGAAGACTATCGTGAGCACGCGGGAAGTGTGAGGGGGCGCAGAGAGGAGGGAGATCGATGCGTCGTGCGAAACCGAAAAAAAAAACGATCAGCAAGTCTGATGCGCTGGTGTGAAAGGGGCCTGCCTGGCAGCACACCCATCAGAATGCCTTGAAGAAGAGGATGCCGAGAGGAGAGAGAAATGGGGTAGCGGTGGCGGCGGCGGCGGCGGCGGCGGCGGCGGCGGCGGTGCAACGCATCACGCCAAGGTGCTGGCTTGGCGGTCCTTCCGCACCGTAGAGACCACATTTGTGTATGCCGGGAAAAGGTAGAGGTGCGGGTGTATGAGCGTATCGGCACATTCGGGGCACCGCACACGTCCGCCGCCGCGCGCTGCGCATGCAAGGATCAAGCGTCTCAGTAGGTCATCCCTCCTTTTCCTCTTCCTGGCAAGGACACAGAGAAAGAGGACACAAAACTCAGGCCAAGTGGCAGGCAACGCCCCTCACATTGCTCAGCTCGCTCACGCTTTACACGCGCGTTATTCCACACCGACGACACGAAAACAAAGGGGGAGGATGGGGAGAAAGAGGGACAGGGAGGCGTACTCCAAAGGCAGAGAAGCATGCTTGTTGTGTGTGTGTGTGTGTGTGTGCGTGCGTGCATGTGCTCGACACTCGCGACCCCTGCGACGGTGAGGGGGAGGTCGGAAAGGGGGGAGAGGCAACACATGACGGTATTGTCTCTTCCTTTTGTATGATGCCGAGCGGCTACCCGTGCACCCGTGCCGTTCCCCTCCCCCACATACATGCACACACTGACCTACCAGTGAACGGCCGCTTTCGGCGAAGGAAGCCGAGAAGGCGCACCGGTCACCACCCCCAGCTCCCCCAACCCTCAGCCCCTCACCGCTTCTTGTAAAGGGATGGCACGAGCACGTCACCTGGTTCGTGGCGTAGCTGCGTGTTGGCGGCCGCCTGGCCGTCCTTCTTGATGAAGTCGAAGGCAACGAAGTAGTCGCCGGCGACGTCGCTGTAATCCACGTCAAAGCCGATGTCCTCGACGAGCTCGGCAAACTTGCGCGGGAACGGCACACGGGAGCGCACTTCGATTATCTTGAGAAGCCGCTTCGGCTTCAAGACGCGGAAGGCCTCGAAGAGGCTCTTGACGTAGTCCGTCGCCATCAGGCTAAGCGAAAAGACGCACACGTCGACATGGTTGTCGGCGAGGGGCACTTTGGTGGTGTCCGCCACCGTCACCAGCGAGTTGAGAGCAAAGAAGTCGAAGGAGTGCACCGTGTAGCCCTTCGGCTTCAGCGCCGCGGCGATCTGGGCCTCACCGCAACCCATGTCCGCCACCACCCACGAGGGCGGGATGTGTCCCGGCATGCTCTTCCCCTTGTTCGCAAGAAACCGCCCACGTCTGTCCCCTAGCAGTGACTCCACAATGAGCTTGTTCGGATTAATGGGCCACTGCATGAGCTGTTGGTGGTAGCCGGTGTGGTAGTCGCGAAAAGTCGCCTCCTCGCGCAGCAGCCGACTCGCCAGTGTTGTCGGGGCGTTGTACACTTGCTCATTCAGGAGTCGGAACGTGCTGGCATTCAGGCGCTCGCGGAAGTGGTCGAGGAGGTCATCGCCACCCTTCTGCCGCAAAACGCGACGGCGCTGAGCGGCGCTGCTAGCCCCGGCTGCTTTAGCCAAGTTCTGCCGCTCCGGGTCGACAATGCTGTTGTATTTTGGCACGCGATGCTCCTTGCGGTAAACCTTCTCCTCCATCTTGCTCGAGAAGGGCACATTTTTTCGGTTATTTGCCGAGTCGCGGCTCGCCATGAAGTCGCCGTGCGACACGACCGGCCCCTTTAGCGTGCTGCCATCCTTGCGCTTGACAGCCGCCCCCGCTGCTGCTGCTACGGCTGCGCGGACGCCGCTCGAGCCACCCGCACCACGTAGAGGTCCCTGGGACGCTTTCTTGGCTTCCTTTTTCTTCTGCTTCTTCTCGTACTTTCGTTGAAAGTGGCGGCCGCCCAACATGTCGGACAGCGCAGCTGCACGCAGCACCCTTACCGAGAGCAGCGGAGACAAGGCGCAGGAGACGCAGTGCGAATACGCGGTGCACACGCACGTTAAAAGGAGACGTGACGAGAGAACTAAGAGTGCGTGCTGCCGCAGCGCAACGATGAGCACCAAGCACCCGGTGCACCGGCGTCACACGCCAGTGACACCCGCATGCCAAGGGCGAGACGAGGGTGTAAGAACGGAGGGGCGGAGAGGAAGATGGACAGCGATGGGACAAGGACATGGGGCGGTGCTCCCCCTCAGTGTGCGTGCAGACGCCCATGGCATGAACCAAAGGAAGGCGACGGAGCGCACACCCCTAGTCATGCATAATAGATAAGTTGCATAGCGGCGATGGAGGCCGGTGCAGGGCTACGACGCAGCGTGCGCCGCCAGTTACGCACACATGCCTGTGCACACGCCCAAGACGTTCGTCATTGTCGCAGCATTAATCGGCAAGCCTGTGCCTCGGCGCCTGCACATGCATAATAGACCCCACCAGTAGCGCTGCACACGCACACACGTAAATGCTATGAAAACGTCTATGAAGATGCACCCACGAAAGCAGGCGCACGCGCGCACGTGCGGGCAGCGGCCCTCGCACATGCACCGTTGGTTGCACAGACAGCGCTGTCCCCGGATTTCAATGGCACCGTGTGGACTCAGTATGTGCCAGGCCGGGGCGGGGGCGTCAGGCGGCGGAGGAGACAAGACAGTCCATGAGCGGTGGTGCCTTCATCGTGTGCCCCTGGTTGGCATCCACCGCTCGCTTTGTGGCGCTCAGCAACTCCCCCCTATACACTCACACACATACACACGGATATGTGTATGCGGGTGCATATACGACTCTATCGGTACCACCACAGCCCTCCGAGCGGGGCTTCACAGGTGTTTCTGGCCGTCCGTTTCGTCATCGCTCGGTGACGCCTCGGAGGCACTGGCGTTGTCGCCGGATACTGCAGCACGCACGTCCCCATCAGAAAATCGCTGCCTCGCCTGCGCACCTCGGCGGCTGGCAGCCGCCGTGCTCTTCACGATGGCGGCACACTGCGCTAGGAACTCCTCCCGGCTCCCCGCAATGCGGCGCAGCACCTCCGAGGCGCTCGTGTGGAAGGTACTCATGCGATGCTCGTGCGCCTGCGCCATAGAATCAGCGTAGACGTGCGTGGTCATGGCATCTTCATCAGCAGCAGGCACTTTCGCCGCTGCTGCGTCTGTGCGGGCGGGGCTGTTTGCGGTGCGAGGCTGCAGCGAGAGCGTCGGCTCCGCGGCGCGTGCACTCGCCGGCCCTTCAGTTTCAGCGACCCCCACTGCATCGTCCTCACCTGGCATCAGTGTGCTTGTGCAAGGCGACGTCCTCGAGATACCGGAAAGCGACTCCACAGTGGCGCTGGGCGAGATGGCGGATGCATCCGTGGCCACCGAGGCCGCGACGACTGCGCTTGGTGAGGACGTCCAACGGTCTCGTGCATCTTGTTCGCCTTTGCCATCCCCGGAAGCTGGAATAGTCCTCGTGGATGTGTGGGGTGGCAGCGCCGCAGAAGGAGCTGGGCGCGGGAGTCGGCCACCCTCTTCAGCGGAAAAGTGCGTAGCGTCTGTACGCGGGGTTGCCAGGGAGTGGGCGGCTGTAACGCGTCCTCCTCCTCCTCCTCCTCCCGCATCGGCCTCCCCGGCGTGCGCAGCGGACGCTTTCGCAAGCACGCTCGATGCAGGGGCGGTGGCGGCCCGCAAAACAGCTGGGTAAGCGAAGCGGCTCTCTCGCTGATCATCGCGCGCACCACGCGTGGACACCCGCACGGCTGGGTGCGCTGGCCCATCCGATCGGGCGGCGCACTCTGAACTCGCTTTTCTGCCACCGCCCATGCCATTCCAACCGCAGAAGCAGGGTGCCGACGAGCTCGGCGGCGACGGTGTGGCGGTGGCCGAGTGGGCAAAACGAGCGCGCGAGGACGTCGCGGACGACATCGGTGTCAGCAGTGCGGCGCGTAGCTGCTCTCGCCGCATCTCACTCGCCGCCTGCTCCTCCGCCTCCTTGGCCTTCTTCTTATAGGCACGGAACTGCTCCTCGAGCCGCGCGCGGCGGCCCCGCTCGTCGTCCAGCTGCTGTCGTAGTCGCTGAACCGGCTCCGCGGCACTGGCGGCAAGGGCTTGCATTTTCGTGTCCTTCTCGCGGAGCTGCCGCTTCAGCTGCGCAATGGTTTCCTCCGTGCGTACCTTGTAGGCCGCCGCCGTGCGCTGCTGCTCGTGCTCCATCTCTTTCCACTGCAGCTCCGCCTGAGCCGCCTTCATTTGCATCTGCTGGTGCTGTGACTGTTCGTCGAGCAGGTCCTGCTTGAGGCTATCCATCTGCGACCGCAGAAGCTCGATGGTGTGGTTCGCAGTGTCGATGTGGTGTTGCAGAGTTTTCACCTGCTCCGCCGCGTTCGCCTCTTGCAGCTCCAGGCGCCGCTTGTAGTCGCTCAGCATCTCTTGATGCGATGCAGTCTCCTCCTGCGTGGCCGAGTCTCGTTGACGCAGTTGCTGGCGCAGCTCCTGTGCCTCGGCGCGTAAGGAGACGAGCTCTGCCTCCGACTGCTGTGCGCGGTGCACCGAGGAGTCAACGAGCTGCTCGTACTCCGTCTTCAGAGCCGTGTGGACTTCCTTGAGCAGTTTGTACTTGCGATGATTCTTTTCAAGGTACGACATGCGCCTTGTCGCCTCCGCCAGCAAGTCCTGGTAGTCTTGCGAGGTTTGTGTGAACGCCGCCTCCACCTGGGCCAGGGCCGTCTGCGCCGACGTCTCTTCCTTCTCCCGCCGCTCCTCAGCAGCGTGCGCCAGCAGCTGCAGCTGCGCCTCGCGCGCCTGCCAGTCCACTTCCCTTGCTTTCCACACCTTTACCTGCGACTCGAGCTGGGCAACTTCAGCGGTCACCTTCTCCGCCCGCTCACGCCACTGCGCCGCCTGCGCTGCGTGCTCGCCTTGACTGTGCGCGAGCGTGGCGTACTTGTTCTGCAGGGCCTGCAAGGCGTGGGCCGAGTCTTCGAGGTCCATCTTACGCTGCGCCGCCTCGCGACGCGCAAGCCTCAGTTGCTCCTCCGCCTCCGTCAGGCGCTCCCGCTCCGTCTGCAGCGACGACTGAAGGAGCTGCTCCTTGATGGAGAAGGACGTGGCGAGCTCGTCAGCCGTCTGCTTAGCCGCGTTCGCCCGCTCGTGGGTGAGAGACTGACGCAGCTCCGCCATCTCCCGTGCGTGATCCATGCGCAGCCGCAGCATCGCCTCTTCCTTCGCCTGCAGCTCTGCCCGCAGCTGCTCGGTGATACGGGCGTCGGCGAATGCTGTGGCAGAGGCAACGGAGTACGGCAACGCGGTGGGGGCAATATTCGCCAAATCGGCAACAGTGCTGGGCGAGGTCGCAGGGTCTGCACGTGGATGTGGAATGAGCTCATTCAGCTGAGGAAGCGCGCCTCTCTCAGGAGTGCCCTCTCCGTGCGCGCGCACGTTCCCCACGGTGGATGTCGTAGATGAAGAAGAAGAGAATGACAATGGCACGGGTGGACTTCGTGGATGTGGTGCCGACGTCGCCGCTGCAGCCGAATGTCGCGGCGTGGACGATGCCGCCGATGGGGCTGGCGGTGGCGGATCGGTGAGCATTGTTTTGAATATGGTGTTCCACCTCCGTCCGAATCGAGACAGCATCCCAGAAGACACGGTGTCGCTCGTCTTCTGGAGGCCAGAGCGGGTGTGAAGGCTGGACTCGTCACGGCTTCTGCTATGCGTCGAGCCGGGGCTCATAAAGAGCGACGTGGACGGGGTGGGCATAGAAGCACCGCTGAGTGGCTGCTTCTGCGAGCGCCGCCGATGCGCGGCTGAAGACGTGTTAGGTCTCTGCGTGGACTGCTGCGCCGCCATGTGGGCACGGTACGCTGCGGTGTCGGCAGTCGTCGCTGTTGGCGACGGCGACGATGCTGCTGAGGAGCCGCGCAACCCGGAGAAAGACGACGATGACAGCGTATAGGAGGGACCTCCTGCGAGGAGCAGATCGCCGTGGTCTTGATGCGTATGTCGCTGCTGCCACGGAGGCGGTGGGAAAGAGCCGGGCACGTGCGACGGAGGCGGGTGCAGATCACGGCGACGCGAGTGGCGCGGCGGCTTCGCTAGAGACGCCGGTGAGGAGGGCGCGGTGCCGTTAGAGAAGTTTAGCGTTCGATGCGGCGTCGACGCCGGCGACAAAGGCCGCAGACTGGGCGACTGCGATTGCAGCAGCGAAGACCCAGCAGCGGCAACCGAAGTCTGGCGGAGCACACCAGACGCGCGCCACTGCCTATGCTGGCGACTAACTGACGGCGGCTCGCAATCGTCGCCCTCGTCTTTGCAGCTGTCGTTTTCATCACCTGTCTTGCCTCTCTCATAGACATCCGTGTCGTCGTCGCTCTCGGTGACATCGGGCCGTACATCGCCTGCGTCGTCGTCGAAGTAGTTGCCGTCGATGTTGTCGTACTCGCCGTGCTGCATCTGTGCCGTGCCTTCCCTCGGGGATGCGCACGATCTCCTCCAGCCGTTTGAAGTGCCGCCATGGTCGTACGCGTCTCTCGATCTCCGGGACGAAAATCGCGCGGTTGCCCTCGGTTGAACGTCTGCTCTGGCGCCGCCGCGGCCACCGCTGTTGCCTTTGCGGATGCTGCGGTGGGGGTCGTCGTGCCATACCCCGGCACGCCTCTCTTCCAGTAGCGAGCCTTGATCCCCTCTGCTATGATATTGCACCCGGCGTTTCTGTCTTCGCTCCCCCTCTTTTGCGATGATGGGCTGCCTGTCAACCACCCCAGTCGAGGCTGCAGTGCTGCGGCCGGCTAGCTGGTAGAGCTGCTCGATGCCGCGGTCAGTGTGATCGATAAGTCGCTGCAGCTCTCGCGGAATGTCATGCTTGTTGTACACGCTGTGCGTCATGGCTCAGGAGAAAATAGGGAAGAAGAGAGGGGGGGGGGCTCACAGCCACGCAGGCAGACGTGGATGGGGGCGGACGCGCGGGGGACGGGAGCTCACGGCACCTGCACAAGAACTCCAAAGCGGGCCGCAGAAAGAAGAGAAAATGGCGCGGGTGCGTGCGATGTGGCGCAGAGTGCAGGGAGGCTTCGCTGGTCTATGCGCGCTGTGGTGTGTGCGTACGCCCTGTACGAATACGTGTGCGTGCATGGGTGTATGCGTGTATGGGTGATGAAGCAGATCCCTGGGCGAGCTGCGAGTCCTGCGGTGAGCCGTTGTCGAGATATGCGCTGCGTGCTTCGCTCCGCAAGTGGCAGGCAGGCGTTTTACTGAAGTGCCTTGCCAGGATGGCCTCTCGCTGTCCAGAAGATGAAGCACCACTGGTCGTCAGTGCTGCGATAAGCCCGTCAAAGTTGTGGATGAAAGCATGCGCATGTGGTACGAAGACGTCCAGGACGGGGGGGAGGAGGGGATGTGGAGGTGGAGGTGGAGGTGGAGGGCGTGAGCTGAAGGCGCCAGAGAACTACGTCAACGGCAAAGAGAGTGCAGCGCACCGCTCAGGCGAACACTAACCGCGCGGCGCTGCTGGAGCGCCATGGCAGACACGCGCATACTAAATCCTTGTCACGCTAGAGGGTGGCGTTTCTCTTTTCCCTTATTTGCCCGTTTCGAAGTCACGGGCATGAGTGCTGGCAGGATGCAACGCAGATGAAGAGCAGACGAAGTGAAGGGGGTGGGTGGGTGGGGGTACTAGAGAGCTCCCTTCCCCTCCCACATACACGCATAGAAAACAAAAGGAAAGAGAAGCATGCAACTCTCTGCGATACGCAGAAGGGCGCAGGCGAGCTACGCAGATGCAACGGCCCACCTCTGCACGCGTTGGAAAAGGCATGCAGCGCATGCCACGCCTGAGCGGCAAGAGGCGGCTCAGCGCGCCTTATACGATGAAGCTTGTAAAGCGCTGGGCACCTCGCCACCCACGGCCACCTGCTTCATACCAGCCAAGCTTCACTCGGCCAGTCTTCGCTCAGCAAGTCGATGACGCTGTCCGACGCAACGAGCTCTCCGGCCAACTGTGATGGAGACTGCTGAGGGCGTATACGGCAACGACTACGATCGATGATGCCGGTTGACTGCTGAGACACGGCGGCGGCGTCTGAGCAAGAGGACGATGTGTGCCTTCGATTGCGTCGTCTCGCGCGAGTGAGACGCGCGTTGAGTCGATGAAGCGCGGACACTTGTGTGATGTTTCCTTCATCGCCATCCCTGTTGCCTGTAGGTTGAGCCGTGGTGCGTTGCGGCAACCGTTCACGGCACATGGGATGCCCCATCATCGACGCGTGTGCAGGTTGCGGGCGGGCGCTCGCGTAGCAGCCGCCTTCAGTCTCAGATACGCTGCTGGCCTCTGCGTCTTCCTCCCAGCTGGACACCGACTCCATGCGCATTGCGATAGGATGGCAAAGGCAGCGGGGTTGCGCAAAGTCCCTCGTCGCAGTGGCGGTTTGGCGGTAAGGCAGCGGCGCGAACATGCTGCTGCCGCAGTTTTCTGCATCTGCGTATGGGAACGTGTCGAGCGTGTCGTCCGCTGAGCCGTTTTCAGTCGAGCGAGGTGCCGTGCTGTGCGCGCGCGCAGACGCAGCGGCATCACGCGCAGCACTGCCTCCGCTACCCAACGCATGAGCCAGCGTTGCGCGCGAAGCCGCACGTATATGCGATCGCCTCAGCGGTGCCCTGAACCCTCTCCTGAAGTGCAAAGGAGACTTGATGGCGGTGCTGGTGATTCGTGGCATGAACGGCTGATTCCTTTGCGGTGGCAATGTTGATGCGACACGAGGGAGGAGGAGGAAGAGATAGAGGCGGGCCCGCACCATGTGTGGCGTCCCGTCAACGCTGCCGGACGCTGGCACAGAGAGGAGCGGCGCCTGTCGTCTGATTACGTTCTTCCTCTCGAGAGAGTGTGTGTGTGTGTGTGTGTGGCTATCGGTTGCCTCATTGGCATTGTCGCTGTCAGCCAACAATCACCAACGGAGCAGGTGCGCGCAGCCGTGAAAGATTCCGGGGGGGGGGTGCGGAGGTGAGGTGGACAGAGGGAAGCAAGAGACACAGACGGAGCAGACAAGCGTGATTGATTGGGGGGTGAGTAGCAGGGATGGCCACGTTTAGCAGAAGCGGCAGAGCCGCCGGCACTCACAGCTACCCTCACACGTCCCTCCCTCCGTTCGGGTTCGAAGCGAAGTCCCTTGCCAGAGCCAGGAGGTCATAGAGGGCAGTAGAAGGGGATGAGGAGGGGGTATGCGAAGCACCTGCACGCATCAGATAGCTTTCACATACGCCAGCGTTACAGGTGTACGTGTCGGTGTGTGTGTGGGGGGGGGGAGGGGGCGGCGCATTGCAAGTCGTGCACAGATGTGTCTTGCCGACATCCTCTTTGTCCCTACGCGTGTGATTGGCTTTCGAGCTCGTGCCTTCTGCCTCTCACGCGTTCGGCGTGTGCCCAGCGAAAACCTGATGGCGGTCAGAGAGGGAGAGCCGCCGGAGAATCGAGGGGAGAAGCGCGTTCGAGAGAACGGAGTCGCGGCGGCGGCGGCCGCCGCAGCCACTCGCGAGACACCGTTGCTCACGCACGCAAGTCTACACGCGGTCGGTGCCTGGGACACCGTCCTAATCGCGGCGATTCACAAAGGGGATGGAGAAGTCAAGGCCGAAGTGGAGGAGATGGCGGTTGCTGAGCACCAAGTTGCTGCGGGGCTGCTGTCGTCGCCGCCGCTTTCCACCCCCACCGGCGCCGGCGCGAGCGTCGGCCTCGCGACGCATGCGCTCCTTCGTCTCCCTCAGCCGCGCCGCGTCTGCCAGGGACTGCGCGGAGAAGACGGCGCGGGTGGCGGCGCGGACAGTGATGTCCTGGGCCGGGTACGTCGCCTCCCGCAGCGCCAGCACGGCCGGAGATGGGTTCTGTGTCCAAGGGAGAGGAACAAGCTCCGTCCACGGCTCCGCAGCTGCAGTCGCCCACTGTGCCGCTGCGTCGTCGCTGCACTCCCCGGACGACGATGAATTCGCGGAGTGCAGCACCGACTCATACGGGTACCGCCATGAAGGCGAGGGATTCACAATGGGGTCCTCAAGGACGCTCTTCTGTGGTAGGGCGAAGCTGTCCAGGTGGCGGTCGCGCAGCACGAGTACGCCCGGCAGGCTCACAGCGCTCTCTCGAACTTCGAGGTTCAGCACATTCTCCAGACCGTTCACAATGAGGATCAGCTTGAGCGTGCAGGGCTGCACCGCCTCTATCTCCACCTTGACCTTGGTGCTGACAACGATTGGCGCGGGCGCATCGATAGTAGCGGAGGCCGTCGTTGCAGCCGATGTGCTGCGCACCGCAACGTTCTCACGGCGTATTCGGAGCGGTTGCGGCTGCGCTGCGGCCAGCGCCTCCAGTCGACTTGTCCCCCCCTCCCCGGTTGCCTGGCTGGTGTCCCCCGTGTTTGTCAGCCTCACGCCTGCCAGTGACCACTCGACATGCAGCTTGTTTGGCAGCCCTAACTTCTTCACGGCGACCAGGTTGTCGAAGAGGAGGAGCACCCGCTCCCCCACGTAGAAGCGCGTCGGCAGCGAGTACGCCTCCTGCTCCGGCACACCGCGGCGGGTTAGCAGGCGATGCTGTACGCAGACACCGGGCGGGAGGGCAACGTAGGTGCGGTCACCGCCAACGTTGCTCCCTCCGCCATAGGCTTCATCGCGTTCTAGGAAAGACTCCCGCAGAGACGCGGTCGCTTGCCCGATGCTCGCTCGACTGCTGCTGCCGCTGCCTGTGCCCCCATCCGGGCCAGATCCCGCCGCCGCGCCACCACTGGCCGAAGATGAAGCGTCTCGGATGCCAAACTGCTTGTACTCCGCCTTGTCGTACGTGTCCGGGAAGTAGTACACTAGCCCCATGTGAACCGCTCGCCGGATAAGCTCTGCTGAGATGACGATTTGATCGGTGTGCAGTGCGACGCAGCCTTCCGGGTCCAGCAGCGTGGACGGGGACTCGATGCGCGCGCGCAGCTCATCCAGTGTGTTGACCTCGGCACGGGCACACAGCAGCACATACCGGGCCCGCTCCTCCGCTGTTGGTGTGGACGATGCTGGGGAAGAGGCGGTGGCGACGGTGCCGTGGGTGCGATGCAGCTCAATGCTGCGATGCCAGCAGGCGCCGTCTTCCACGAGCGCGAACCACTCCGCTGGAAAACGCTGCACCGCCACACCACGCGGCAGGAGAGAGTCCAACTGCGCCAGGGTGTACGGCTGGTTCGGGTGGCGGCTGAGAAACTGTAGCACCTCATAGTGCTTTGTGAGCTGCGCCGGGCTGAGGATGAGCTGGAACTCGCTCATGATGGAGGCGCCCGCCACTGGGTGAGAGGAGTTAGGTGCAGCCGCCCAGTGACGCCGATTCGCGCTCACGATTTTGTTTTCCTAGTCGGTGCGCTGTGTAAGCGAGAGAGAACGCCGGGCAAGCGGAGGGGGAGGAGAGGAGAGGTCGTGCTCTGTACCCGTGCACGCGCTCACACTGCACTGCTGCTGCTGCTGCTGCGTCTTATGCAGAGAAGAGGGCGAAAATTTTCAAGTAGCATTGCAGAGAGAGGTAGAGAGCCACACGAGGCGGGGAAGCGAAGAGAGCGCGGCGGTGGGCTGAGCAGCGGGTCGACGATGGCGATGCTGAGCAGGCTGGGACCGCACCAGCGAAAGAAAAGGAGGGGAGAGGCACGTGCGAGATGTGGCACCTGCCCCGTGACGCGCCGCTGCCACGCGCGCGTGGACTCGGTATCGCGTAGACAGCATGATAAAAGCAGGAAAAGCCAGAGCACCTTTTTCTCTTTCACCTTGACACTACCATGAGCGATGTGCATCACACCTTTCCGCTACGCAAGCACCACGGAAGGTTCATGGGCGAAGGCGCTCTCCTTCTCTGCATGCCCTTCCCCCCTTACACGGGCGTCAGTGTTTACGACTGCGTGTGCGTGCATGGTGTGTACGCGCATCACGTGATTGCCGTGATGGTCTGTGCGAGTGACCGACAGAGAAAGAGAGATGTTTGGCGTGTGTCCACACGCCTCTCCACCACAAGTAGGCAAACGTACCCCCCAAAAAGACGGAGATAGCGCAGTGCACCGGGAAGGAAGAGGGGAGGAGGAGCGGCACCGCTACAGTGCGCTCCCTGTGAGCTCCTTCACAGCATGTCGCACACCGAGCTGAGCGGCATCACTACAACCGTCACGAACACCTTCAGCTCGTGGTCCCGTTGCGTGTGCAGCACACTCAGTTGCCGCTGCGCGTTGATCTGGAGTGTCAGCCGCTCGAAGCCGCCAAAAAGAGTGCCCACCGCCGCACCGCCGCCTCCGCCGCTGCTACCCGCACCAGCGGCGGAGGCGGCGAGACCCATCAGGATGTAATCGGCGTTCGACAACCGCCCATCCCGCACGCTGGCGCCTGTGCCGCGCAGACGCCCTCCACCAGTTCCACCGGCACCGGCACTGCTGCCGCTGCTACCGCCGCCCCCCGTGCCACCCCTTGCGCCGCACGCCAAGGCAAGATGATGAGTGTAGACGCGCGTGCTGGCGGACTGCTCACGCGACAGCGACAACAGCGCCTCGGAGGTGGCGTGGACGTGCGCCTCCACTTCGCCGTACGGACCACCCTCCCCGCGCAGAATGACGCCGACCTTAGGGTCAATGCGGATAGACACTTCCGTGGACTGCGCCGCCGTGATGTCGGCGATGAGGTCGCGCACCGTGTCGCCCTGCAGTGTCACCTGCGCCGAAAGTGCCGCCTCCGAGAAGCGTAGATCTAGCAAGTGGTCACGCACGTTGCGGGTGACGAGAAGCGACTGAAGCATGCGAGACCCGCCGACACCGAGGTCTGACTGAGTCATCGGGCCACCACCCGAAAAACCGCCACAGCTGCCGCCACCGGCAACCCGATCTGTCGGGGTCAGCTCCACGAGCAGCTTCGCATCGTCGGTCGGGTACGCGAGAACGGCCCTGGTCGACGCCGTCGCCACGGATGGGCCAAGCATCAGTAGCGCGTCGATCAATGTGGGGATGTGCAGCGCGAAGCGCGTCTCGACGACGGCGTACTCGGCAAAGAGGTTCTTGGGCAGGGTGCACGTCGCTGTCATGTTCTCATCTGTGCCCTCGACGTGCAGGACGACATGCGAGTCGGTGAACACGACGGTGGCCCAGCCATCGCGGCTGACAGACACAGTGTGCAGTGCGCGAAGGAATACCGGCGGCGACGCAAGACGGCAGTAGATGGACATGTGTGCGTGAGCGTATTGGTGGCGCTGCGCCGCACACACGTGTCTGTCGCTGTTTCTCTGCGTGCACACGCGTCAGGTGTTGATTTCTGTGCCTGATCCGTGTGCAACCTCTAAGCAGCGGGCGAAGGGGCAAGCACAGAGAATGTGCCGCGATGCCAATGTGTACCCGAACGCGCTCCTGCAATGATAAGGCCAGCGAGGGAGAAAGAGAGAGAAGAGAGCGCACTCCCCCACAACCCCCAACAACAACAACAAGAGGCGTGCTGGTGATGTTGGCGCGTGATGTTACCGCCTGCAGACGGTCGCGCGCTTGTGCGGACACATGACACGTGCAGGTGGCACGCACGTCCACATCAAAGAAAGGGGAAGAAAGAGAGAGAGGGAGGGGGAAGGGAGGGAGAGGCATAAGTGCAATGTACACACGCGCGCACGCATCCAACGAAGCATTCATGGAAGGCGGCACACGAATGCCCCCCCTCCTCCTCCTCCCAGGGGCCGACAGCCTTTTTGAAAAATTCTCCATGTTGTTGTTGTTGCAGAGCTCTCGTGGCCGCTTGTTCTAAAGCAGATCCTTTCGCTCATGGAGCGAGACCCTCTCTTGTATTCGGGCTCTCTCTCCGGCCGGTGCACCCGTGCGACGGTCTGTCACCGCAGCTACGGCTGTTCCCCCTCTTACCTTTCGGTTGGCTTGTTCGCCGTTGCCAGTGCAGGAGATCGACACTGTGTGTGTGTGTGTCCGCATATGACGTCCTCTTCACAGACGTCCTTCCGCTCTCCTCGCTCGTGCTGCAGAGACGCAGGATGCACATGAGCACCCTACGAAGAACTTGAGCTGGTGAGAGGAGGGAAAAAGGGGGCGGGAGGGCAAGCGAAGGGAGACGAAGCAGCAGAGGCAGGTGTATCGACGAACTGATCCTCAATGGCGTTACACGCTGGTGTGCATGACGGCGAGCGCTTGTGCTTGTCTGCGTGGGAGAGCGTGTTGGTGTGTGTGGCGGTCTGCCAACATGGCTACAAGCCTTGTCTCGCTGCCTAGACTTGGGTACACTCCACTCATCCACTTCCTTGCTCCGCAACAGTACGGCCCGTCACCTGGGCAGAAAATCGTCGCGCCCAGAGTGGCTCTGCGAGAGAGGGGGTGGGGGTCGTAGTGGAGAAGGACCAGAGGGAAATGTACATCCATGAAGAGGGAGCGCCAAGGCACGCACATGTACACGCAGGTATGAGGCACAACGGCATGGTGAAGGGAAAGGACGATCAACGTGAGGTGGGAGCCGTTTAAAGAGCACCCGAGCACCGATCTGGCACGTACCCGTGTGCGTCTACCGTCTGTTCACACCCGCTGGCAAACACCGATGGGCACGCACGCACCGACTTAGGACGTAGCTGAGAGCCGAACAAGACGGAAACACGAATGAGAAGAGCGTGATCGGTGCACGAAGCGAGTCGGTAGCGAGGAAGAGAAGGGAGCAGGGGCGCGGCATGCAATGCGAGAGCAACGAGCCACAAGATGCCGCTGTGATCGCGCCAAGCGCAGAGGGTGGCGACACGCACTCAAAGATGTCACATGAGCGAGAGGGAAGCAGGTCGTCCGACTGGCGAGCACACAAAACAAAAAGAGAAGGGGAGATGAAGCGTGAGCTCGACAGGCGTCGCGCCGACCGACGAGGAGGGAAGACGCGCACGAAGAGGGGGTCACGGAGAGCAGGGAGGTCGTAGAAGCGGGAGGGCGAGGAACACGATATGCCAATGGGCACCCGCATACGTTACGGCAAACCTCCTCTACAGCCCCCGCCCACCCCTTCGCACTCTCGCGCCACGGCCGGACGGAGGCCGCAGAGCGCAAAACTGTCCGACTGCTCGCCCGTACTCCTCTTTCCTCCGCTTACCCAAAGGCACGCAAGAGCACCTGCCGATGTGCGCGTGCAGTCTTCACGCTGGTGCTGGGCGCAGGTGAGCAGAAACACACCCTGTAAGGAAGAAGAGGACTGAGCGACTCACTCGCCTACCAGTGGTCATGTCTGCTACGCTCACAGCCCGTCCCCCTCTCTCTCGTACACACGCACACTCTTTCCTCCACGTCAAAGCCTCACCCCCCCCGAAAGCAAAACCAAACAAAACAAACACCTCCTGCGCCTCTTTAGTGCAGGATGGTGCATGGCTTGTCCGCCGTGGCACCGTCTCCTGTTGTCGCCCCAGCGCGACCAACGAACACGTGAATAAAGTGCCTGTGCCCGGCGCAGCACTCGCCAGGGAAGAGGTACTCGCCCTCCGCCACCGACCAGCCCGTCTCGTGGAAGTAGCGCGCCGGCAGCACAAACTTCATGATGCGTCGCCCGTCTTCCGTCATGGTGCTGAGCGGTTCCACGCAGGGCAGTACGCTGCTGTGCGGGAGATCGCCTAACGGTTTTGCTGCAGGGTCTTCCGGGGAGGCTGGCGCTGCCGCCCAGGCCGCCGCCAACGATGCAAAGCTGGGCTGCAGAGACAGAGCATGCAGAAGCAGGTACGTCGGCGGTGCGAGTGAAAAGACGTCGCTGGGGTCCTCGTGCCGTCGCAGCGCTTCCAACGGACTGATCCAGAGCAGCTCCGACACCTCGCTCGCTTGCTCAAGGAGCGGCAGCTCCTGTGGTGGGATGCAGCGAACCCCCATGCCAGCATTCGCCTCATCACAACTCGACGCTTGAGTGGAGCATGGCGCGTGCGCCGCTTTGTGTGCTTCTGCGCTGACTAGCGCTGAGTTCACCAGGGCAGCATAAAAGTAGGTGTCGTAGCGGTACCTTGACTGCCGTGGCGACACCCACCGCGCAACGGGACGGAGGCTCGAGACGGCAGGAAGGTCGTAGATGGGAAGCAGCGTAGCGGGACGGGACGAGACGGGGTCAGTGGAGGCGCCGCCGGTCGCACCCGCGTCGCTGCGTGACTTCTGCCACTTGATCCACTCGGCCTCGGAAAAGATGCAGCCATCTCTTCGCAAAACGCATGCGGCCTCCTCGGCGAGCTCGCGCAGTGCCCCGACGCGGCAGGCCCACGCCTCCAGCTCGGCCTCTTCTGCAGACGGCTGCCCGCACGACTCGATGAAGTCTTGCGTCGTCACCTTCTTGTCTGCAGCGTCTTGAAGATGCAGGTTGTAGTGCTCCGCGAGGTAGTGCGTCGCCGCGGCGTAATCGCTACCCTCGATACCGCCGCCAGGAAACACGTACACACCCGGCATGAAGCGTGCCTTGCCGTGCCGCTTCATAATGAGCACGTGAATGTCATTCTCCCTTGCAGCATTGTCTCCGGTGGCTGGTCGCTGCTCCGATATGGCGTGCTTTGGGTTTCGAGCGAGGAGGAGAACGGTGGAGGCCAGCCGTGGAACGGCAACCGTTAGCTTCGCGCTCATAGATGCGGTGTGGGGATGGGGGATGGTCGAAGGGGCTGGCGGTGCCGCATCATGAACAGAGCGCGTTTCGCGGTGCGACAGGGAAGAGAGATGAAGAGCAATGCCGGAGAGGGTGCGCAGAGAGGGGGAGGGGAGGGTCGTGTGTGTGTGTGCGCGCGCGTCATTGCTCTGCGCACGGCGGAGGCGTGAAAGGTAAGGATGGCGCGACCAAGGCGAGGGGAGACACGCCACATCCCACAAACTCCGGCCAGTGATGACGCACCCGCAGCAGCTGCAAAGTGCGCTCGCCCACGCAAACACACATCATCATCATCGCTACAGGCACGCCCACGGCGCATGGCTCCTTCGAGTATCGTTCCACTCGCTCAGACCTCATACAATGCCAAGCACGTATGAGAAAGAACAAAACAGCACTCGCTAGTGCAAGTGGCGGCGGCAGACGCCTGTGCCTGCATCCCCTACTCCCTTGCTTCGGTTTCAGCCCCCATATTCTATGCACCTCTCGTCACAGCAGGCAGAGGCATGCTCTCCGCCTGCATCTCTCGCAGGTGTAACGAACAAGCGGGGCGGTGCCCTCTCAGAGAGCGGTTCCAGCCCGTCTCCGGTGTTGCTGTGGAGGGAGGGAGGGAGGGGGGCCAGCGGGGTAGGCATTCCCACGTTTTCACTCCACGTGCACAAGGGAGAGCCAGAGAGACAGGCAGGCGTGGGGAGAGTGTGCTCGTGTGAGGAATTTTGTGTGTGTGTGTGTGTGTGTGTGTGTGTTACTACGTGCGTGGCCCATCAACACTCATTCCGAATCCATCATCGGCTGCTTCGTCTGCTGCGGGACGCGGTGCGGGTGGACCGTAAAGTGCTCGAGAACTTCAGTCATGGGACGCTTGCGCCGCGCGTCGCTCAGCACCGGCCCCCATCGACTCGGGTGCTGCTTCAGGTGTGGTGGCCGGTGCTCCTCGAGGCCTGGGCTCGTCAGGCTCCACAGGTAGCCACGGTCGAGTTGGTACACCTTCGACGGCTTCTGCACCGCCACGACGTAGGCGTGCAGCTCGCGCGTCGCGGCGTCCAGGCGGAAGCGCACAAAATGCTTGTACTCCTCCATCTGGAAGGCCGAGTAGGTGGCGTTGTACATGTAGTCGAAGGTTGTGACGGAAAAGAGCAGAAACGTGCCGATCAGCACAGACACGATGGGGGTGATGAGCACCCAGTAGAAGAAGAGCACGTACACGTAGTAGAGGAGTATCTGCAAGCGGGACGCGTTGGCCGAAAAGCACGCCACCTCGCCGCCGCTCACGGTCATCGAGAGAAAGCTGAGCGACTCGAATGGGTCAAAGCAACGCAGAAGTACACGCAGCCACCCCGTCGGGATGATGGCCAGGGCGAAGTCACGCGTGCGGCCCACGTGGCGCGACAGCCACGACGCCTCGCCGCCGGTGATGTGCCGCAGATGAACAACGAGTGCATTGGCCATGAGCACCACCTGGTTTTCCAGTTCAGTGCCCCAATGTCCCCCAGCGGATTGGAGCAAGTCGTGGCCCATCAGGTACAAGAGCTGCACATGCAGGAAGGCCATGGCGCCGGAGCAGCAGAGCAGCACCGCGAAGGCCCACCCGCCGCCGTAGCACAGACGCCAGAGCAGCGGCGCATGACGGTCCGCGCCGGCGAATGAAAAGCACACCAGAAAGAAGACAAGTGAGACGAGTGAGATAACACCCCGCGTGATGACGTGCGACATGATATCCGTCGTGTAGCCCACCCAGAGGGAAAACACCTGCGCCAGCCGCATCTTGCCCCCACCGCTGCCGGTAGTGCCGCGGCTGTTCAGATCCACGTCCATCGGCAGCGGCAGCACGGACAGGAGCAGAACAAAGCACAAGAAGCCGACAACCAAGTCAAACTTCCAGTTGATCACTCGGAAGCCCCACAGCCGCGAGGCCATGTTCATGAACGTGTTCTGCTCCGGGAAGGCGCAGGCGCGCACGTACCTCGTTCCCTGCGAGATGATGACATCGTTGCGCGCGCCGTGCAGGAAGGCACCACCGCCGCCGCTCACTACCAGCGTCGCAGCCTCCGAGCTGGCGTCGCGTGGCGTGTGGCGGGAGTAGTGGTGAATGTCGCCCGCCAGTCGCAGACGCAGGCGCGTGCCGAGGGCCTCGACAACACGGTGCAGCTCTGGTTGCCGCGCCTTGTCATCTCTCTCCATCGCGTCGAGCACCCAGTCCGGCTCGTGCGCCGCCAGGATCACGCAGCTCTCCGCGTCCATGTACTTCTCGATCACGTCCAGGAAGTAGTTGCGCTGCGCTACATCGATGTCCTGCATGTTGCCCGTGTCGCCGCACAGCACGAACCAGTTGTGCGGCAGCCGCAGCACAAAGAAGCTGCTTCGCTGCGGCATCAGCCACCCGCCTATCCACGTCCGCTCAAGGATGTACTTGCGGTACGTCGTCAGCCCGTCGAACCAGTCGTGGTTACCGGGGATCGCGAACAGCAGCGGCACGCTCCGCAGCGCCTCCTCCGCCGTCGCGTGCCCCGTCCGCAGCGCAGCACGCCCCGTCGCCATCCTAGACACCGTCTCAGCGTCCAACAGGTGCATGTGGGCAACGTCCGCGTCGCTCGCGTCCGCGACAACCACGCGCCGCTGCTCCGCGTGGAACAGGCTCTGAAGCCGCACGTTGCTGCTCATCGCGTCGTGGTACGGCTCAAACAGGCGCGTCGTGTACGTCTCGTCGTTGGGGCTGGGGTAGGCGAGGTCGCCGCCAACCAGCACAAAAGACCCGCGCGGCAGCGTTACAAAGTCGTCCGTCCCTACCTTCGGCAGCGATCGAAACGGAGTGTCCTTCGCACTCTGACCCTCGTGAGAAGCGGTTCGACGGCGTGGTGTGCCCGGCGAGTGAGCCGAGGTGTTGGAAACGACGGCGTCTGTGGTAGCCGCTCCGTCCGCCCGGGGATCCTCTCGGGCACCTTGCCCGGGGCTCAATGTGGACCCTTGAGCAGCAGCGGTGGCACTCGTCCTCGCAGAGCGCAACGGTGGCAGTGTGCATGTCGCGGTGGTTATTGTGTCTGCGTCATCCCTGTCTGAGTAGCTGATGCTCGAAAACGATGCGGAACGTCGCAGCTCCAGCGCAGCCGCCTCCTTTGCCGTCTCAGCTCGCGGGCGTGCCGTGGGCGTAGATGGCGCCGATACGCTGCCAGAGGCCATGACTGAGGAGGTGTCGCAGCTGCAGGCGCTCGTGACTTTGTGCAGACCACGCGCGAATTGCTGCCACCGCTTTGCCTGCCTGGCGGCCTTCAAGGGCAACTGCAATATCGGCTGCGCGAGGAGGCGGGCCATGGCGTACGTTGGGTTAAAACCATCCCCAACGTCGGCGATCCAGTCGAACCACACATCAGGCTCAGTGTGAGGCAACGTCGCTGCAGCTGCAGGGGCAGAGTGTTCTCTGACGCTGCCGTTCGCCCTGCTCACCCCCGTTGCCTTGCCACCGCGGGAAGCCGCCGCATGCCCCTCCGTCGCATCGAGGCTGCCGAAACTATGGGAGCTGGCACTGGTGTCGCAGCTGGCAGGCGGCTGTGTGGCCGTGGAGCGGCCGAGCGCCTCCGCGGCACCGCGCACGGTGTCCCGCAGCGACGCAGAGAAGTGCAGGTGAAAGATTTTGGGAGTCGTGTAGCCCTGAATCGTGCGCACGTCAAAGGCAAGGAAACGCAGCGTCGCGCCTGCCACGGTCTGCCACGCTGTGAAGAGCACAAACGTTGACCACCACGGCACCATGCCTGGCCGGTTCACCGGATGCTGCGCCTTCTGCGCCTCTTTCACCAAGAGCTGTGGCGCTCGAAAGGACATGAGAGCAGGTAGGGTGGGGCCGCTGAGGTCCATCGTGCTCACCACTCTACCGATCGCTCCAGCGAAGGGGGCGTGCGGCCACGAAGAACCGTCAGCGGCGGAGGTCGACAAGGTCGGATTTGCACGCGTCATCGACACGCCACCAACGCCGCCGCCGCCGCAGATGCGCCGCAGGTCCGCGTCATCTGCGGCGTACGACGACTCCAGCAAGTCCAGGTTCACGTCCGGTGGACATTCGTGATACAGAGTGCGCGGTGTGTGTGGCGTGTGCGCGGCAGGCACCCCGACCGCCGCAGCCGCGGCCGCCTGCACGGCGGTGGAGCGGCTACTCAGCGCGGCAGGCGCGTACACCCGCGGCGGCGCCACCAGCTCTCTCCAGTCTCGCCGATCCTCTTTGCCGTCATTCTCCGTCATGAGCGCCTCTTTGTACAGCCCCTTGTTTAACTGGTACAGCTCCGCCCACAGGATGCCGCGGGCGGGGTCGAACCCCATCCACTTCTTGTAGTGGTAGTCCGCCACGATGAAGCACGCCGACAAGCACAGCAGCTTCGAGACGCACCAAAATGGCTGCGTGGCGACGGAACTGGGCATCAGGTAGTACAAGATGGACCGCCAGACGTGGTGGGACGCGTTTTCGTGAAGGGTGTAGCAGTACGCGTAGTGCACCGTGCCGAGGGCCGCGAGAACGAGGGAGTTGAGGGCGATGACGGAGAACCGGCTGCCGTAAGTGACGCCGAGGCCCCAACGCCGCTTCATTTTGTGTATAAAGCCGAACCAGATGGTGAAGATAATGAAGAGCGGAAAGAACAGGATCGGCCCCGTGCCCTGTGCGTGCGCGTTGCTCATCTCCTGTTGCTTCTCCTTGAAAAACTGTGGGCCAAGGTGGAAGCAGAAGAAGATGATGGTGCTCCAGGTTTGAAACACCTTCGTCACGCGGCCGTACGTGTCCATGGCCGCGGTTGAGTGGGCGCGAAAGGGCGAGTGGAACAGGTACGCGGACCCCATGCAGGCGAGGTAGGCGAGTGTGCACAGCACATCCGGCTCGATGCGGTGGCTGAAGTCAACAGCATTCTGGATGAGTGGCTCGATCCAGACCGTGGAGAAGTCGACAAAAGGGTTGGCGCCTCTGACGCTCCAGTGCCACCACTCCGACATGGTGCAGAGGCGAGGGGCGGGCGGCGACGCACAAGAACGGATCAAAACAGAGGGTCGTGGCTGAGAGGCCAGATGGAGGAGAAGGGGGAGGAGCGGGGGTCGATGACAGAGATGCACACACACGCGCGCACACACTCGTGTCGACGTACCCCTGTGTGTGTGCTTGAGTAGTGAGGCCAAGGAAAGGGTGGGCCGGCACAGCAAATATCAGAAAGAGCACACGGCGAAGACGCGCGTCCACTTTGACGTCTTTTTGAGGGGTGGGTTGCAGGTGTGCCCTCACAAATCCGCGTGTATGACGTCGGGAAAACGATGAGGGGATGGGAGGCGGTAGGGTCTCGGCTGACAAGGGTGCGCTCAATACGACGTTAAGCAGCAAAAGGAAGGCTCACGAAGGCAGGGCTGCCAGCGCGGAGCAGCACCCCGCAAGGAAGAGTGAACAGAGATGAGGATCAATGTCAGAGGACTGGCGACCGATAACCTGCACAGGCGAAGACGCTCCCTCTCGCACATCGAGATACACATGCGCGCACCCCAGCACGTACACACACACACACACACGCACACACGCACGGAAAGAAACACAGCGGGATGTAAAGCAGTGAAAGTGGATGATGCTCACAGAAGGACAGGCAAGGATGTGCGACCGGTGATACTACCGTTGATCGACCGTATATCGGGGAGAGATGGGAGGGATGGATGGTGTGCTCGCGCAGGTAGTTCTGCGACAGAAACGAAAAAGCTTGACCGTTGCTCTGCTTGCGTGTACTGCAGCGCGCAGCGTGGGTGGGGGAGGGGGGAGAGAGAGAGAGAGGGAGAGGGAGAGGGGTGGGAGAGGCGGGTGGGTACGTCGGCGTGTCTGCGGTGTCGAACAAGGCCTATCGGTGAGGGGGCAAGAGTGGGCGAGAGGCGGGGCGAAAAAGAGAGAAGGCGGTAGAGGCCGAAGAGAGGAATGGCGGACAGTGAGCGAGTGGTGTGTGCAGGCGAGGCAGTCGGATGTGCGTGTATGCCGCACAGGGATATCGATAACCAAATGATACGCGGTGCTTCGATGCAGGCCAACGGCGTTGCTGAAGAAAGGCCTTTGGCTGCGAGCAAGGCGACGCACGCACAACCGCGCGCAAAAAGGGGGTCCGCACGCGTGTGCCCATGCGTGTAGTCGTACCAAGACGAGGTTAGGCGATGGGTGTGGGAAGGGAAGAGGGGCAAAGTGAAGCACCATCACAGTGACATCCACTGTTTGTGTGTCTGTGGGAGGGAGGGGGGAGGGGAGGGGGGTCCCTGCGTGGCTCACGACGGAGAGCCGCAAAATCAAACGCTTCGTGTAATGAACAAGCGGGAGTGCGAAACGCGAGAGAAGGGTCTGAGTCCATTCTTGAAAATTCAAAAAGAAACGCCACGCTTGTTGGGCCAGGGGCAAGGAGAGGGTGCCAATGAGCTGCAGTGCCGAACGGCATCACCGAGTGCCGCGCGTGGGGTGAACCGCACGGATCCGTCGTTAGGCCGAGGCCAAAGCAAACACCGAGCGGTTGCTCTTCTTTCGGTTCGAGACTTTGTGTGCACATGCGTAGCTGTAGAATTCCGACAGCTGACAGAACGGCGTATGCGTCGCGATGCACCTAAGTATCTATGCGGTACTGCGTCACTGTTTGTGTGTGTGTGTGTGTGTGTGAATGTGTGCGCGCACTCTTGTCCACGCTCCTCGCCTCTTCTCTTCGACCCGATGTCTCCGGACAGAGAGAGAGAGAGTCCCAGTGTAAAAGGCAAGTCGACCCATTCGGGTCAGGGAACCAAATACATGCTCACATGCAACACACACACACACACACACGCACCGATGCTCTCCGAAACCTGTGCACGTTGCGGACAGCCCCCTCGTAGAAGCGCAGGCAGGCAGCCAAAAGACGCACACGCGTGTGTGTCACGTGCACATATCTCTACGTACGTGTGTCCGTCAGAAGAGAAGGAGCAGGCGGGAGGAAGAAAGGGGGCACACGGAGACCCGCGGAGATGGGCATATCCGAGAAGAGCACGAGAAAAACAGCGTGGACGGAGCGATCGCGCGAGCATGCGCGGCGACGCCGCCGCAAACCCCTTCAAGTGCGTGCATAGTCGCATCGGGAGCGTCCCTTGGCGTCAACAGCAAGAGAAAAACACAAAGGGTCACGTGAAAGAGAGAGAGAGAGGGAGAGCACGACGGTGCGCGCAGGTGTTCTCCCTCTCTCACAAGGCAAAGGAAGACGAACCGACGGACTCGCTCTAAGCGGTGAACGTTGACGTAGGCGGCCGGTGCGGGGCACACACAAAGTGCTCGAGAATCTCCACCTCCTCCTCCATGCCCTCATCGAGCTCCGTGTGCTTCCCGTCGTCGCACCTGGCAGACGTGCGGAAGCGTTTACCGTGCCAGCGGCTCGGATAGGCGCGCAGGTGCGGCGGGGCTGCTTGCATCTTCTCACTCCTCAGTTCCTTCTGATACGCAGCGTCCCAGCTCCACGACTTGGGCACGTGGGACATGATGATCACGTACGCGTGGAGCTCGCGCGTCGCGGCGTCGAGGCGGAAGCGCACAAAGTTTTTGTACTCTTCAATCTGGAAGGCCGAGTAGGTGGCGTCGAAGAGGCTGTCGAAGAGCGTCACACAGCACATGAGATAGCTGCCAATGACGAACGAGACGAGCGGGGTCACAAGGATCCAGTAGAAGAAGACGAAGTACAGGTAGTAGAGCACCTCGTCGAGACGGCTGGCATCCTCGGTAAAGGTGCCCATCTCTGGCGAGCTAACCTTCTCCGACAGGTATGCGAGCATCTCAAACGGATCGAGACAGCGCAGGACGACGCCGCACCAGCTCACCAGCGGACCACCGTAAAGGGATGTCTGCAGGCGTTGCAGCTCGTGCGCGGTGACGCTGGCGTGGGCCTCGCCCAGTACCCGCTGTGTGTGATTCAGCAAACTGTCGACTGAAGCGCGCACCTGGTCCTCGACAGCGCTGCCCCAGTGACCATCGGCGGACACCAGCATGTCGTTGTCCACCATATACTGCAGCGTGCATATCAGGTAGGCGAGCATGCCGCAGCAAACGAACACCGTGAGGAAGGTCCAGAAAGACGAATGTAGCAGCCGCATCCAGACCGGCGTGTTCTTCTCAGCGCCCGCTGCGGCGAAGGCAGCGAAGAAGACGAGTGTGGCCAAAACCGATGCAATGCCCTTGGTAAAGAGCGTCACAATGTACACGCACACCCGTTCCCACCACGCCGCCGCCGCATCTGGCAGCGTCATTAGTGGGCTGCTCTCCGAGTCGCGCCGCACATCTTTGATGGACTGCGGCAGCAACGACACCACGACAAGAAAACTGAAGACGCCAATGATGAAGTCAAACTTCCAGTTGATCACTCGAAACCCCAGCAGCCGACTCAGCAGCGTGGGAAGTGTATTGCGGGCTGGAAAGGCACAGGCGCGGCGGTACGCCGTTAGTTGCGACACGACCGGTGTGTTCCGTGGACCGTGCAGGAAGGCACCACCGCCGCCGCTCACTACCAGCGTCGCAGCCTCCGAGCTGGCGTCGCGCGGCGTGTGGCGGGAGTAGTGGTGAATGTCGCCCGCCAGTCGCAGACGCAGGCGCGTGCCGAGGGCCTTGGACACCTTCGCCAATTCCGGCTGAGTCAGCTCCGACTTGTGCAGCATCGAATCGTAAATCCAGCCCGGCTCGTGCGCCGCCAGGACCACGCAGCTCTCCGCGTCCATGTACTTCTCGATCACGTCCAGGAAGTAGTTGCGCTGCGCTACGTCGATGTCCTGCATGTTGCCCGTGTCGCCGCACAGCACGAACCAGTTGTGCGGCAGCCGCAGCACAAAGAAGCTGCTTCGCTGCGGCATCAGCCACCCGCCTATCCACGTCCGCTCAAGGATGTACTTGCGGTACGTCGTCAGCCCGTCGAACCAGTCGTGGTTACCGGGGATCGCGAACAGCAGCGGCACGCTCCGCAGCGCCTCCTCCGCCGTCGCGTGCCCCGTCCGCAGCGCAGCACGCCCCGTCGCCATCCTAGACACCGTCTCAGCGTCCAACAGGTGCATGTGGGCAACGTCCGCGTCGCTCGCGTCCGCGACAACCACGCGCCGCTGCTCCGCGTGGAACAGGCTCTGAAGCCGCACGTTGCTGCTCATCGCGTCGTGGTACGGCTCAAACAGGCGCGTCGTGTACGTCTCGTCGTTGGGGCTGGGGTAGGCGAGGTCGCCGCCAACCAGCACAAAAGACCCGCGCGGCAGCGCGAAGGGATCTCTGTCGATAGTCGGCGTGTCCGTCGGCGTCGGGTCATCAAAGGTCGGCAGGAAGGAAAGACCGACTCTCTTGCTCGGCGGGCGATGCCACCGTATTTTGAGGAATGGCCGGGCCAGGAGGCGGGCCATAGCGTAGGTTGGGTTAAAGCCATCGCCGACGTCGGCGATCCAGTCGAACCAGATATCCGTGTCGCCTTTCTCGGCCTCCTTCCGTTCCGGGGATGTCTTGGGCGGCGACGGTACGAGTGCTTCCGTTGCCTGACAACGCAATGGTGTCGGTGGAGAGGTGACGGAGAGGGTGGCAGTACCAGCCTCGGCGGGCTCCTTGTCGGTGTACGTAGTGTCGTGTTCGCCGTCGATGCAAAAGTGCGGCAACTGGTTCAAGGACGACCCGAAGTGGAGCTCGAAAATCTTCGGCTTCGCGTAGTGCTGCAGCACACGGACGTCGAAGGTGAGGAACTCGAGCGACATGCGCGCCAGCGCCTGCCATGTCGTCCTCATGATGAAGGTGGAGAACCACGGCACCATGCCCGGTCGGTTCGTCGGGTGGGAGACGTACGCTTCGGCTGACACGCCGAGTCGGTCGTGCTCGTCCTGCCAGCCGGTCGGATCCGCGCCGCTGTCGCCCCGCCGCTTGGCGTGTTTTGCGTGACTGGGCAGCGAAATGGTCTGTGGGGCCGCCTCCTGGAGTCTTGGATCGCCCTCGGGGAGCCCAAGACTCTTCGCTACGTGGCTGTCGCGGGTGCGGGTGCGTCGCAGGCTCCAGCGGCGAAAGATGAGGGAGGCGCGCGACGAGGCAGCCAGCGGAGAGTTGCTGTTCCGCGCCTTCTCCGGGTACATGTCTGCCCACAGGATGCCGCGCGACGGGTCCCCGCCGGCGAGATGCTTCTTGTAAAAATAATCGATCCATACAAAGGCTACGCAGAGAGAGCACACAAAGGCGATGCATGCAAACGGCTTCTTGGCGACTGGCTGCGGGCAGACGACCTGCGATGCCCGAAGCCACGTCGACGGCGGTGCGAGGCTTCCCACGAAAGGGATCGACCACGTCTTCTCCGGCGCCCTGACGGCGCTCTCCACCGTCGAAAAGACCTCACTGCATGTCGTGTAGTGCATCAGCGCAAAACTCGACAGGAGCGCCGAGTTAATCATCACGACCGTGAAGCTGGGCCCGTAGGTGAAGGCGAGCTTGTACCGGCGCTTGATCTTGTGCAGGAGCAGGCAGAAGGAGCTAGTGAAGCAGAAGGTTGGAAAGAAGATGGTGGCCACTGCGTCCTCGGCGAGGATGTGCTGCGTTGCGTCCGAGGCCACCGACTTCGCAGTCGTCGAGGCAGCAGCGGCAGAGCGAGACTCCACCAAATGAGGCCCGACGTGGAAGCATAGGAGGACCACCGCGAGCCATATCTGCAGCCCCTTCGTGACCTGCGCGTACCAGTCCGTGCGGGTCTCCAGCTGCGAGCGGAACGGTGAGTGAAATAGATACATGAGGGCCAGCAACAGCACGTAAGAGAGAGTCCAGAAGATGCCGGACCGAAGCGACGTCACGCGCTCCGTCGCCAAGACGAGAAAGACCTGGACCCGCTCATACCACTCCGAGTGGTGAAGTTGGCCAAGCGGCGCCTCCATTCTCAGAGCGTGAAAACGTGTGTTCGCTTGTGCGTGTTGGTAGCCTGTGACACCCTGAAATGGGGCGGGCGGAGGTGACGCGTGGGCTCGGCGAATTTAGGAAGCGCCTTTACGATGGAGAGCACAGACACCTTCTAGCCCACAAGGTCTCCGCTGGCGCAAGGAGACTGATACGACACAACACAGAGAAAAGAAGAGCACTGCGCGCGTGTGTGGCCGCGCGCAGCGGTGATGTGCGCGTGAGCGGAGATACGAGAGAGGTGCAACGAAGAACGCAATGAGCAGATAAGTGAGCGAGAGATACTGAGACGAAGCCGGTACACACCACACACACCACCGCCACCATTAACAACACCTCGACAGAAAACAAGCACGCAGAAGAGGTTTCGCAGATGGTGGTGAAGGCTGTATCGGCAGAGGCGGTACGCGCCTGTCCGCCTGCCTGCCAGTGAGAAATGTGCCTGTGTGCCCTCATGTCTCCGTGTGTGTGTGTGTGTGTGCGTGTGTGTTGGGGGGGAGGGGAGGGGAGGGCCCTCTGTTTTGCTTACGTTCTCAGTGCATTCCTTCTTTTTCGTTTGGGGGCTTTCTGTGCCTCGCTGTTGCCTAACGCGATGCGGGGCGCCGTGCGCTGCATCACAACGACAGGGACATGGGCGAATCCATGGAGAGAGACACACACGCGCTTACGCACGCGTAAGGCCTTTGAGCACGTGTCAGTGTGGCAGCTGGGAGTGGGGGGAGGGGGTTGGCACAGAAGGGTGGGGAGGGAGAGACCAGGGACTGAGAAGACGACCGCGCGCATGGGCGACAAGGGGTGGTGGGGATAAATGCAAGAAGAAAAAAAGGGGGGGCAGGAAATGCACCAAGAAAACAAAATCACAACGAAAACGCCGAGGATGGGGGGGGACAGGGGAGTGTCGACAGAAAGAACAAACAAGATTACATGTCGATGGGTTTGATGGGTGGGGTAGGGGTGGATGGCAGCCACACGGAACGTCTTCAACACACAGACAGAGAGAGAGGGTGGGGTAGGGGGGCGGGGGTCACAGAGACGCGTGCACGTGTGTCTCGGCATCACCGATTGATGGGTGTGTGTCTCCGCGGGGCTTCGTGACCCAAACAGCTGAAGCGCGGGACCTCCTTCCCCCCTGTCTTTTCTTTTGTCGGCTAGCGCTGTGCCATCCCCACCCCACCCAACCTCTCACCAGCGCGTGGCCACTATGATGAGGGACACCGACCCATCATGACGTGCGCGTGTGCCTACACGCATACATACAGGAAGTGAATGAAAACACAAAGTGAAGCGCAGAGGTGTGCGCGAACCCAACAGCGAAAGCAGCTGATAAAATGTGCACCAGAGAAAACGGAAAGATAGAGAGAGGAAAGAACCAAAGAACGAGCCGTCGCAGCACAGTGACAGAGGACCAAGTCCTCCGAAGGAGGAAGTCATGCCTTCCACGCACAGAAAGCACACACACACACACACACATACACACATACACAAAGACACACGGAGGGCGGCGGATTGTGTACGGGCACTCGAACTCTCACACCGATATACGGGACAGGCAAATGACACGAGTGTACGACAAACGCGGGGGCGAAGGGGGGGAGAAAACCATGTCTCTCACCGGGAGCGGCACCACACACAGAGACACATACGCATACGCGTGCACGCACGCGCAACGGCGAAGCTACAGCTGCAAGCTTGATGCAGCCACACACGCACGCGCGCACACGTCTCACAGACTCGGAGCGTCGCTTTGCGTCATTTGTATGTGCGCGTGCTGTGCAACAGCTTTCTGTGCAACATGACAACCCCTCGTCTTCGCCTTTCTTCCTGGGACGGTCAAGACCCTGTCGCGGCCGGCCTCGCTGCAGCGGCGAAGACCACTACCACTGCGCACGGCCGCCATTGCCGATGCTCACGCCCACCGCCGGCCACCTCACCAACGTCCCAAAGGGAGCCTAACACACGTAAGGACGCCGCAACTGTGAAAGTCGGTAGTCTTCCGTCTTCTGGAATCCGCGTCTCGATTCGCCTGCAGCGAAAGGCTGCGCTGGAAGACCAAGGCAGCTCGTGGCACGGGACAAGAGGGCGGGGAGGAAGCTGAGTCAGTGTGAGGCGGTAGCGGCAGCAGCAGCGACAGCTACATTGCCTTTCGCGTGAGGGAACGTGACAGAACAAAGACGCGCAGAATGCCTTCGCTGGAACGAAGAAGGCAAACCGCCATGTGCACAAACAACGAGGCAGCGCAGCGGAGCCGGCCACACATAAGCGTTGCCGCCTCTGTCTGGGTCCACCGCCCGGCTGTGGCTCGCACAGCTCCCACACTTTCGCCGTCGTCGGAGGGCCCCCGTACACCAAGTCATGTGTCCCCTCACCTGCCAGTGCGCACAGCCGCCTATGCGGATGTCATAGCAACCGACGCGGAGGGAAGGGAGAAAAAGCGAACGAGAAACAAAGAAGTCGCGTCATGGAGAAGACGGAACGAGAAGGTTCGCTGTGAGGCACGAGCGTCACATACAACCCGTGCCACTCACCCCCTACCGCCCTGCCCTCGAAACAGATATACATGCAAAGAAAAAAGAGACGAGATGCACACACACAGGACGGCGGTGCTTGTCGTGTGGAGGGGAAGAGGGAGGCTGATGGGCCACTCATGGTGGGCATGCGTGCGGTTTATGTGTGTGTGTGTGTGTGTGTGTGTGGTGTGTCTCTCCGTGGAGAGGAGTCCGACAGAGAAAGCCCACAAACACACACAAGCTCACACGAGCACACGGAAAAGGGAAGAGGCACCAAGCAGAGCGTGAAGAAAACAACAAAAACAAAATGAACGGATGCGCGCCTCACGCGGAGCCAGAAACAACGGCAGAAGACACACACGCTCACACACACATACAGAGAGAGAGAGAGAGAGGTGTATCAGCGGAAGAAGGTAGGGAGGGGAGAGACTTCACGAAAAGGGCCGCAAAAACAATTCAAGACACACGAACACACATGAGGGGCACATCGGCCAAGCATCTTCCCGCCCTCTCCGCCTCTTTCTCTCTCTCCCTTCGCTCTCCTTCTCGAGTGCCCTGACACACTCGCACGTCTCGACGCACTTGCCGACCTGCGTCAGAGCCGAGTGTGCGGACGTATGCCTCGTCTCTATGAAACGAGAAAGGCCGAAGGAGAGAGTCGGTGAGCGGGGGAGGAAGTGGGGAAGGGGAGAGGACGAGTCCGAGATGATGACGGAAGAGAAAACGGAGAGAAACGAGAGGCATCGAAGGAGTTCCAACAACAGCAAGCTAAAAAAAAAAATCAATTGAGACATACACACATGTATAGCGTATACATACACATCTTTATGTACGCATGTGCACATAAATCGAAGCACCAAGCACACGTGCGGGAGAAGAGGGGGAGAGGCAACACATGCTCACACCCATGCACGTACATGCGCAAACACACATGCACGAGGATAGAAGAAGCACAGGTAGGCCTGTGCAGATGGGAGAGGAGAGACTGAGGTGAAGGTCAAACCTCTTCTCCCGCTTACCCTCACGCACGCTAGCGCGCACCTACTTAGGCTTGCGCGTTGGAATACTCGTCATGGATCGACTGATCGCCGCCGTTGTAGAGCGGAGTGCGGCTCAGGCCCACCTGTGTCTGCGTCGGCACACGCGCCGGGTTGTCAGCCAGCGTCTCCAGTTCGTGCATCCGCTCCTTGGAATCCTTCGTGCGCTTGCAGTAGAAGGCCCAACAGCAGACTGTTATGATGATCACCACCACCGCGATAAGGCTGATGACGGCTATGACGAGACCGGCCCACCATGGGAACGGCTCCTTGCAGCGTTGGTAGATCCAGCGACCCTGTGAGTCGCGCTCCACCAACCTGCCGCAGTGATAGTAGCCGCCAGCGAAATGCTCCGTGATGACGTCACCGTCCGGGTAGGTAGGGAAGATGGACGCATCCGAGTGTTGGTACTCGTAGTACTCGCACACCCACTGCGTGTAGTACGTAACCACGTTGCCGTTCCTCCACTCGCCGTTGCTCGCCATGTACGGCTGGCGGCCGCCCCAATAGCTGACGTTACCCCACCAGAGCGGCTGGCCAGAGGCAAAGTTGTTGTACACGCCTTCGACCGGGCCACCGCGCAGAGTGTCCTTGTACACGATTCCATAGAAGAATGTTAATTCATTGCGGTAGTGCAAGCCGTGGTTAAACTGCCACGTGCAATTTTCGCTGAGGCAGGCAGACTGGCGCGACTCACCACCGATCGGGGCCATGTCGAATCTGTTCGTCAGCATCACATCTTCCGCAGACAGCTGATAGCTCCGCAGCTTCGGCATCATCGAGTGCCCTGAATCATCCTGGGCGCAGTAGCCCAACGACTCGAAGTTCATTATACCATTCGCGGAAGTCTTGCCCGCATAGCGGACCGAGTAGGCCCGCACCGCTGTCGTGCCAAGCAGTGCCAGGAGGGCCACCAGGAGCGCGGCAGTTCGGATGCGTGACGGCGAGCGCTTCATCGCGATGAAGGGTGAAGGCTTTCGGGCGACCCTCACGGGAGAAGACGTGGGAGCCGCAGCACTCACGGGTAAAGCGGCGTTCTGGGAGGCAGCAGCGGACGGGGCTGAGAGGCTGCCCCTTCGGCGTGTTTTCGTCCGTGCGGTGGGGTGACAGTGCGAGTGCCGATGCGAGCCGGAGATGAAGAACGAAAGAGAAAGAGAGCGAGATAGGTTAAGCGACTAGCAGGCGGTACCAAAATTTGAGAGGAGCCGAAAACGGTTGAACTGAAGACACGAGCGAGGAAGGAGTGTCCGGTACTGAGCCGGATGTCGTCGCTTACTTGTGTTTGCCTATGCTTTCTGGTTTCCGTGTGTGTGTGTGTGTGTACATGTGTGTGTGTGTGTGTAGAGGGGGGTGTACGTGCCGAAACAGACTTCTGCTCCTGTGGCTGCGTGCAAGAGGGGTGGAGAGAGAGAGAGAGAGAGAGAGAGAGAAGGCGTTGCACCGAGGCCATTATGCGAGTCCGCATAAGCGCCGACACCCATCCCACTTCTGGGTTGTGTGTGTGTGTGTGTGTGTGTGTGTGTGTGTGCTTGCGCGCGCGGTCGCGTCATCAGCACCGATAACCTTAGTGGCGGGAAGAGAGTGCGTCTCCTAAAAGAGAACCAAATACACGCATATGACTGTGCTTGTGTGCCGACGAGAGTGCAGTGCCACCCGTCCTTTCCCCTTTCTGCCGCACCGGGTGCGGGCACTAAGGAGGTCCGATGGTTGTGACTTCATTCTGCGGCCACGGATAGTGGAACGAGCGAGAGAGAGGGAGAAGAGGCCCCTTCCTTCAACTAGCATGGCAGCTAAAGAGAAGCATCCTTCGCAGGGTATAACAAGACAGCGCACTTTCACTGTACAGCTGAACGGCAAGCCGAGCGCTCCGCCAGTCACATCGCGCCGCCCTGTCCCAACAACAGCGTGCAAGGATACACGAAAGCAGCGAAACGTTCGTCTTCCTCCGTGTGCAGCACTCCGGCCATGGAACATGAGGCCAAACTCCGCTGCACCTCCCCACGCACCCACGCACCCACTCGCCCACACACGCGCGTTACAGCAATGCGCCCTACTCATTCATCGGAGCATCGCCTCGGACTCAGACTCCACCCACCATCCCCGCCTCGCGGGTCGCCACGCAGTGCAGCCATCGGGGTGGCTCAAGCACCCCCACCACCACCACCAGCAGGGCAGTGTGAGGACCTGGTGAGGTTGGTGCGAGTCAGGCTGGCGCATTGCCCATCCCATGGATGGCGCACACGTCGGCACTGTCGCAGCTCGCTCTGGGGCCACGCCATGCTGGGAATCACCGCCGACATCCGCAGCGATGCATCGCTCTGCCCTCCTCTTGCGCCGTGGGGTGCTTGGCCCTGTCAGCGCCAGAGGTGGTCTGGCATCGGCAGGGACATAAGGGGCTGCTTGGCGTTCCGACACAGAGAGCGGGTGTGCTGGGCCCTGAGGTACGACGCACTGAGCGGTGTCGCCCCCGCCATGACGGACTCGGAGCACCGAAAGAGCTACTGCACGATATCCATCACACCAAAATGGGGAAGAAAATGGTCCTGCCATGCACCAATGGAAGAGCAGCAACGGAGGAACCAACAAAGAAGACATCAGTAAGTATACCTATGTGTGTGTGTGCGTGTGCCATCCGCGACAATATCAGCAGCGAACCACGGCAGCAGTCGGGGTGCTCCAGCCCTAATCAGCACACCACACGAAAAGAAAAATTGCGAGAGCGAGCAGGACGAGAGAAGAACGGGAGAGAACGACAAAATGGAAGGGGGGGGGAAAGAAGGCGTAGCGCCCCACGAGTACGCCTGCACACACACACACACACACACACACACGGTACACCCAGAGAGGGGAGGAAGGGACAGCCATGCATACATTAACCAGAGTTTAATGCAACGAAGTTGATGACATACAAAAATGGAAAACAGATACACATGGAGTCAAGCTTGAAGAGACGCAGGTGGGAGGGAGTAAAGGGGGGGGGGCATGCAGCGCGTTATCTGCGGTGTTCCATCACATCCACAGCTTCCATATGCACTGAGCGTGTCAGCAAACACGTACCGCTAGACACTGCAGGGACACCGCCGTGCTACCAGGGAAGGAGGAAGGGAGGGGGGGCGCTGTAGATTGGGCATCGAGTATTCGTTAGCAGGTTGTCGAGTTGTCAAGCGCTTCCTCCGTCGATTTTCTCTGCACGCGCTTCAGTGGTGGCAATGGTGGTGGTGGTGGTGGTGGTAGGGATGAGTTGGCGTTCTGCGGCGCCATCATAGAGCGCTCTTGACGAGTCAAGTGGAGGAGCTGTTGACGTGGAAGGGAGCCGGTGGCAGTTTTGGCGTGCGCGGAGGAGGAAGCACACGTGCCACGTGCTAGTTTCACGCATGTTAGTATAGAGCGGTGGGGTTGCAGAAATACGAGCAGAAGTCGACTTCCACCCGATTCCCTCGCACTCTTGAAGCGACCGGGGGTGAAGCACCCATGCGACTCCGCATCGTCAGCGACGATAGACGCATCCAGCGACAAGTCACCACCTTCGGCCACAGCTGCAGCCACGGCCTCATGGGGACGGCGCTCTGTCCGTGCGTCTGGTAGAGCAGCTGAGCTATTGGCCGCTGCGACTTTTACACGGCTATCTTCTATGGCGGAACGTTTTACTCATTAACGCGGCATCACCCTCACAGTAGCGGCGCGGACATGAAGGCGACGTCGGTGAAGGCAAGAGAGCTCGGTGCTTCTCCCCGGCACATCTATAACGACACCGCTGCGGCATTGGCGCTCCGTCCAGCTCATCCACTTCCTCGAGATGGATGTGGAGGGCGACATGTCTGTATGCCCCCACAACGCCTGTGTGCAGCGCCATTGCAGCCATGCCTTCCTCGGCGAAGCCGTCAGCTGTGCCGCGCGGCGATTGTGCCCCGCCGCCGCCGCGGTTATGCACCACCACCGTCTCTACACTGCCAGTCTCAAGCACAGACCCGTCCGCACCCGCGCTCGGCTCCCCCGAGAGGTCGACCGGGAACTGAAAAGTTGAGATCTCTTGGAAGAACGGCGACTCGTCGAATTCGCTCCACGTTGTTAGAGTGGATGACGAGCAAGACGGGTGCTGTGTAGGGGGGCGCAGCAAGGGGGATGCCGGCGGTTTCATGTGCAGCTGGGGAGCGCGCAGGGCGCGACGTAAAGTGTCTGCGGTTGAGATTCCAGCAAACACGCGTGTGGGCGCTGCAGATCGAAGCGACGGAATGGTTCCGGTGCTGCGTATCAAGGGCGACAGGGGCACGGTCGTTTTTATTCCGCGTGCGGAGGACAGTGACATGCGTGAGTCCGACTGGAGCTTGGCCACCAAGTTGGCGCCACCAGCTATGCCAGACTGATAAGCTCGAGGCCACTGATGCATTCTGCAGATGCCGCTGATAAATCGGTGGCGGCGGCGGCGGGCGGCAGTGATGGAGGTGTAACGATGATGACACAGCGGCGTTGGGGGGGGGGCAGTAACACCTGATGCGCTTCGCACAGCTGTTGTGTCCGGTACAGACGGGTCGTCATGAGACGGATGCTCTCCTCGATTTCGTCGCCACGCGCTGCGTCCTCTGTGCGGCGGCTGCGGGAGCAGCACCGGTGTGCAGGGCGGCCAGCACTATCCGCGTGACAACGGCGATCGCCGCGACAGCGATGAGGATGAAGGACCACCACACAAGCACAGACGGCGCGTCTTTCACATTGGAGCGTTGGCCGTCAGCATCCGCATTGCGCAGAGGCTGATGCGTGGGGCCCGCACTCACTAAGTCGGCACAGGAGGCAAGGATGACCCCAAGGACGAGGGCCGCTGTTGCCAGCTCTCGCTTCGTCGGCGCTTCAGAGAGCGCCCGTAAACGAGGCAGCAGCACTGCTGCAGCGAACATGTGAATATGCGTTTGGGTGCTATTGCACACCCCAAACTAGGGTCGAGGAGAGGGAGAGTTCAAGGGGGGACGATGGGAGGGGCGGCATGGAAAGTTGTCACGAGATGCAGAGACACACACACACACGCCTTCGCCAATATGTGCACGCAGAGACTCCGCATACGTGCGAGAATGATGCTCGATCCCTCCCATCCTCAGTAGGCGGCTGCGTTTCCCGGGTTGGCGGGAGCATCTACGCTGGCCAGCACCATGGAGCATGATGCGTGCGGAAGAAGAAAATCGCGCTTCCCTCGCGCCGACAACCGCTTGTTGCCTGCCGTCCGCTCCCGCCTGAACCGGCAGCACCACGACATGCGCTCTCCTGGGGCGAGGTTCCCTTGTTTCAGGCGCTCGCTTTCGCCTGGGAGAGATCGATTCCCGGCAGCGAGGCGGACGTGTCCGGTCAGCGGAAGGGCCTGCCGGCGCCTGCGAACACAGGGAACGCTCATGGCATGGCTGCGCCGAACAAAACCGCAGGCAGCTCCAAAGAACGACAGGGCGCAAGCAGGCGAGCCTGCTGTGGAGAGAGCAGCGTCGCTCGCACATTACACTCGGACAGGTACGCACAGTCAAATCCACCGACCCGCGCACACAGCTGAAAGAATACTAAGCACACTCGTCAGCGTTGTAGCGTCCATGTAGTGGGAGGAGTTCCGAGGAACGCGAAGCGCAGAAGAAGAGCATATGTGGTTGAGGGGTTGTGGGCGCGTTGACGACTTCAGCGGTGCCGCGTGCACATCTCCTCCTCTCGGTGCTGTGCCATTCCCGGCGTGCCGTCATTCATCTCCTTTCGCGTCATTCGGTTCTGCGACTGCCGCACATCCACCAAGGCGTCGTCGAGAAGCTCATCATCGGCGAAGACGCACTTGCACACCGCGACGACGGCAGGAGGCGCCTTTGTCTCGGATGGCCGGCGTGCCGCACGCGGCAGCATCTCCTCCTCGGTCTCCGCGTCCTTGCCGGTGACGCCGCTGAGCGGCGCTGGTGCACCCCGCCTAGCATTCCCCAGCCCCGACACCGGCAGCGGCGGCTGCGGAAGCGCCGTCAATGAGTTCTCGTAGAACTGACGTGTCGCCGCAGTGCTAGCCGCATAGCTGTCGGCCGACGCGGCCACCAACTGCTGCCGTGCCTCCATCTCCGCATCGCGACGGTAGAGCTTCTCGCGCGGGAAAACAGCGAGAATGGCCCCAACAACGCACACGCACGTGATGAGAATGAGCACATTGACACAAGCCGAGATCGATGCAACGCCGTTGCCCAGCATCATAGAGGCGATGGAGAGCATGATGAGAGAGCACAGGTTTGCGCCAGCCATGAGGAGGGCGCCCGGCACGGACTCGGGCAGCGGGTAGGAGATCTCCATCGCGAACTCGAAGCAGATCGGGATGGCGGTGTTCTGGAAGATGCCGGCAAAGATGTAGATGAAAGAGCAGAGCCCATCCATTGTGCGGGTGTGGCTCGGCGCCTTCAGCATGATGATGATGAGCCCGATGCAGCACAGCACGGAGCCCATCAAGCATACCAGCAGAGGGTGCTTATAGTGCCGTGTGCGGTCCACCCAGAGACCGACCAGGTAGGACACCACCGTCCCGACAATAACGTTGAAAGCACCGATGCTGCCCGCCAGCTCGGCCGCGACGCCGAAGGGCTCCAAGATCTGCGCCAGCACAGAGGCGTAGGTCCAGACGCTGCCCATGCTGATACTGAAGGCGCCGAGCAAAAAGACGAAGTCTCGGCGGCATAGAAGTAGGTAGATGGTGTGACCGACCTCGAGGAACGTGATCACGTGTTCGTTGTGCCGGATCCGGCGCCACACAGTCATCGCCTTGTGCTTGCTCATGCTGCCGCGGTCAAACTCGGTGTAGAAGACCGGGGATGGGTCCCGAGTGTCCTCCTGCGCGCTGTAGGCGCCGCCGCCCAGCTTAGCCATACCCTCGGCGTCCGCGAATTCAACAGCAGGGCGGTTGGCGCTGGTGTTGTTGCCGTGTGCACCCGCGCACGCAGAGACGTGTGATGCTATTGGCTCACTCGGCGCCGTGTGACGCTGGCCGTGAGCGACAGCTCGTCCTCGTCCTGCGCCGACGCCGCTGTCGTCGTTCTCACCCTCGACGCCGCTGAGGTCGCCGTTTTGCCCATTACTGCCAGCCTCACTCTGCAACTCGTCGGAAGCGACCTCATCCTCTCGCTCACCGCGCCGCTGATGCAACGGCTGAGCAACAGGGCGCTGCGCGCGGCCGACCGCTGCGCAACCCTCGGCAGACGCGAGCTCCCCGAGCAATGCCTGGCTCGGTGCCTTGAAGCTTGGTGGCCGCAGGAAGAGGAAGACGCCGACAGTGATCAAGACGCAGAAGCCCATCTCAAGGCAGAACAACAGCATGAACTCCTTCGTGGTGCCGGTACTAGACCTGACGATCAAGGGTGGTGCGAAAAGAGCGATGGCGTTACCGAGGCTGTTCGCCGTGGCCGCAATGGCTGTCGCGAAGGTACGCTGGTGCGGCGCAAAGTACTGCGCGGCGATCAGCGGCGGCGTCGACAGCACAAAGAGCTGCGCGATCGAATTGAGGGTCTGCGGCACAGCCAGGGTGAGGTAGGACGGTTTCTGCAACCCGGGGGCCACCTTCAGGATCGACCCCATGGCGTTCAGTCCGCATCCGATAAGAACACCACGCCGCACCCCCCAGCGCTCAAAGGTTGTGCAGGTAAAGTACGCCCCGACGACGAAGACGATCATGTAGACGGAAGAGAGCATGTTCAGCTGATTTGTCGTCAGGTCAAAGAAGGCTCTAGTTGCCGTCGCAATGGATGAGTACGTGATCCACTGTATTGCATTCGACGCGCTGTAGAGGCAGAAAAGGGCTAGCACGACCCACCGCCACGGGTCACCTTTCTCATTCATGAGCGTCGCCTGCATGATTGGCTGCTCTGTGCGTGCGTGTGTGTAGGGGGGGGGAGGGGGAGGGGAGAGTATGTCCGTTCTTTATCTGCTGATGCGATTCACAGCGGCAATTGACCGCCGGGCTGTGGAAGCGATGCGGCAGATGTGTGCGTACGTTGAGGGAGGGCGTGTATTCCTATATATATACATGTACATATATATACGTCTGTGAGTGTGTGTCTGTGTGCGGGACTGTGATGGCAACAGCAAGACACACAACAACAAAGCCGACGCAGCGGATGTGCGAGTGAGTCGGGGGCGAAAAGAGAGCGCGCGGCAACGGAGTCGTTTGCAGCACGCCAACTGACACGACTTCACGGAAGACGGAATTGGCAGTGCGCCAAGCGAATCAGATGCCAATGTCGTATTCGCACGAAGACACGTGCAGATTGGGAGAAGTAGGTGGATAGCCCTTACAGAAAGGAATCAAGACGCCGTTCGCACGCGCACACGCACCCGGCAGAGACAGCCGCTGACAAGGTGGCGCACTCGTGCTGGGATAAACGGTGAAGGGATAGGATTTGTCGCGCGTAGCGAGCTAGACGTATCAAGAGAGGCAGCGTGTGTCGGAGGAGGATGTAGTGACACAGGAGTGCTGAAACAAGTTTGACGCGCCGCGGTCCTCCGAACAAGCGCACAACTTTACAAGATTATATGCGTGTATATGTATGTATGCGCATGTGCATTCATGTATACATATATATATGTGTGTAAGTAGAAGAGAGGCACCACAGCGGGGTGCGGAGAAAGCTAGGGCGTGCCTGCACGCGGAAAAGCAGATCAGAGAACGTGTTTTCGTTAATCACTGAAAAGGGGAACGGCTCAGCCATCAGAGTGCGTGCAAGTTTTGCCGGTGCGAACGCGACGAAGGGCGTAGAGACGAAAAGGAGGTCGTGTAGAGATGGGGAGAGCGACGATGAAGGCCCAGAAGAATGCGACACACATGGTGCACGCGTCACTCAAAAAGAGTAGGCGTATGCGCAGGGGTTTCCGGTTTCGTATCGGACACTGCAGTCGCACTCAGGCATTCACGCGCCCGCATGCACAAACACGCCCAGAAGGTCGGTAGCGAGGTTAACGAGGCAGCCTACTGTCAGGGTAGGTGAGGAACACTTCGATACCCCCCCCGCCGCCACGCCTCATTCCGACGATTTCATCTCTCTCGACTGCTTAGCAGTCCGTCACGGGCAACAAAAACACGCACACAGACAATGGGGGGCTGGAGGGGGTGCGCCGCAGTGCGAATGCGGTGTCCGTGGAGAGATGCCACATTCGTCATTTGGGGGGCGGGTGGGTGGGTGGGAACACACGCATGCGTCCGACAGGCACGCAGGCACGCGTCAGGCAATTCAATGAATGGATTCGGTTACTCAAAGTGTGTCATGTCACCACGCCGGCGACGCGCGCCGGCCGCTCGACAAGAGATGCCCTGCTTTGGTGTATCATCACACGCGCACACATGCGTCGAGGCGTACCTGCACGTGCCTACGTAGGCGTGTGTGTGTGTGTGTGTGTGGTACATCATTGTGCCTCTTATCGACTTCAGAGAAGCGGAGCACCTCGTCGAAGGACGGACGCTTCGCAGAGGGCTGTCTGCTTCTCGCTGGAGACCGGCGCGAGTTCACATTCAGCCGCGTATTCGCAGTCACAGGAGAGAATGATGGGGAAACTTCAGTGACAGGTGCCGACTCGGCGTTTGTGAGGAAGTGTCGGGAAGGATCGCGCACCGTTGCAGTGGCGCACCCGATCGGAATCGGGGAGAGGGTGGAGGGCGGCCAAACGTGAAGTACATCGGCAGCCCGCCCCTACGAAAGAGAGAGCGAGTGAGCAAGAAAGCCTTTCATAGGCACAAAGTAAGGAGGGCCTACGGGTGAAGGACGCGGATGAGGGGGCGATGGCAGAGCGGAGCGTACTGGGTACTCCGGCCAGCAGCAGTAGAGAGATAGGAAGAAGGGGCGTCACGGCGCATGCGAGGCAACGAGAGACAGACATTGCTCCGCCTCCCTATAGCTCCGACGCATACGCGAAACATGTTTTATGATGAGTGGCGATGCCCAACGGCAGTACACCGTGAGTAGCTGCTGCAGGCGGCGCAGTGGTGCGTGAGGATGTCGCGCTCAAGTGCGCTCGTTCAAACTGAGGCGGGCGTGTGTTCGCTTGTGCTCTTCTTTGCGGTCTAAAGGAACGTCACGGAGTTGTGCGCGGGCGCTCTTGCGGAGAGGCACGACGACGTGCCGAGCGGAGGACGCTCAGTAATGGTACACCAGGAAGTCTTGTCGCGCTTGGTACCGGCGAGCAAAGGCACTCCCCATCGCGGTGGGCTCACTGAAGGCGACGTGCTCCGCTGGCACCACGAATCCGTAGCACACGGCATGCCGGGCCCGTTCAATCATCAAATAGGCCACCCCACGTCCGCGTGACGCCGGTGACACCCACATGAGCCGTACACCACACAAAGGAGTTCCGGTGCACCAACTGTCGCCAACGCGTGTCACCTGCGCCCGCAGCTGACCTTCCACCGTCACGGGGCAAGAAGAGCCGGGAGTGCATAGAGCAGCAGCAACCGCGGTGGTATCCTCAGGGGTCGAGTGCATCGGTGGCTCAAATGCGATCGCTGGGCTCGTCCACACCGCTCGGTAAGCTCGAGGAATATCTTCTGCTACGCATACTCCGTCCACAAACCACACAGGCGCGCGGCTTGCTGTCTTCGCTGATGCGCACCTCACGCCGTCTCTTGCGGCTTTGACGTGCACAATCACCACACAGCCACCGTGGCTGACAGCCTCAGGACTGCCGATGGATTCGTGGGCGGCGTGCAGCACCGCCAAGACCGCGCTGCGCAAGGTCGCACTACAGCAGCTAGGCCGCACTTTGCTCCTTTTCTGGTGTCTGCCTGGTGCGCTGTCAGCGCTGTCATCGCAGCCTGCGCATGCAGCAGGCGCCCCCTTGCCTCGACTTCGCTTTCGGCATGCTCTCTCAGCGAAGAAGTCGTAAAGAACAACAGTGGCAGCAGCGAGAGGTGGAGTGGCAGACTCCGCCTCACCGGTGCGGCAGCCGGTCTCCCCCTCCACAACGTACCCCGGACTAAACACGTGTTTCTTGATATCTGCAAGGCTGCGCCACGTCGAAGGTAGCGCGCGTGCGTCTGAGTCCAGGTCTGTGAACTGCTCATGTGCCGGCATTCGAAGCAACGTCGGCGCGCGGGCGATGCTGTGTCAAATACAGTGAACAGAGGGCGTGAGCACACGCGCTAACGACAGTTGTCGCTACCGCAGCGTTACGGCACGCTCAGAGAGCGTCAACGGTGGAGCGAGGAGCCATCTGTGAGTCGCCGCCACCGTTAAAAAAAGGCGTGTGGGGGGATATATATGTATACATATACAAAGAGAGAGAGAGGAAGCGGATATATAGACACACAGCGCGATGAAAACGGCAACCTGCGTACGCGTCCGTGTCGCGGCGGTGGCGAGAAGGAAAAGAGTTCTTCGAGTTCAGCACTCCGGCCATGGAACATGAGGCCAAACTCCGCTGCACCTCCCCACCCCACGCACCCACTCGCCCACACACGCGCGTTACAGCAATGCGCCCTACTCATTCATCGGAGCATCGCCTCGGACTCAGACTCCACCCACCATCCCCGCCTCGCGGGTCGCCACGCAGTGCAGCCATCGGGGTGGCTCAAGCACCCCCCCCCCACCACCACCACCACCAGCAGGGCAGTGTGAGGACCTGGTGAGGTTGGTGCGAGTCAGGCTGGCGCATTGCCCATCCCATGGATGGCGCACACGTCGGCACTGTCGCAGCTCGCTCTGGGGCCACGCCGTTCTGGGAATCACCGCCGACATCCGCAGCGATGCATCGCTCTGCCCTCCTCTTGCGCCGTGGGGTGCTTGGCCCTGTCCGCACGCGAAGGTGCCCCTTGCCACTAGTGCGGGAAGAAAGAAGGGTTGCAGGCATGAGGTGCACGCAGGCTGGAAAATTGGGCAACGGGTCATGGGAGTAGGATGCAACGTGCGCGGCTCTGCCTACGCGTCGTACGCGTTTTTTTCGGCTGGAGCGCATGATCGACCTCCGCCAGATGTGGCTGCAGGATGCACCGTATAAAAAAAAAGGGCGGACCCCTGTTTATGTCCACCCGCAGCAAGGATACGTCTGTGTATGAGTTGGCCTAAATGCCTCGCGCCACTTCTGCGAGAACTGCAACCGACTCGTGCTCACCGCGGCGATCCAAGCACCGGTGTGTTGGGCAGCAGAAAAGGCGGTGGTGACGGCTTCGACGGTTCCGCGGAGGCCTGCCGTGAGTTACGAAGTGCGTGGAGCTGAGGCAGGTAAAGCACCTTCAGCTCCTTTACCAGTTTGGCCACCTTAACATCACGCTCCAAGTGGCTTAGCGGAGGGTCGAGTGGCTCTTCCCCGCAGACAGGGCACGCGCGATCCGCCGCCGACACTCCTTCCACCGTCGGCGGCGTCGGTGCGCAGCACTGACATAGCACCGCCCCACAGCACGACATGGTGAGCGTCAGCAGCGGCAGATGATAGCACTGACAACAGAAGAAGTCGGTCAGGCTCGCGTCGAGGCTCGACAATTTTCCCTCGTCGATGAGCTCATTCAGCTCCTTGATGTCGTCGCCGCTCATAGCAGACGGCACGACAGCCAACACCTCTTCCTTGTTCAGCAGGGAGTGAGGCGAGTCGAGGCGGCGGGACGACCGACTGGGTTCTTCCTCACCCCACATAAGGTCGACACGGCGCCGCCGCTTGGCGAGCCCCGCTTCGGCGGCGCCGTCAGTGTTGAGAGAAGGGCCCTCTTTGGCGTCTTCCTCAGCTGCACGGCTGCCGGCCTTGCCACCGTCCCCAGTGCCACCGTCAGCACCGACAGCGACGCCTGTGCGGGGCCCGGGCGCCGCTACTCGGGCCTCTGCCCAGATGTCAGCGTCGATGCTCAAGTGCAGGAGATTCTCTGCATATGTGAAGACAACCAGGCGACCATCTTGCAAGAGATCCTCATTGATGTTGAAGAAGATGTGCTCGAGAGCATCAGCGGCGATCACGCGCAGCGGCACCGGCTCAAGATCTGCGTCGGCGGCACGACCAGCGTATGGTGTCTGCACCATCACGCAGTTAAACGTGAGATCGTCCTTTTCCAGCGACAGTGTGGAGGACAGATGCGACTCCCTCCAGCAGAGATCTCTCAGTCGAGAGCCCGATATCTGCAGCGGCGCGCCTGACGCCGGGACGGCTGCGCTGTATTTCTTTGCTCCCCAGGCCCGCACATGGCGAGAACGGTGGGCCGTCTCTCGAGATGCCACGATAAAGAGTCGGTCCGCAGGCAGCGCCTGCGGCACCCGCGAGCTCTGGCCCTTGACAACAAACACAAACTGCATTCGCTCAGATGAGAGCACAGACAAGCGGGACTGAATAGGGAGGAGGGGGAGGAGGAGGGTGGGGGGCGCCGGCAGAGACTTGTCGAGGCCCGACTTTGCGCTGCTCGCCCCCCCTGTCCGTCGCCGTGCACAAATCAGGCGGGTGCTGTTCTTCAACGCAATCAAAGACCGCCAGTACTCACACGCACACACGAGTAAAGACGCATACGTGCGTGTGTGCTCGTTAATCCCAACACGTGACCTGCCGAAGACTGTTGTGCTCCCTCTCTCGGACACGGTGGGGGAGGGGGGGGGGGCGAAAAACGGCACCGAGTACCCGGGAGAGCTGGTGCGTGTGTGTGCGTGTGCTTACTGGTGAGTATCAAGGGAATAAGTGGGGTGCGGGTGAGAGGAGAAGGGTTCATGAGACATGCGGAGAAAGTAGACGGAGATAGAAAGCGATAGCATCTTCAAACTTCGTGCAGGGCACGTATGCGGAGCAACACCTTCTCCGAGCGTGCATGCACATGTGTCTGTGTCTGTGTGTGAGCCTGGTGAGCAATATCTTTCGCGGTGCCCCAACCAGAGGTACGCGTCGCAGAGTCCACCCGCACCAATGCGACGTTCGCTGCATCGATCCAGGCATTGCCTGGCAGTGGCGAGATGGGAAGGCGCGGCGTCAGTTCATGTTTTGTTTTCGTTCCAAGTTCGTTGTCGTGTATCCGCACTCCGCCCACCCGAGCGCGCGCGGCTTCTCTCATGCACTTTTTTGCTGAAAGGGGAGACAGGGATTCACACGAAGAGCCTCCAACGGCAGTAGCACACAAGAGTCCATGCTCGTCTCTGTCCTCTTGGAACGGCGGTCAGGGCGAGAGAGAGAGAGAGAGGGAGGAGGACGGTCACATGAGCCGCACGTGGGCTGGTGAGCAGCCTCAAACGGCGTCTCGTCGTCCCTTCTCCTTCCCCTCCCTGTGCAACGCTACTGGTGACGGCGTGGTGATGTGCCGTACACGACCCTCGACGAGTCTGGCGAGACCCAACGTGGACACACGTGAGTTGCGGCACGGAAGGCATCCGCACAGCGCTCGAACAAGAGATCTGGCGGACCTGAGTTGAGCACCATTTCCTCGCCCCTTGGCAGCGCACCGTAGGCCTGACGTGCCGTCACCGCCTCTTGTGCCTTCTCGTCGTCTCTGTCACCCATACTGTGTGTCTGCTTGAGGCCCCGCAGCAGCCTCGTACGAATATCTTCCAGTTCCTCTACCACAGGTAGCGGCAGGGCTGGACGACCGGCCCGGTGGGCGGCAAGCACGTGATTGATCTCCTTGATCCCCTCCAACACCGTGGGGTGGTCTACTGAAGATGAGGTGATCCCAGTGGAGATAGCAGCCGCAGAAAACGGCGCAGGAGCAGTATCAGTGCCATTGGCGGACGTCGCCATCGCCGCACGCTCACCCGTTTGCCGCTGCAGTGAAGAAGACAAGTGCGCAAAGGCGACGGGCGCCTTCTCTTCGATGTGCGGGCGTGGGGGTCGACAGCGCGGCTCCGGTGCCGCTGCCGCCTCATCATTATCGGTGCTCCAGCGTTCGCTGAAACCCAGTGGCGCCTCGCAAAACGTCGCAAGGGGATATGCCCTCGCCTTTGCCGGCGGCGCGCCGCCAGACGCTCCGTACAAGCTCTGTCGGACTGTCGGAGGAGGCGGGCCATGGCGAAGGTTGCTGGAAAGGACGGCGCGCTGCCGCTCAGACGGTGCAGCTGACTGCCCACCGGCACCGACGGCACCCCCGCCGTCGCTAGAGCACGTGTACACGTTCTCCAGGGAGCTCTCCAGCTCGAGGACGCGCCGGTGAAGACGGTGAATCAGCTCTCGCTGGAGTCGAATGTGCTCCACGAGCTCCTCTCGCGGCGCTTGCCGGAGCGCCTCTTCAAACATGAAAGCCCGCCAGCAAATGGAGGTCAGGAACCGGAGTAGGCGCAGGTGGAAAAGAGGGAGAAAAGGGGACGGGCAACTTTGCGGTCGTTGTAGCGCGCGGCAGTCGCAGCGACGGCCCCCTGTCTGCGCTCGAGGAAACGGCGTGTGTTCTTGGCCGCCTGTGTGCAGAAGAGAGAGGGAGTAAAGAGCCGCTCTCGAGTAGGCGAAGCGGTTTCGTGCAAGTGGGCCGCAAGTCGTGCGCGTCGCTCTTTCCTGCCGTGTGTATGAGCATGCGTCTGGGTCGGTCGGTCGGTCTCTCACCCACGCAGCAGCCCCTGGCCGTCAGCACGGGGTGGGTAGCCGGATCGCGATCATGCACGCAACACGAAAATCAGCACAGAAGAGGAGGGGAAAATGGGGAGCAGCATGTACAGCAAACTGTCATGACCTCGTTAACGAGAGAGCAAGAGGAGAGTAGGACGCAGGAGAAGGAGGGTCGCGACGTAGGCAACGAAGCACGCATACACGCGCATGTCAGCGCGCCACGCGCTCCGGGACACAGGCGCGTATGCAAAGATGCAGAGTTTTATGTGCATGTGTGGAGTTGCTGCTGCTTATGCGGGGCAGTTACTCACTCATGGAGGTTGCTTAGGAAAGCGAGGAGAGCGAGAGAGCCAGCGAGTCTGGGCGGAGTACATCGCATGACTGCCGCGTTCGTGCACGTGTGAGGGTGTGTGTCCACTACTGGCTATACAACTGGGGCAAGTCGCTACGACAGGCGGACTCGAGGGTACATACACGCACACTGGCACACACGCGTCTCTACCACGCACTCCTGCTGCGGCTCTGCTCGAGCAGCTTTGCGACGGCCGCCTGCCCGTAAACGACAGCAGCGGGTGATGTCGGAGTCTGGCCAGCCTTTCGCTTCTGCCCCGCCGCACCCGTGTTACTACCTGAAGCAGCGGCGGCTCCAGGACGCAGCAGCACGCGCTCCCGTCGCACGATCTGCGCGTGCGCAGTCTTGACGACTGACAAGGGAGCCTCGACAACGTTGTCCTTCTCATCCGCCTCCGCGGCGATGACGGCAGAGTCGGCACGCCGTGCTTTGCGGGCAGGGGATCGTGCCTCGGCGCGCGCCGTTGGTGCCGTGCGTGGCGCATCGCCGGAACTACTGCCTCTCTCGCTATCATCCGACGCAGCGTGTGCATTGCCTACATCATCGCGCGCCTCATGCAAACTAGCTACAATGGCTGAACCGTCACTACAGCCCTTCTCGGTCAACTTGTCCTGCCTCTCTGCTGCCGATCGCGCGTTCCTCTGCATGTACGCGGAGCGCACCTGCCCCGCCGTCATCATCGGTTGTCCGTCCAGCAACTTCATATTGGGGAACAAGCGAAGGAGACGCTGCTGCACCGCGATAGGAGCCGCACTGGTGCCTGAGGAAGGGGTCGTCGCTGCCACGTCTGCGATTCGCTCAGCGGTGGTTAGTCCGGCTGCCTTGTCCTGCAGGACACCCTCCTCGATGAGCGGGTTGCCGCGCACGTTCAGCTGCTCCAGGTAGCGGCACCGGCGTAGGGACGCCACAGATGCGAAGAGGTTGTTGCTGATGTCGAGGATGTGCAGAGAGCGCAAAATGACGCCGTCCGGCTGAAGAGAGGTGAGGTGGTTCTGTGCTAGGCGCAGCTCCGTCACCATGGGCAGAAACCATCGCACCGGCAACGAGTGCAGCTCACAGCCGCTCAGCGACAGCTTCCTCAACCGTGAAAGCCTCTCAAACACAGAGAGGGGGTGCGCCAAGGCCAGCGCGTGCCGCCGTTGATTGTACGTCGCCATCTCCGGTGAGTCACCGAAGGGTTCGCGAGCGGCTGCAGGGGTGTTGGAGGCCGACCGATCCGTCGGGTGTACAGCAATCCTTCGACGATCACGTCGCTTAGCCGCGGACGCGCGGTGCTTCTTTCCACGATTCGCGGAATCGCCGCCGTCGCCGTCAGCGGACATGGTGGTGGAGGCGCCGTCGGCCGCGTCGTCGCTACCCTCGTCATCCGCCGCTGCGCTCGAGCGGCCTGGAACCTCACCACACTCTGCTGCCACCTCCTCCACGCCCCACGTCGGAAAGAGCTGGCAGAGGCGCGTGTTGCGGGACAGCACGACAGTCTCACACTGCTGAAAAGTGGAAAAAATGGCGTAGTTGCGCTGCGCCACCGCACGCAGGTCCGCACCGCTGTGACTACTGCTCCTGCACAAGGACTCAGGCAGGTGCTCACGTGCAGCTTCCATTTCCGCTGCATCCTCGCCAGCCGTCGCCACGACATCGGCAAGGAGCGGAGAGTGCAGCTGCAGGCGATTGTCGTTGGCAATGAAGGTGCGCAGCGTGAGGGCAGTGTGCTCGAGTCCTTCCAGCGACTCCACCGCGCAGAAAGAGATGTTCAGAACGGAGAGACACGTCCCGGACAAGCCCTTCAGCGAAGCAAGCAAGCCGTTGTGCGCGACGTTCAGGTTAGAGAGGTGCTGCAGCGTGGCCAGAGGACTGAGATCGGTGAGGCCATTGCCCGACAAGTCCAACTTCCGCAGCTGACGGCAGAGGACTCCAATCGAGGACGGCAAGGCAACGAAGCCTTTTTTACTGCACAGCAGCTGCCGTGTTGTCTCCACATCTACATCAAGCGAGATCGACTCCACAAACATCTTCGCTGCTTGCGGGGAGCTCTTCGTCATGGCCCCCACAACCGCGTCGCGTGCAGCCTTGGCCTCGATTTGCTGGGCCCGCGTGAGCTCGATCCCGCCGGGCGCAGAAGTGGTGGCGGCACTGCTGCGACGCGATACTCGCCTTGCGGGTGACTTGGCAGAGGTCTGCGGCGGACGCCGCGGGTTCTGCGACGACGCACCACGCGGCCCTGGTTCTGGCGTGCGATGGCGCTGCATGATACAGCAGAGCGACCTCGTTTTAGGACGCCAGCGTTCACGCAGCCACGAGAGCCTCTCTCTGCTTTTCTCTCTGGGTGTGTCGACGGCTGTGCCAATATGCAGAAAACGGACGATGAGGAAAGGGCAGAAAAAGAGATAAAGGATCAGCGCCACGAGTGAAAGAGAAACGCACACACCAGCGACCTCATTTCGCTTCTCTGTGCACGCGCACACAAGAGGGAAGGAGGGAGGAAGAAAAGGGGAAAAGAATACACGGCAAGCAGCGCCGGCGTTGCCCGCCCCCGCTGCTGCTGCTGCACACTTCCTCCACCCGCTTTCGTCTCACAGCCGGAAGAGTGAGTCTGCAGCAGGGGTCCATGTTATCATCATGAACACTGCCCCTCCTCCTCTTGCTGTTTTGTGTGTTGCAAACGACAGTTGTGTCAGGAAAGGGCTCCGCCCACGTGTGTGTGTGTGTGTGTGTGTAAGAGAGAGAGATGTAAACAACAAACAACGACGACCTGAGCACACACACTCACACAAAACACATCAAGTAGCGCACAGCTATCTCAGAAACAAGGCCTGCAGTAACGTAGAGTGAGAGAGCGAGAGCGAGCGAGATGGTGTCGGGGGGGGGGGAGGGTGGAGAAGACACACAGAACCAACCCAACATACGTGCGCAAGCCGAAGCTCTGACGCGGGCGGCGTACGTACAGCTTAACGACACTCCTGACTCCCCGCAGCACAGCAGCAAGACAGAGTCCGCGAACTACCTCGCGGTTAAGCGCTCCGTCAAGAGCGCTAGACCTACAGCACCAACGAGCGGCCATCATGCACAGCACCCGGCATCTTCTCCGGGTTCTGGTGGTGGTCGTACACAGTAAAGGCGCTGATGAGAGCAACCACCAGGATGTACGAGTGGTAGCGCTTCAGTGTCTCCAGAACAATGTGACCGGTGCGCAGGTACTTCTCATTTGGGTTGCGAGAAGTGATGTACTTGGTCATTCGGTGAAAGGCCTCCTGCGAAAAGCCGCCACGCATCACGAGAGAGCGGCGCAGCATGGTTTCTCGTCTTCCTCCTCCGCTTCTGTTGGGAGGGGGTGCGTGTGGGTGTGCGCTGCGGTGATGCGCGAGGAGTAAGGAAGACGGGGTGCGATCCGGTGGATGGAGGGGAAACGATGCTGCCGAGGGAGGCACACAAGCGAAGACAGATCGACCTCGTATCACACACGGGCACGCGTAGACAGACCAGCAGACTCGTGTAGATGAACGGACGTGAGTAGAGAGAAATAGGGCAAAGGAAAAAGGAGCGTCGTAAGAGTTGCACAGACAGCGGACGATTTCCGCGGGATGGTCGGGTGGGTGAGGAGCGGGAGTGCAGCGTGGCTGCTGTTCTAAGAAAGACGCAAAGAGATGAAGGGGGGCACGGAGGAGGAGAGAGCTCGACATCCACAAGTGCTTCGATTTTGGACATCGGTGAGACTTCGCCGATGCATCCGTCCTCGCTCCTCGCACTCGCCCCAGCGTTTCCCTCGACAGGGAGTAACGCGAAGCGCACAAGGTGCCTAAGACATGCGCGACGGCGCGAAAGCCCTACACACAGATGGAACACACCAGCACTGGCGGCGAGGCGCCGCCCTTGATGTGAGCATCTCTGCCACCCTTCTGTTCAACTCCATTTTGCTTGTTTTCAGGCATTTTGGTCGGCTTTGATACAGTCCTTCTACATGGCAGGAAGGCCTCTCCTTCCCCTTCTCCGCATAGGCAATCACGCGCACACAAGTCTGGAGATCAGGCGGTGCACACCCGCTGACGAAGAAATCCACACTGCAGTGTGGATTTCGGTGTATGGCGAGCGCCACTGCGTCCGCGCAGCACTCTCTCACGCGCGTACGATGCGCCCTCAAGCTCACGTGCGTGTTTCGTGAGCGGCGGCGAAGATGAGAGAGCACGTGAGGCGGAACAGAGAAACAACACGCAGCAGGGAGGGAGGGAGGGAAAGAGGGAAGGAGGGGAATAAGCATCCAAGCAGCTCAACGAGTCGGACTATCGAGAAACAGGGTGAACAGAGAAAATTGCACGCCCGGCATTGCTAATTTTCTGTTTCGCTTTTCGGGCAGCTGGAGTCCACCCTCCGTCATGGCGGGGGCGACACCGCTCAGTGCGTCGTACCTCAGGGTCCAGCACACCCGCTCTCTGTGTCGGAACGCCAAGCAGCCCCTTATGTCCCTGCCGATGCCAGACCACCTCTGGCGCTGACAGGGTCAAGCACCCCACGGCGCAAGAGGAGGGCAGAGCGATGCATCGCTGCGGATGTCGGCGGTGATTCCCAGCATGGCGTGGCCCCAGAGCGAGCTGCGACAGTGCCGACGTGTGCGCCATCCATGGGATGGGCAATGCGCCAGCCTGACTCGCACCAACCTCACCAGGTCCTCACACTGCCCTGCTGGTGGTGGTGGTGGGGGTGCTTGAGCCACCCCGATGGCTGCACTGCGTGGCGACCCGCGAGGCGGGGATGGTGGGTGGAGTCTGAGTCCGAGGCGATGCTCCGATGAATGAGTAGGGCGCATTGCTGTAACGCGCGTGTGTGTGCGCGGCTGCTTCGCACGACGCGAATGGGGATCTGTGACGGCGCCGGCGTGCGTGTGTGGGTGCGTGGGTGCGTGGGGAGGTGCAGCGGAGTTTGGCCTAATGTTCCATGACCGGAGTGCTGCACACAACGAAAGAAGAAAGGCTCGAGTCACTTCTCGGGTGGGAGAGAGTGGTTGGTGGAACAGATGAACAGACACAATGGACATACAACTCACCCAGGAAGAGGCTGTGTGTGTGTGTGTGTGTGTGTGTGTATGCATGCGGGGATGTGAGGCGGATAGGAAAGAGGGAAGCTGCTCGAAGCATCAACTGTGACGGGGCGGAAGAGGAGGCGGAGAAGCGCAGACCATCTGATACGTTCCGCAACAGACACACGGACACGTATAGATGGAGAGATCCGCCGTGGCGTTGCCCGACCGCACCCCCGCTGGCATCCCCTTCTACCCTCCCCTGCCCTTCAACTCAAACAAACAAGAACGCAGATCATTGAGAAAGAGGGGCGGTGGCGGTGGTGGGAGGAAAGACGAAGAGCCGCTAAAGGAAGATGTCTGTTGATGCACCGTCGATATATCAGCACTTAGCGAGGAGATTGAACGTCAGGACCGCCGGCGTTAGCAACAGAGGCCGCACACAAGCGAATAACCACACAGATACAGGTACAAGGGAAGAGGAATTGCAAAGAGAAAAGAAGGAGGCACACAAGCACACACGCACGTGAGCATGAAAGATTGTTCATCTCCACCGCACCTCACACGGATATTTGGGGGAGAGAGGAGGGGAGAGGAGAGAGTAACAGATGACTAAAGCGGCGGCACCCACCGATGGCACACACACACACACACGCACGGCAGGCCTGCAAGTACACATGCACATCCGTGAAGTGCGCGCAACAGCACCGCCAACAACACAGAGGCAAACAGACCAGGAGAAGGAATCGCTGGGAAAGGAGAGAAGGGGAGGGGGTGGAGAGAGGGGCGAGGAAAAAGGAGGAGGTGCACGACAGTGATTGGTGGGAAGTGTGCGAGCGGACAAAAAAAGGGCGGGGCGAGAGTGGAGTGCGCGGTACAAGATCTGCAGGTAGACCCAGAGATACCCAGAGTGCACAGACTCCTTCCCCCCTCGCCCGCACACCATCCTGCTCTGGAAAACCGAAGACACTTGTGCGTGCGTGCGTGCGGACGTCTATGTGTGGCGCCTTCATTTGGTTCGCTGTCGAAGCGAAGAAAACGTTGAGGAGCGGATAAGAGATGTGAAGTAACGCGCGAGAAGAGGGGCAGCAAGATCGTTTCGGTGGGGCAAGGGAACGCGAAACGACGCCAAACTGATGAGAGAGAAGTGTGGTGCCGATCGAGAGTGGGGTTGTGAAGGAGTCGCTCCTCTTTCTCGCGTTCCCTTCTCCTCCTCTGCTCTCCCAGCCGCGCCTCTATGACTCCTGCCCTGCCCTGCCCTGCACACACACGCACACACTCTGCAATCGCCCCTTGGCACATCCTACAGGAAAACAAGGAATGGAAAACGGCGAAGAACGCCGCCAATGATACATGATCGCCCCAATGACACCCGCTGCTGCGTCACTACACACGCCCGCACAGGAAGGACGAGAGAAGGGTCTCTACTTGTTGAAAACACCCTGGCGTCGGGTGGTACAACTCCACCACCAACCGCAAGAACGGAGACGGTGACGGCCGCAACAGGGCCGAGGAGAGTGCGGGGTTTCCACGCTCAAAGCACGAGCTGCACACCTGTTTCGTGCGGCGAGTAGACCTCATTCAAGTTGGCGATGCTGTGCTGGTTGCCTATCAGCACAAATCGCCGCGGCACCACCGGGTAGCAGCCACTTTTCATTGCTCTCGAAAGCGCTCCAAAGTACTCGCGAAAGTACTTGGGAGTCGCCCTGTCCAAGCCACACCGGGAGAGATCCATGACGGAGATGGTATGCGGTTCGTAGTGAACAGCCAGCAAGCTACGGAGAATCTGAATGAGGCCTTCCGCTCCCACCCCCGGGTTGTCGCTGAGGCTAAGCACGGTCAAGGAAGGAAACAGCGGCACCTTAGGGCCACGCCTGCTGGCTGCGATGTAAGCCTCCGACGGCCGCGAGGCAGGTCTGCCGGCGATGCGGAGCGCCTTTTTGTGTGAGATGTCGCTCATGGCCTTGTGGTCCACCGGAAACAGGTACGCAAACAGCCCAGCCACGGAGTGTTGATCGAGGTTCATGTTGTTGAGGTAGAGTTGCCGCAGAAGTGGCAAGATCGTCTGCTCTTCGTTCGCGGCCGACATCGTGGCGAGCATCGTGCCGAAGCCGTCGTCGGTGAAATAGTTGCCATCCAGCCGCAGCGAGGTAATCCACCGCAGCTCCTTGAGTTGAAGAGAAGCAAACAGGCGACCCAGCACGTACGGCGCTGTAGGCTCCATGTAGCAGCTGCTGAAGTCTAGATCAACCGTGCTCGGGTTGTCCTCGTGCTGAGTGGTAAGCCGAGTATGGACGTCCTGCAGCTGCACTCGATGGTAGCCGTCCTTCGTGACACGCTTGTTCTGCAGCTCTTGATGCCACCACGCCCATGTACCCGTCTCCACTTCAGCGCGCTCCGTAGGCGACATGTGAAACAGCTGCGGGGCGCTCGACGACGTGCTGATAGAGGACAAATCCATGTTATCCATAATCGTGCGCAGCTCCGCCGGGCACGTCAGATTCGGATCCTCCGCGGCATAGATGTTAGTGCTGGCACTGCGTGCCCCCTTAGCCGCCGATTCTCTCGCGTCACCCGCAGTACTGCGCTGCCGTAGGCTCTCATCACAATCCAGAACCTGGATTTCTAAAGACTCTTCCGAGTAGGAACTCTGGAATGCCGTGGCAGAGGCTCCTCTGCTAACCTTTCTGTCGCTGCCCACCACATTGGTGCCCCTCTTCCTTTCCTCCGTTCCCTTCTGGCACATCAAACAGCTGACATCGCACCCCATCGTGACCCCGAGAGATGATACGCAGTGAAGGAGGTTTGGTGGCAGAGAAAGACAACTCCGTGAGGGAGGAGGAGGAGGAGGACAGAGAAAAAGAAAGAGGACAACAACCGAGGAGAAGTCGAGGTCGACGACAACCTGTGAGTCTCCAGCAAGGCTTGAAGGCGGCGCTATCACGGTTGCGTGGCGGCAGGGGTGTGGAGGAGAGGACGGGGTGTCTCTAATGGAGTTGACAACGACGCAGACAACGAGAGTTGGGAGTGCCGTCTGTCGCTCGGTACTCTGGGGTGTGCGTGGGTACTGGAAACCAGAGAGAGGAGGAGAGGGCAGCAGCGGCGACGACGCGTCTAAGCTGCACCACGAGCACGAGAGTCGTTTCTTCAGAGGTGTAACGATGCTGCAGAGTTGCGTGTGGGGGTCAGCGGGGTGAGGAAGGAATGGAGGTGAGGCGGTGTGATAGAGAGTGGTGTTGAGGGACCAAAGAGGCGGGGGCCGCAACGATAGCACGATAGTCCTAACACGAGAGTACGTCGGGAGAAAGGGAGGAGGTGGTGGTGACGTTCATACGCAGTCACACACACACACACACGCACGCGCGCACACGCACGCGCGTGAGAGAGGCGTAGAGGGAGGCCTTGATACATTGGTGTCGGGTGGGTGCAAAAAGAACAAAGGAGAGAGACATCATTATGAACATCGGCACGGCACGCGCGCTCGGTACCAGCGGCCACCAGGTGCACACCTGCAGCGAAGAGAGGAACGAAAGGAACAAGGCCAGCGTAGCCCCCAAGAAAACTACAAGAGCCGATACCATGAGCAGAGGCGGAGGGGGAGGGGGGGGGGCGTGTGCCATTCTGCGCGCAAGTCGCTGCATCAGAGTGTACGCAACCACTCGCCCAAGTTCGCCGTGCACGGCGGCTTCAGAAAGCTATTCGCGCTACACCCCTGCATGTGGGGGATGAACAGCATTGGGTGCGTCGCGTCCTCGCTGCACAAAGGTGCCACGTGCGGCGTGGGCTGCAGCGGCGATGGTGACGAGGAGGGCATCACAGGCAGCGGTGCGTCTCCGCGGGCAATGATATCTGATTTGGACTTCGTGGACGCTGCTCGCTTGCTGTAGATGCGGGCGCATGTGTCACAGAGGTCATACTGGTAGCAGCGCGCGCACTTCCATCGGGTGCCGCGGATCATGCTGCGGCACCGATTGCAGTAGATGCCGTAGTGGCACCTGGACGGGTTTGGTTTGAATCGTTCTGCAAGCACAGCAAGCGGAGCGACATTGGAAGGGCCCCACAGCAACGGCAACGACGGGGCCCAGACACCAGCTGGAATCCGCAGAAGAATGTGGTGAAGTGGATGGTGCAGAGCCGTGAAGGCGCACACCTCACACAGGATGGCACTCTTATCACTCGAGGCGCAATGCAAGCATCTTAAATGTGCAACGGCGTCGACATCCATGGCCAGCTGGCAGTGGGCGCACGTGACAACGTGCGTCCTACCTTCCACTCGCATCTGCGGTGTCACCAAATTCAACGACGACACAAGCGGTGCCGAGGGCTCTATGATACTGACGTTGAACTTAAAACCGTCTAGCTGGTGCATGCGACGCAGCTCCGTGGCAACCGGCATCAAGTCTTGCCCGGTGACGTACTCGCCGTCGAGTCTCACGTACGAGCTGGCAACACACTCCACAGCCTTCCACGGGTCACTGGTGTAAGGGTTGCGTATCACGTACTCCTGTCCAACAAAGGCGGTGAAGCACAGCGGAAGGCGACGTTGCACAATGTGCTTGCTCAGCCGGTCGGCAATGTGGGCGCGCTCTGAGGCAGTGAGGTTATGCCATGTGTTGTCGTTTTCAGACAGCGCCAGCGTTGGTGCACCGCGCTCGCCTCGTCTGCGGCGCATCTTCGGTGTGTCGGCGATGCCGTACATATCCTTTGCCACCTCAAGTGTATCGCGTGTGGTACGGACAATCACTGGCTGTCTACTGTTATTCATGAACAACTTCGCTTGAGAAGACGCCTTCGACGATCTGCTGCGGCCTCCCGGGCGCGCGCCGACGATGAAGGGGAGCGTTTCGACACGGAAGAGAGTCGCCACGTCTGATTGAAGGCCCTGATGGCCACACCACAGCGACAGCAGATCGACTTCGGGGCTCTGCCAACCCTGAAGCCCTCCTTTCAGGTGCTCGTACGCCGTGCGGGCCTCGGCAACATCCTCGTCCACGTTCAGCAGAACGATTTGCGCGCGCTTCGGCAGCGACTTCAGCAGTTCGATGCGAAAAGTTTCCTTCGTCGGGAGACGCGGCAGCACCTCACCCTGCTCGGCTGCAAACAACAGCCAAGGATCTTTGTCCAGGAGAACCGCGTACCGCCCTGAGAGTCCGGTTTCGTCCAGCACCGCTTGCAGGTGGGAGTCGTTAAACAGATGCCGCTGCAGCCAGTCCACGCATTCGGGGTAGCGGCACGACCACACGACGAAGACAGAAGGGACCGTGGCAGCAATGCAGGCCAGCGAGACCCGCGTCTCCTTCGCGGTGGCCATGAAGTCCGCCAGCGCGAGTGGCTCACGAGAGCCGTCCGCGCCGCTTTGATCGTTCAGCGCGCCAGCATCCTCGCCAACGAGGTGGGCGAACTCGTCTGCGTAGAAGCGCAGCGTGTTTGCGTGCCCTGAGGTGCTCAACTTGTCCGCCGACGCGGCCACCGTGTCCTCCCGCGTACCCGCTTCCTTGCTGTTTGTTGTTTCGCTGGTCGACGACGTCACCGCCGACTCGCGTATCAGCTGGCGTAGGCGATGCTTCATCTTTCGCTGCCGCACCTCCATGTGGCGGAAGATGCCGCATCGCATGGCGCAATAGACGCGGTGCCAAAGCGCGTACGCGTTGGTGTGGAGGGACGGCGTGAGAGGCTCCAGCAACAGGTGCGGAACAAGGTCACCTGCCTGCAATCCCACCGTGACAGCAGTGTCGAGGTCACGCACCAAATGTAGGCGCACCTGTCGCACGAACGCCAACAGCGCCTCCCTGTGGCAGTACGACACGCGCCCGTAAAGGAGCAGTCGGCGCGTGCTGCTGATGGGCTCTGCATGAGCACCGCAGCACATCAACTCCTCTCTTTCGATTACGCGGAGGTGGCCGTGGCGCAGACACGTCCCAGAGATCCGCTTAAGGAGGTGGAACACGGCCTCTAACCGCTCGTACTCCGCGAGTGCCGCCCACTCCTGCGCATTCGACACGGCCCCCCTTTCTGGCGATCTTTCCCTCGAGAACAACATCGCAGCGGACTCTACAGTGCTGGGGAGAGCGGGCAACGGAAGGGGTGGAGGGAAAGAGCCAAGGGCCGATGCTTCGCACGCATGAAGGCAAAGAAAAGAGGGAGCGGCCGGGAACAAAGAGAGGCAGTAACAGCGACAGGCGGCTGTGTCAAGGCCAGCTTGTTGAGGTGAGTCGAAGAGGTACGCGCAGAGAGACTCCCTCCCCCGACGCACCCTCCTCCTTTGTATTGTATATGTTTTTTTTTTGGAGATGTGCGTCTGTGTGTGTGTGTGTGTGTGTGTGTGTGTGTGTCCTCTTCGACGCAGAGAGAGAGGGAGATGAAGCAGCGAGTGAATGGGTGATGGCATGCGGGAGAAGGTGAAGAGGAGCGTGAACAGCGCGCTGAATGTTCACTACATGGAACAGCCCTCGAATGCATGGCACCTGCTCAAGGAACTCCGTCTCACGGTGCAGCTGCCGTGTGAGATGGTGGCTCAGAGTCCTACTGACTTTACCCCGTGAAGTCAGCCGTCGCGACACTGCGGATATCGTTTGCACAAGGCAGCTCTTCCACTGGTGCAGATATGGGGCCGTTACAACGTACTCATGGTGTACCGCATTTTTTTTTCGTGTTTCATGCACATGAACGCGCAAGGATTGTGTGGCTGTCGCCATGTTCTCCGGTTCGCCTTCTCCTGCGGATACCTACACTAGCTGACCACTCTCTTGGCCTCCAGTTCTGCGCGCCCTGATGGGGCCGCCCTCTTCTTCACCTTTGCACGACAAGCCACCGTGAGAAACACCACAACACACATGAACAACAACGCTCAGGGAGAGACAGAGAGAGATAACTCACGGGGTGAACGTGGATAAAAGACAGAGGGGTGAGCCCCCCCCACACACACACACACAAAAAGAAACATGAAAAATGAGCAACAGCAGCGCACCAGTGCAGTACATAGCGAGCAAAGCAAACGGGAAGTGACCCACAGTGGCGCGCCGCCAACGAGCCACACTCAACTGAAAAAAAAGAGCTCGAATCGCCTCGCCTTCGCACAAAAAAGAGAACACGCTCGATATTATCTTCGTCTTCCTCCGTGTGCAGCACTCCGGCCATGGAACATGAGGCCAAACTCCGCTGCACCTCCCCACGCACCCACACACGCACGCCGGCGCCGTCACAGATCCCCATTCGCGTCGTGCGAAGCAGCCGCGCACACACACGCGCGTTACAGCAATGCGCCCTACTCATTCATCGGAGCATCGCCTCGGACTCAGACTCCACCCACCATCCCCGCCTCGCGGGTCGCCACGCAGTGCAGCCATCGGGGTGGCTCAAGCACCCCCACCACCACCACCAGCAGGGCAGTGTGAGGACCTGGTGAGGTTGGTGCGAGTCAGGCTGGCGCATTGCCCATCCCATGGATGGCGCACACGTCGGCACTGTCGCAGCTCGCTCTGGGGCCACGCCATGCTGGGAATCACCGCCGACATCCGCAGCGATGCATCGCTCTGCCCTCCTCTTGCGCCGTGGGGTGCTTGACCCTGTCAGCGCCAGAGGTGGTCTGGCATCGGCAGGGACATAAGGGGCTGCTTGGCGTTCCGACACAGAGAGCGGGTGTGCTGGACCCTGAGGTACGACGCACTGAGCGGTGTCGCCCCGTCCCCTGCCATCAAGGAGAGCAAGTTTGAAAGAGAGAAGAAAGGAGAGGAAGGCGTCCCCCACCCTCTGTCGCACACATGTACAAGGAGCGTGCTGCACGATAGGGAGTGAACAGGAAGCAGACATACCCAAGAGGGAAAAAAAGAAATAGGGAGGGTCAGCGCTTTTTGTTTGGCGTCTTTCATAAGTATACGTGTCTTTGCGTGTGTGATACACCTTGTCGTGCACGCACAACAGGACGAGGGGCCAGAGAACGAATCAAGGACAGGAAGCGGCGTTGTGATGGCTGCGTTTCGCCTTGCGCCTAAAGGGAACTACTTGGTTTCCTCGTCGCATAAGGGTTGTGCATCTGCTATCTTGATATAGTAGTAGGCGCGCGTGCCGTAGCCCTCCATGGTTTGCAAGAGAAGGTCGCCACCAAGCGACTGTGCGTACACGCGCGACATCGGAAGCCCGTACCCGTAGCCAGCCAGCGGCGATGGCGCCGTGGATGCACACCTCTCGCCCGACTCACCAAGCTGCAGAGCTGGTTTGCTGACTGACGTGTATGAGTACGCCATTGCCATGGTAAGTGCTTCGTCCGTCATGCCCATGCCTTCATCCGAGATACAAATGCACGCATGCTCCGTCCCTTCTTGCAGGTTGATCAAAACGCGAACGGGCGGCATATCAGCGCACGTAACCATCCCGACGTCGTTGCGCTTCATGTGTGAGTCCACTGTTGCACGGAACGCATTCTTCATCAGTTCCAGTATAATGTACCGGATAGTTGTGCTCATGTAGGGGAATCGGAAAGCCTTGGTGTCCGAGGTGAGCTCAAACTCAGTGTCGGGGCAGTCGCCGTAGTGATCCGTGCAAATCTGCTTCGCCTCGTCAACAGCGTTGCGAACTACGTGCTCAAGATTCATCTCAAGATCAACCATCCCGATGCGTCTGGGATTGCTACTCATAGTCATATCCGGGTCGTGATTGAGAAACATGCGAGAGATGAAGTTGTACGTGATCATACAACGATTCACGGAGTCCAGCGGAGCTTGGATGTCTTGGATCTCTGCGTAGGTGAGCACGTTCTCCTCCGTCATGGGGATGCTGGCCCACCGCTCGGATGTCTTTTTAAGATCCACCAGTGCTCGCCGATGAGATGAAACGTACTCCTTCAGCTCCAGGATCCCAAACGCCATAGTTTGCAGCAGGTTGCGCTCTGCGTGCTCCTCGTCAATGTCCTCCAACACTCTGCGAAAGTGCTGCACTTGGTCGTCGGTGGCAGGGATTTTGCAGTTGATGAGTTTCTGAAACGAGCGGAGAAGCGTTGCACGAACGGCCAAAATCGACGGCATGGCGTTTAGGCCAGAGGGAAGTCTGTCAAGTCCGGTGATAAAGTGCGCCAGAATAATTGGAAGCGCTTTGTGGCAGAATATTGGCGCGTGGTACGCCCTATCGTTGAAGATACCCAGGATACGCTTAATGTCCAGCCTTTTCATTTTGCGAGAGGCGTAAAGGTCAACCAAGCCGTTAGCAGCTTTGCTCTCTTCGAGAACTTTCAGCTTCGACTTTATGCCATTCACCTCCTCCACAAGCCTCTCTAAGCGCTCCTTGTCTGAGCTTTTCATCGATGCCAGACGGATACCCGTCGTGGAGCCGAGTAACTTCGCGGTCGGAAACAATCGCCGCATTATTTGTCCACCCTAAAGCGTTTCCGCTTCTTCGATCAAGTGATTCACGAATTCAGCTCCGCAGAAAGAGATATGCACTACGACATCAACCCCACAGTTGCAGTTAATACATGGAGGAGCAAAGAGTAAGTGAGAAAGAGTTATGGAGACGGTGCAGTAAGTGCACCATTTGTAAAGCGCAAGCCTGCGACACACACTTCTAAAAAGCAGCCGCGCACCTTACCACTCAGGATGCATGGGGCACTTCCACTGCGTACAAAAAGGGTGAAAAGAGCCGATCAGCGCTGTAGCTCGCCTTCTGTCTCATGAAGTGACCACCATGCACCTCACCTGCGCGTTTTGTCATCCCGCATGATGAGTTTTATTATTATTATTCTTTGCTTTGAAAGCCTGTACAGGAGACAAGGGCCTAACTACATCGTGGAAGCGAGGGACAGGAAAGAACATCAACAAAGAGAAACAAAAGCAGCAACACAAGGATCTACCCGCACATTCAACCCTTCAGTGCGAATGCGCAGCATACTTTTGTGCCTCCTTCAGGGCGGCCTCCTTGCACCATTGTCCATTTACAGGATCATCCTTGTAAATGAATAGGGCATCTCTGTCGAGCTTCTTCAGTGCTACCTCAATATGTTCGACTGTCTTCTCCAGCTCCGTCTTGCGCTTTCGCATCCCAGCCGTATCCTTTGAGAACGGCATCCTCTGCAGTTCGTAGATACACTCATCGTTCCGCCTTCGCATGCTTTGCACCAGCTTATCGTGCTCTTCCCGAGGGAGAAGATAAATGTACTTGGCATGAGCTTGCTGCTGACGCTGAGCCTTTGCCTCCTGCAATGACTCTACAAAAGCTTTTTCCTCAGCAATTTCTCGTTTGACACGCGACATGTACGCTGGCGTCTCACCAAAGCTCTTACGGCTGGTTGGAAGCGGTGCTTGCATCTTTCGTCGCTTCGGCACCATGTTGCTAATCTCCACGATGTTCGAGGCGACAAAATTCTTTGTCGCATCCCGTGAAAAGGCGACACCTCCTCGGCCATCTGCTCTGTAGTCCCCACTGCCATGACCATGAGCAGCTCCGTCGTTTGCGCTGCCTTGCACACCGCTGTGATCCTCGCCGTTGCGTCCAGCATCAAGAGAGCCATTTCCATTGGAAATCGGATTGCCATCGGCATCGTACTGCACCCCTGCTGACGCGCTCTCCCCATCACCACTTCGCCCGCCTTGGCTGAACGGCGTCGAGTTGTCCACAGGCGGTTTGCGGTACACTTTTTCCTCATGTGTCGCGGGTACGATGCAGCGGATGCCATCTCCCTTTCTCAGGTATTTTTGGGGGTCAACGGAGTCCCCCACATTTTTGCCAATGACAGCCTCCCGCTGCTTGAAAAAACGCACATTTGTGCCGTCGTACTCCTTTCCTTTTTCGTAAAAGGTAGAGTAGCTTGGTTTTTCTGGCTCAGCCATGTGCTTGTCATACACGCCAGTGTACGGTGACTCGCTTTTACTGAGCAGCTTCTGCTCCGCGGCGCTTTTAGCGTAAAGGCTAAAAATACTCTCCCCGCTCATTTTGAATTCTAGCCGTTTGGCTGTTGAGACGACTTCTTTCATTCCAGATAAGAGAAGGCGCGAATGTAGAGAGACAGCAAGAAGTTCAGGTGTTGAAACTGACGAGAGCCAACAATGAGAAAGTGATCCGCCACATGGAAGGAACTGGCCTGGTTAACAAAAGCGAGGCCATCAAGGATGGGCCCATCATGCTGGAGCTACGTGTCCACATGGAGCGAAGTAACGGACACGTGCAATAGTGTGCTTCCTACCCAGCTTTCACAGGAGGTAGTCCGCAAAAGAGGAAAATTCGTTTTCATGGGACAGAGAGGTGAAAAACTTGTATAGTACACGATAGCGAATATGCAAGATGAGAAATACAGAGAGAGAGAGGCAACAAGACGCTACCATTTTGGAGAGGTGGAGCGCCGCACCCGCTCTAGCTTACTCTCCTTCCGTTTCCGGGGCGGCAAAGCTAAACGATGCTGTACACACCGAGAGCTAATAAGACTGCTCTCGTGGAGCGCTTCAAGGTTAACCTCGAATGCAAACTCCTGGTACACGCTGCTGGCGAAGGAAGCTTCTTTATGCTTCATTCTGTGCACAAGATCCTTTAGTGTCGAACGTGGAATCGTCAAGCCGACCTGTGCAGCAAGCTGCAGCACTGCTTTCGCTACTTCTACAGAGCCTGTTGTGCGAAGAAGATCGTTCGCCACATAATCGGCCGCAGTAGCACTACCCTTGAAGCTGTCTTTGAAACGCTGCAGCTGCGACACATCCATAGGGGATAGAGCGCGCGGCGCCGCATCGGCGACGACATGGGAAATAGAGAGGCTGCGCGACACACGAAGAGCCTTCTCGCTTGATAGAGGAGACGGTTCAAGCACTGAAGTGGAGGACACTAACGTGGGTGCTCTTCGAAAAGTGTAGGGAACGAACGTGAGCTTCGTGTGTGCAACAAGTTCACCAGAGGAGTTTTTGGCTAAATTTATATTGGTGTCCCAATCTGACGCGCTATAGCCCTCCAGGAACCCCACTGCCGACGCCAGGATGGAGGCTAGAGAGGAGGTGCTTCCGCTGAGCGACAAAAAGGTCAACGGCGCAAGAGCCAGCCTTTTCATCGACTCTTGTCCATCTTCTGCAACTGCTCGAGAGGCAGGCGCCATCCATAGAGTCTGTGATGCACGGTGCATTGCATAGTTTATTTTTCGGTGTAAGCCTCTGCCTGGTTTCAAGAGTAGACTCTGTGAAGGACAGGAAAAAACGATGAAGAAAGCTGCGATGATGAGATAGAAGAGACCGCTTCATGGACTTGCTGGAGGAGCGGGTCTGGCTCAGAGGATTGTTTTTCCACGAATCCTGATTCGGCTTGAAAGCGAAGCTGAGGCACAGCACAGCAAGCCTTGCGAGCTTGAACTCGGGAGTTCCACTTCTCCTTCCGATCTGTCGGTTGGTATGACATCCAGTGTTGTACAGCTTTCCTCAAAGAGCGTGGCTCCAGTGAGGAGTGGTCACCTCTAGGCAGCTCACAGAGAGCGGGTGTTTACGTGGTTAGGTCATTTCACGCGCACCTGAAGCGAACGGGGGCCCTCAGACGCGAAGACGCATCAGTGAAAGGGAAGTGGCGGAATCACAACTTCAGGTGGACTCGCTGCTATCCAGCCCCCTTTCTTCTTCACGTGTGCGCCATTCGCACATCTGGGAGACAGATCGCGCTTCGTGTGGCTTTGCCGAAGCCTTGGCTCCTGGGGATTCGAGACAGCTTTGTTCGCATCACTGCCCCCCCCCCCGGCAACCATCGATGTGCAAAAAGTCACTTATGAAACTTCACTTGCTGGTTCGCAGTGCGCGCCAGAGGAGTTTATGGCCGTTTCCATTGCGCCGTTGTAAAACGACTGCTCTTGCACAACGGCGTATTTCATGCGTTTCGCGAGCATGCTGCAGTCAATCTTGCACGTTTTCTGGCAACTCATGATACGTACAAAGGTGAAGCCCTCTGGTTTGCAGAAAGCTGTCTAGCCCGGTCAATAGAGACTTCATCCTAAGATGCATCGGTGGCTGTTTTTGAGGCGCTGGACAAGGGTGGCGTCGCCTGCCCCCCGTTTGACTTGTTGATGCACCAATGGTGCACCAGGAGCACAGCCAATGAATCACGAGAAAGAGTTGCTCTTCCCTACGTTAGAGACTCATGCTTTGACCAATCGAGTGCATCCATGTGATCGCTCTCTTGCAAAATCAGCTGCAAGTGCTGCAACTGGAGAGTTGCTTATCGCCTCCTCAGCTGTTAGTGGAGCAGCGTTGCAAAGTTCAGGAGGAAGAAGGAAACCAGTCCTCTGGTCGACATGCCTGCTGGTGGCGCTGCCTCTCATGATCCTCTCATCTTCTGCCCCTTGTGTCAAACTTATTCGGTTTCTGTTTCATGACTGCATCGGCTACGGTGCTCTTACTTCTCTAATCACGTTTCCCAACGTTTTTTCCACTGAGTTTCAGTCACAGAGGTTTCGTGGTGGAAATGGGGATGATCCTCACGCCAACGGTGGCGCGGAATCTGGAGAGCATCCAGCTGGCGGTCGAGACCAGCAATGCAATCCTCATTCAAGGAGAGATCGGATGTGGAAAGAGCGCATCTGTGCTTCATTTAGCGGAGAAGTACGCGGCAAAGGAAACGATGATCCAAGTAAACGTAGACGACACGTTCGACAGCAAGGATCTTCTCGGCAAGTTTAGCGCGACTCAAACTCCTGGAGCCTTCCAGTGGGTTCCGGGGCCGCTGACGGTCGCTGTGCAGAAGGGCTATTGGGTTCTCATGGAGGATATCGACCTCGCTTCGTTCGATGTCTTTGCTGTGCTTCTTTCCCTGCTTGAGAGCTCGACCCTCTTTATTCCGGACAAGAACAAGTTTCTGCGCGCGCACAGCGGGTTCAGGCTGATTGCAACTCAGCAGCTGTACTCCTCCGGTGCAGCCGTGCTCACACGCAAGTCAAACTCCGTACCCTATGCTGAGCTTTGGGGCACCGTGATCATGGAAAACCTGCCAGCGGAAGAAATGTGCGCCATTGTCAACCATACATACAACAACGTTCCGTTGTCCATCATTCAAAGCCTGGCGACACTGGCTTCCCCAACGTCTGGCGCAAGACTTGTGGGGCTGCAGAATCTGCTAAGGTGGAGTAAACGAGTAAGTAAGCGTCTGCCAAGCACGCCTTGTATTGATAATGCTAATAGCAAAGCCACACCAGCATTTATTTCGTCCCGCACGCGCGAGACAATGGTGAAAGAGGCGTTTGACTGCCTTGTAGCAAAGTACCCTCCAGGAAATGAGCGTGCTGAAGTGCTGAAGATGATCTCGGAAGTTTGCGGGGTACCGATCAATGTTGCTGAGCCTCTTGTTCTGGAGTGCAGGCCACAGGAGTCACTGGCCACGGACATGTACTCAGTGGGCAGGGTGTGCATTCCGCTCATCTCCACTGTCTCCGGGCTCTTGCGCGACAGCCGCATTGCATTTGCGCCAACTACGCACGCCATGTCCCTCTTGGAGAGGCTTGCGGCGGCCGTAGAATCGCACGAGCACGTGCTTCTTACTGGTGAAACAGGCGTAGGAAAGACGTTTATTGTGCAGTATCTGGCGGATCAGCTGGGCCAGTCGCTAATCGTGCACAATCTCAATCAGCAGACGGACTCGTCGGATTTCATGGGCGGATGGAAGCCGTTAGATGTGGGTGTGACGGTGCGGGACCTGTACAACGGATTTACGGAGCTCTTTGCGGCGTGCTTCAGTGTTGAGAAAAACGCACAGTTTCTCAATATTCTTCAGCAGTCCGTCAATGGCCGGAAATGGGGCCGTGTGCTGAACCAGATCATCAAGGGTTGCGGCTGCTTTAGGGCAAAGAGCGCAAAGGTGGAGTACGATGCAGCTATGCAGCAGCGGTGGGAGGATCTGGAGCAGAAGGCCAACGAGCTGCTGGACACTCTGGAAAAGACGAGAACAAACTTTGCGTTTTGCTTTGAGGAAGGCTCCCTTGTCAAGGCGTGGCGCGAGGGTCACTGGATTCTGCTGGACGAGCTCAATCTGGCCAGCACCGAGGTGCTGGAGCGCGTCTCCTCTGTGCTTGGCGATGTCGACCGCCTTTTTCTCACGGACAAGGACTCTTCAGAGCCGATCATGCGCCACAAGAACTTCCACGTTTTTGCGAACATGAATCCTCCAACTGACGTCGGCAAAAAAGACTTGCCGCCGTCTCTGCGTTCGCGGTTCGTCGAGTACTACGTGAGCGAACCATTCAACCGCAACGACATTAGCATTGTGGTGGGGGCGTACATAGGCTTCCTCACGGCAGACGCAAAGGTAGATGAAATTACAGACTTTTTCCTCGACTGTGTGAACAGTGCGAAAACGAAGCTCTGCGCCTTGGACGGCGAGTCGAAAGCGCCGTCGTTTAGTCTGCGAACACTCACACGTGCCCTCTCTTACGTGCGCCGCGCCACCCCACTCTACGGCTTCGCGATCGCCTTGTTTGAAGGCCTACTTCTCGGGTTTGCGACTCCTCTGCAGCGTCAGTTCCACGTGGTTGTGGAGCAGCTCATTGTCAAGAATATCTTTCGCGGCAAGCGCCCCAACTCCCCCACCCTGCCGGCCGCCCCGACGAACGGGTCGTTCATCGCGTACGAGCACATGTGGATTCCTTCTGGTGCCGAGGTTCCGTACTGCGACGAGGCATTCATCCTCACCAACAGCGTCAAAGGCCACCTGATGAATCTCAGCCGCGCAGTGTTTGCAAATCGTCCGGTGCTGCTCGAGGGCCCCACGTCCGCTGGCAAGAGTTCCATGGTGAAATATCTGGCTGAGCTCACCGGCAATAAGTTTGTGCGTATCAACAACCACGACAGCACCGAGGTTCAGGAGTACCTGGGCCACTACGTCACAGATGAGCTCGGAAAGCTGCGCTACGTGGACGGAATTCTCGTGAAGGCTGTTCGCCACGGCTACTGGGTGGTGTTGGATGAGCTGAATCTTGCACCGACCGACGTGCTCGAAGCCCTTAACCGTCTTCTGGATGACAACTGCGAGCTGTTCGTTGCTGACACTCAAGAAACCATAAAGCCGCATCCTCAGCTTCGCATCTTTGCGACGCAGAATCCTGCCGGCATTTACAGTGGCCGAAAGATGCTCTCCCGCGCCTTTCGAAACCGCTTTCTTGAGATTACAGTGGACGAGATCCCGACAACGGAGATCAGCACTATTTTGTGCCGCCGCTACTTACTTCCGCAGAGTTTTGCTGATAAAATGGTGGAAGTGATGACAGCGCTGCAAATGCACCGCCAGAGCTCGCAGATCTTTGCTGGCCGTCATGGGTTCATCACACCTCGTGATTTGTTTCGGTGGGCGGAGCGTCGGCCGGAAACGTATCAACAACTGGCAGAACACGGCTTTCTGCTTCTGGGAGAGCGATGCCGCAAGTCCAGCGAGCGCCAGGTCGTGCGAGATGTCATCGAGTCGGTGACCAAGACGGAGCTGGACGACAAGACCATTTATCACCCATCGCACTGGCCGTTTGTGCAGTGCTACTTTAGTCAGGTCGAGAGTGGCGTCATTGACGAGTTCAAAATCGTCTGGACGGAGTCCATGCAGCGCCTATTCACCACTGTAGGCATTTGCCTGGAGCACAAAGAGCCCGTCCTGCTCGTTGGCGAAACTGGGAGCAGTAAGACCACGGTGTGCCAGCTGTGGGCGGCACTGCTCGGCATTCCGCTTCACATCCTGAACTGCCACCAGCACACAGAGGCATCGGACTTTCTCGGCAGTCTGCGACCCTCGCCACCGGACCGGCGCGATCAGGCGTTGTTTGAGTGGCGCAACGGCCCACTGGTGCAGAGCATGCTCAGTGGTGACATGCTTGTGCTGGATGAGATTTCACTCACCGAGGACAGCGTTTTGGAGCGACTGAACAGCGTGCTGGAGCCCTCGCGCAGCGTTACGCTGGCGGAGAAGAGCAGCGCCGACTGCATCGTGGCGCACGAACGGTTTCTCATCATGGCAACCATGAATCCCGGTGGTGATTTTGGCAAGAAGGAGTTATCGCCCGCCCTCCGCAACCGCTTCACGGAGATCTACGTCCGCCCCACTACAGACGTAACGGAGGTGGGCATGATTCTGTCGCACCGCCTGGAGGCGGAGCTGGCGGTGTGGGCTCCTCACATGGCTGCGGTGCTCTGCCGCGTCTCGCAGTCGACCACCACATCTGGCGCACCGCAGCACATCAGTATCCGTGACATCATCAGCTGGGTGTCTTTCATGAACGCTGCCCATGGCCGGTGCCCACCGGAGGTCGCCTTTCTGCAGGGGCTCGACGCTGTCATTGTCGATGGCATCGGTGTTGGCACTGGGCATTCGGAGGCGTCGTGCGCGGTGTTGAAGAGCAGCTGCATGTCGCAGGCGGTGCAGGAGGTGATGCAGTTCGGGCACGCGCCGATCGACGACAAGGCCCTGCTTGCGAAGCCCTTCTGGGAGGTGTGCGAGGGCATGGCGGAGCCGCAGCTGCCGCCATCGATGCAGGGCCGCTTCTTCTTCGGCGCCCCGGCAACGCGGCGCAATTTGTCCAAGCTGATGCGGGCGAGCCTCGTGAAGAAGGCAGTTCTCCTGGAAGGTAGCCCGGGCGTGGGTAAAACCAGCATCGTGGAAGCTCTTGGCTGCGCGCTGGATCGATCGGTGGTGCGCATCAATTTGAGCGATCAGACGGACATCATGGACCTCTTTGGTACGTACTTGCCGAGTCCCGGTGATGCCGCTGAGCAGGAAGAGGCCGCGGCGGAGGGAGAGGAATCTGCCGCGACGGCGGGGGATGAACTGGAGCGACAACAGCCGTGCGGTGGGCGAGGTCATGTGAAGGGCCCACAGTTTGCATGGTCGGATGGCGTTCTTTTGCGAGCCCTGAAGGAGGGCTCGTGGGTAATTCTAGACGAGCTGAACCTGGCGAGTCAGTCAGTGCTGGAGGGCCTGAACGCCTTGCTCGACCACCGCTCTACCGTTTTTATCCCTGAACTGAACGAAGAGTTTCACGCGCACGCCGACTTCCGCGTGTTTGCGTGCCAGAACCCGCTGCTGGAGGGTGGCGGTCGAAAAGGTCTGCCTTGCAGTTTCATCAATCGATTCATCAAGGTACACGTCGAGGCGTTCGAGGTGAGCGACCTGATTGTGATTGCCCAGGCGGTGTGCCCCGACATCGAAGAGGCGACGCTGCGGCGCATGGTGGACTTCGTGGACCGACTGCAACACGACATAATGGTGCGCCGAGCGTACGGCTTGCGGGGCAGCCCGTGGGAGTTCAACCTGCGCGATGTGTTACGCTGGGCGAAGCTTCTGCAGTCGTACGAGGCGCGTGAGCGACCGACGTCGTTTGCCGACATGCTTTTTCTCCAGCGCATGCGCACTGACGAGGATGCGGCGCGGTGCCGCCTGGCGCTCGAGTCGTGCTTTTCCAAGGAAGAAGTCGAGAGAGACGTGGAACACGGGTGCGACTCCGACTTCCTCATCCACGACAGCGCCGTTTACTTCGCCAAGCAACGACTCATGCAGCGGGAGACAGCCACCATCAGCGCCTCGGATGCACAGAAACTTAGCTCGTTGCTGCTCCTTCCTTCACAGGCACACCTTGTCAAGTCGCTGCTGGTGTGCGTGGAGCAGAATCAATTTGCCTTGCTGGTCGGTCCCTCCGGCTCTGGTAAGACTTTCGCACTGCGCACCGCCGCCGCCCTTGCCGGGGCAAGGCTAGTCACCTTCTCCATGACCGCGAGCTGCGACACAGTGGACTTGCTGGGTGGATTCGATCAGGTGGAGGGCAAGCAAGGCGAGTTTGAGTGGCGTGACTCTCTCGTGCTGGAGGCGATGGTGCAGGGGCACTGGCTCGTCTTGGACAACGTGAACTACTGCAATGCGAGCGTGCTGGACCGACTGAACCCACTCGTGGAGCCAAACGGCGTTCTCTTTGTTAATGAACAGGGTGTCGTTAACGACGAGGTGCGCGTGATTCGGCCGCACCCTCGCTTCCGCCTCTTCGCCACGCTGAACCCGCGCTACGGCGAGATCTCACGTGCGATGCGCAACCGCGCCGTTGAGCTGTACGTGAAACCGGTAGCGATTCCATCTGCAGAGAGCCTTGCCCTCGGCGCCCACGCATCTGTCGTGGCACAGGAGCGGCACAAATCGTTGCAAGATGCCAAGAGCGCGGACGAGGCGGCCAACTCCGTCGCGTCGCAGAGCGCACCTCCGGTACGCTTGCTCTCGCGTCTGCTGCGGTACCACCAGACGTTTGTTTCTGTTGGCTTTCACGCTGACTCCAAACAAACTGGGACTGCGCAGCTCAGCGACGCGCTCTCTGCCGGTGCGCCAAGTGTATTCACGCTACTGCGGACAAGCTGCCTGCTGCGACCCAGCAGCCTTGTCGGCGACTTGGAGAGGTTGATTCTGCACCGATATATCCACAACCGCAGTGGGCACTGGGCCAGCTTCAAGCCGGAGCTACTTGAGCTGCTACGCCGCATAATGGACGGCGACATCAAAGAGAACGACACTGCGGCTTTTGCTGAGGAGGCGATGGAGCTGCTGTGGGCGCTGCGGCTAGATGGCCGCGGTGACGAGATGTTTGACAGGGCTGCTGCCGCCGAGGATGAGGAAGCCGCCACCGCTAGCGACCCGGTGGCAAGGGTTCTTGTGTGCCGCCGTGTTGGCCGTGCTGCTCTTGCGTTGCAGCGGCTTCTTTCGGAGTCGGCCAGCGCCACCGAGCACGACATGAAGGACGCCGCGGAAGCGGCGAAGCAGGAGAAGCGCACGCTCACCAACTGTCACAGGCTGGAGGACTTGGTGCTGTGCTTCATCTTGGAGCAGTGCAGCGACAGCGTCCCCCTCCACGCCGTCACGGAGACGCGTCGGCTGTGGATAAGTCACCATCTCCCAGCTGAACTCGCGCAGCGCGCTCTCTCGCTTGTGAGGACGGGATTTTGCTCGCCAGAGATGCTCGCGGGGCTTTACACATGTGCTGTCCTTCTACTTGGCCCTCACGCCGATGCACTCACGGCGCTGCGGGGCTCGCGGATGCAGGTGGTCAGCTCCACCCTCGTGAACAACGCCCTGGTTCATCTGTGCAGTGTGCTGCAAGCGGCATTTGCGAGCTACAACGCAACTCCTGTGCCACCCGCAACGTTTCAGCAGCTTCTTCGCCTTGCCGCGCCGTTCGCGCGACTCGTGGTTCAACTCGCCAACGAGGAGTACGGTGTGCACACCGACAACTACATCCCCCTCGTCACCTACACAGCGCTGGTGTGCAAAGCCGTCTCGAAGATGAATCCACCAATGCCCCACGCCATGGCGCTGGTTCATGCCGCCACAAGCTTCCTGGACTCGCTTCAGCAGCACCTTGGCCTCCCTTTCCCGCTGCTGGGCGGCAAGGCCCCGCTGCACCGCTATGTGCCCACTCCTCACATTACCACGGCAGAGGAGCGACGCCTGCTGCAGGCATGGAACACGGCCGCAAACGCGGCATCCGCTGCGAGGCCAACAGCCCAGTCCAACTCGGCGGTAGACCCACAAGCGCTACTTCATCGCCTCTGGGAGTCCGCAGCGTTCCGTGAGGGCTTTGCATGTCTTCAGCAGCTCTTGTACATTCGCACCACGGCGGCCACGTACGCCAGCGTGACATCGGCGGATCCTGCGCACACCGTGCACCCCTTTCTCCCTGCTCTGCAGGCTCGGATGACGGCATTCGTTGACACCTACACAGCTCGCTTGCCGCTCTTCACTGAACTCGAGCTGGCCCTCTGGCGCAGCGTGCACCAGCTGCCCCTCGATAAACCAGCGGACACGACAGAGGCCCTGGCTAAGCTGACGCCGTTGTTGCTGAGCCGCTTTGCCAGTCGCCACGGTGTCGCCGGCACGCGTCACCTCTTCGCCGGCGCGTGGGCGGTGGCTGCGGCAGATTGTATGCGCTATGGTGCGCAGGTGCCTGTTATGGACATCGGCCTCGCCGACAACCCACGCCTGCAAGCCCTGGCCGGCCTCTCCACATTTCTGCAGACCTGTCCTTTGGCGGCTGCGTCGCCGCTGGAGGAGTGGGCGACCAACTCTCAGCTGGAGTTGGTGGGAGTGCTGTGTGCCTGCTTCCCAGACCTTGCTTCATGCGTGCCGACCCCGCTGCCGCCATCCCGTACCTCAGTCACGGCCGTCACCCGACTCTCCGTTTTTGGACAGGCGGAAACGGTCGTCTCTTCCGCTGCGCCGATGCCGTCTTTGGTGCTCGAGAGGCATAGGATGCTGATGGCTGCTCTGCTGCGCCGACTTCGTAGCAACGGATGCGACAGCGCGGACACGCTTTCTGCCGTGACGCTTCTGTGGGTCCTCAAGTGCCGTCTGCTGCTGCCGCAGTCCCCAGTGGATCCGATGTATCGGCGGGAGTGCAAGCGCGTGGTGGCCACTGAGGAGCTAGAGCTTCTCGACCGACTCGATGGCGCGTTTGCCTGGGCCGAGCAGCTCGCAATCCGACACCGTAGCCCCCAGCGCGAGATCCTGCTGATGCTGCGTGTGCAGGAGAAAGAGCTTCTGCGGCAGGCGCAGCGCAAGTATGTGACGCGCCCAGACGCCACTGGCATGAAGTACGCTACCCTGATCCGGCAGCTGTACCAGGTGTGTACGACGCTCCTGTCCGACGCGCGTGTGCTCGGTTTGTTCGAGATGCCGCCGGCGTCTGCTGGTGGTTTGAATGCGGCTGCCGCCGCAGAGATCATAGCTAGCCGAGAGGCGTGGAGTGACCTGCTGTACGAGCAGGTGATGCAGCTGCTGGCTGAGTACGGCGGCTACGAGGACGTGACGGTGAACTTTGCCGAGGCGGCGCTGCTCGCCTCCATGGCAGCACGGGCTAGCTGTACCACAGATGCCTGCCTGCTCGCCGCCGCCGCCTCCGCCGACTCGTCTGCACTATCGCGCACACTCTTTAGCCGTGCCGACACGCTGCGCCTGCTGCAATTTCCATCCCCCCTGGTGCACGTGTTGCCGATGCCCCCAATGCAGCATACCGCGTCTCTGTTGCGCCACCGCGTCGTCTACCTGGACTCGTGCCTCTCCCTGCTCTCCGGCACCGCGCCGCAGGGGACGAGCCGCGACTTTGTCGAGGACATCTTCGCCCAGTACCGTTCCCTGTTCCGCCAGATCGAGGAGTGGGAGGCGCAGGAGCGCCAGGCCGACCAGCTTGCGGTGATGTACAAGGAAAAAGCCACCATGATCGAGGGCGACGATGAGAAGCTGATACGCAAGTTGAAGGAGCTGTACCCGAGCTACGAGGCGGAGTTCAGCATCGACGCTCTCGAGGACGACGCGGCGGACCCGCCGGATCGAAAGAAGACGGAGGAGCAGCTGGAGGGGCGTCGCGCCAAGTTTGCCCGCATCCTTTTCAAGGAGCGGGACGGCTTCTACCTGCGCCACCTCGTCGAGGTGCACCGAACCTTCTACTGGCGCCTCATTTCCTGCCGCATGGAGGCGGCAGCGACGGCATCCAGTGCATGCAGCGAAACGTCGCCGCGGTCCACCGCGCTGCTTACCGCTTTTCAGAACCGCTTCGATGCCCTCGCCGCGGAACTGCACACCTTTCCGGCGTCGAGCGGCAGCACATCCGGGGTGGCGGGGGCGGAGGAACAGCTTCTCCTGAATGGCTTCGCGGCCCGCGTCTCACTGCTGCGCGAGGAGATGCGTGGCACCGCTGTCTCCCTGGAGGAGCGGAAGGAGGCAGCCTTCAACATTTTCCTCGACACGGACGTGTACGAACTGAGTCGCTTCAGCACCCCTTTGCAGACTTTGCTGGATGCCGTGCAGCGACTTGCCGAGCAGTATCCCGACACGCCGTCGTTGCAGCGGTGCCTGCGCATCGGCCACAAGATTGCCGCACTTCCGGCGATGAGTACCCCGCTGATGAAGGTGATGGCTGGCTGCGAGGTGCTACTTCGGGAGTGCTACGAGTGGGAGCGCAACGCATCGCACGAGGTCTCGTTGATCCGCCACATGACGGCACTTTCCTCCTTCGTGCTGCGCTGGCGCCGGCTGGAGCTGCACTGCTGGGCGCACGTATTTCAGGCGAAGCACGCCGAACTCGAGCTCCAGGCAGCACAGCAGTGGTTCACGCTCTATGACCTTCTGCTCGGTGAAGCGGTGCCATGCGAGTCCGACGGCGAAGACCACTATACCGTAGCTGTGTGGGATGCCGAGACGCCGCTGCTGCGACGCTGCCGCGCCGCCTTCCAGCGTGCCTCGAAGTTCATGTGGGATGCGATCTTTGGAGACTTCAGTGTGCGACTCCGCATCCTGCAAGGGTTTGGGTTTCAGCTCCTCGCGGCAGAGAGTGCGCAGGCACCGCTGGCTAACACGGTGCTGCACGTGTGCGACTTCTTTGCCCAGTTCGAACCGCTCGTCCAGCAGCAACGCGACAAGGCTGTGCAGCCGATCGAGGAGGACATTGCGGAGTTCGCCAAGATTATGCGCTGGGAGGACGCCAACTACTACGCCGTGCGCGCCACCGCGGAGAAGTCGCACATGAAGATGGCGCGCGTGCTCGGCACCCTGGAGGAGGTGCTGCGAACCCCGGTCCTCGCGGTCATCACAGCCGAGGAGCAGCGGTGCGAGGACGATGCTTCGCTCGGCTTCGCGCTGCCGGTGAAGGCGGACTCCAAGTCCAAGAAGGCAAAGCAGGCAAGAAAGCCCGCGGAGGCTGCGGGCAAGGGTGTGAAACAGGGCATCAAACGACAACGCAACGGCAAGGCCGTTTCTGCCGCGGCAGATAACCCATCACTGGAGGCTGTTGCCACGGCCGAGGATTCAGCGCTCCAGTTGCTGAGCCGCAACGTGTACCTCGACCAAGTCCACACTTTCTTGCGAGACGCCGCTCATGAGGTGATCGAGAACGTGACAGCTCTCCAGAAGCCTAAGACGCCGAATCAAATGAAGGTGCGAGCCCTCAAGACGCTCTTCGGCCGACTTTCCGAGGCCGGCGTACCGCACACGCACGAGAACCAAGTCGGCGACTGGGATGTTCTCTTCTTCACCACTGAGGCGCTGCTGGGGTGTCGTGAGACGCACCGCGACCAGACAGCCGCAGTCGCTCGTCTTGGCGCTGCTGCGGCGGAGCAGTATCGGTTTGCTCGCTGGCTGCAGCGACTGCGCGAGGTGGAGAGAAAGCCGCACCACGACCTTTCCGCCGCACAGGCAAAGCGCGGAACTGGGATAGCCGAGAGCCTCTTTGCGAACGCCGTACATGTGGCAACAGTACTGTGCGAGCTGTTTCACCTGCATGAGCAGCTACGCGTGCTGGAGGTCGCTGTGCAGCACAGTGTACTGGCCTCTGACGGCGACACTGATGGCGGTGTCGTGAGTCACGCTGTACCGCGTGTCTTCCTCGATGACGCTGTCGAGGTTGCTTGCCTTGTTCAGTCCGTGTGCAGTGGCCTGGGATGGATGGCGCAGCAGCCGCACATGGTTGCCAAAACTACAGCAGAGGCTCACGGGCTCGTGCACGAGCTGGCGGGCGTCTCGAATGAGCTGTGGTCTATTTGCACCTCGCAGGAGCCGCTGCGCCGCTCCGCCGCGTCTACGGTGCCGCCTGGCATTTCCAAGTGCTACTTCGATGTACTGCGCCGCGTACTGGGTGTGGTGTGCCGCATACAGGCGTGCGATGTCGCGAACATCGCTGCTGCGGCGAAGCCTCTCGTCGACGCCGTTACTGATATTCTCGCGCGCCACGAGCAACCATCGGCACAGATGCACGAGCGTATCGCCACGGAGGCAAAGCGGCGTCGCACCGAGCAGTTGCCGAAGCCGTGGACTCAGCGACTGAGCCATGCCATCGAGGAAGTGAGGGATGCCCTCGCCCCCTGTGGAGAGGGTACGAGTGTGGTGCTCGAAGATGATGTGCAGATGTCATCGACGACGGCCACGACAGACGCGGAGGCGAAGGCGAGCAGGCACAGCGACTCTGAGTCCGATGTGGATGCGCCACAATGTGAGTCAGCCGTCTACGCCCGCTACACCATGCATGGCGCGGCGGTCCATGAGGCGCTGCAGCGACTCGTGCCGATCCTGGAGGATCTCCTCGCCTCGCCTGCCAGCTCTGAGGGTGCTACAGCCGCGACCGTTGCAACGAGTTCGGCGCCGCCGAGCGTATGCACCCTTGCAGCGGGCGAGAGGGAGAAGCTGCTTCCACGGCTGTCTGTGTGTCGCCGCGAGGTGCAGCGTGCGCGCGATGCGTGGTGCACCGTGCTGGAGGCGCAGTGCTCCTTCGGCGTCGTCGTTGCACGCCTCTTTACTGTGCTCCTCAAGAAGGGCTTCTGCAAGACTGAGGACGAGGAACCCGACGACGGCGAGGGCGACGGCGAGGGCGGCCAGCAGCAGAACGGCACCGGGATGGATGATGGCCAAGGCGAGAAGGACGTCACGGACCAGATCGACAACGAGGACCAGCTCATGAACATGAAAGATAAGGAGGAGCAGCAGGCAGATGAGCAGCGGCAAGGCGAGAAGGACGAGGGCGAGGAGGACACAGCGGCGGACGTGGAGACGGACTTCAACGGCCAAAAGGAGCACCGCAGCGAGAGCGATGGCGAAGGTGACGAGGAGGGCGAGGAGTCGGACAAGGAAATGGGCGATGTCGACGACGGCACGGAGAAGGAACGCAAGAAGACGAAGAAAGACGCTGGTGACGCCGATGACATGAACGAGGATGCTGGCGACGCGGCCGAGGAGGTGCCCGAAGACAACCTTGCCGAGGGCGATGAGCACCGCGAGGACAACGAGGAAACCGGTGGCTTTGACGACAAGGCGGACGAGATTCGAGACGCCGATGAGGATCGCTCCTGCGAGCACGACATGGTCGGCGACGACGACAAGAGCGAGATGGACGAGGACGGTAGCAGCGGCGGCGACTCCGTCGAGCACAGCGATACTGATGGTGAGGAGCGCGACGAGAGCGTGCGGGACGATAAGTTGCCCAGCGACGCGGACGAGGAACCGGAGGAGAGCGACGTTGCCTCTGAGGGTCGCGTTGACAGTGACGCCGCGACCGACGCGGAGCGCAGCGAGTTGGGCGAGGAAGAGGTGGAGCAGCAGGATAACAGTGAGAGCGCGGGTGATGTATCGGACATCGAGAATGCCAGCGACGGCCCCGACGAGAACGTGTACGAGGGCGGCCAGCAGGATGATCGAGAAGGCGACGAGGCTACGGAGAACCAGGACAAGGACAAGAAGGACACGTCCGCAAAGGTCCGCAAAGAGCAGGCCGCCAATGAGGAGGAGCAGCCAGGCACAGAGCAGGAGCAGGACGACGCGGGACAGAACTGGAAGCAGCAGCAGGAGAAGAACGAGCAGGCGCAGCGCCGCGACAACGCGGAGCAGACCCGCTCCCAGCACAACCCGTATCGTGCCGTCAAGGAGGCCCTGCAGCGGCATCAGCGCCAGATGCAGCAGCTCAACCTTAACCAGCACGTGGAGGTGACGGATGAAAAGGACGAGCCCAAGGCGGAGAAGCCACCGAAGCCGGACCAGGCAGGCGATCAGGAGGATGTTGAAGAGTTCGACTTTGACGAGGACGGAGACCGTGAGGGCCTAGCTGCTGCTGAGCACACCGAGGCAAAGCCAACTGAAACAGACGCGTATGAGGACGAGGAGAGCCACAGTGACGCGAGCGGCGACAAGGATGGCATAGGGGAGGACGAGGACGAGTCCGCTGACGCCCCGCAAGACACGCGTCGCAAGCGTCGCCAGAGCAGGGACGAGCTCACCGAGCTGGAGGCGAAGGAGGCGGCGGCAACATCCCAGAGGAAGAGGTCCAAGAGGAAGGTGCGGACCACCGCCGGCGATGAGGACGCGAGTGCGTCGGAGGACCAGGAGGACGATGACAGCACCAAGAAAGACGACGAAGATGCCGCGGCGGAAGCGAATGCGAAGCTTGAGCGAGGTCGGCAGCTGTGGCTGGAGCAGGAGACCGCGGTGCAAGGCCTCTCTCAACAGTTGTGCGAGCAGCTCCGCCTCATCCTCGCTCCGACGCTCGCTGACAAGCTCCAGGGCGACTACAAGACAGGCAAGCGGCTTAACATGAAGCGCATCATTCCGTACATCGCCTCTCAGTTCAAGAAGGACCGTATCTGGCTGCGTCGCACAAAGCCGAGCAAGCGCACATACCAAATACTGGTGGCCCTCGATGACTCGCTGAGTATGCAGTGCAACAATGCTGGCGTGCTATCCTGCCGTGCAGTAGCCCTCATTGCCAAGGCTCTGCAACAGCTGGAGGTGGGAGAGTTCGGCGTCGCGTGCTTCGGCAAGGAGACTCACGTGGTGCATCCCCTGGAGGAGCCGTTTCTCGCCGACAGCGGCCCGCGCCTCTTCAGCGAGATTACGTTTGAGCAGAAGTCCACAAACATGAAGCTGCTCTTAGAGACGACGCTCGGCTACCTCGACGACGCTCGCGACCGCATGCGTGGCCAGACTCGCTCTACGACACAGCAGCTGCAGCAGATCATGTTTATCATCGGTGATGGGCAGATTACGGAGAACCGCGACGACTTGCGCCAGCTGATGGTGCGGGCCGAGGAGAACAACCAGATGGTCGTGTTCGTGTTGCTGGATATCAGGGCAGCTGAGGGGGACACCGCTACGCCCAGTGCCAGGCCATCTGCCGCTCCAGCCGCAGCCGCGCAGCTCAGGGCAAAGGCGTTGCAGGGACTCTCTACTGCAGAGCGCCTGCGCCGTCTCAAGGCGGATCGCGAGGCGCGACTGCATCGCGTGCAGTCGAGCTCGATCCTGGACATGCAGGTTGTCGAGTTTCAAGCTGGCCGCGTGGTGCGCCGCCCCTACATGGAGGGCTTCCCTTTTCCTTACTACCTCATCATCCGCGACATTCAGAATTTGCCGGAGATCATCGCGGACGCCATGCGGCAGTGGTTTGAGCTACTCAATGCCGGCGTGTAAAGAAAGTGGGTCGATTACGGATCGCGCACATGCATGCGTTGCTTGCCCTTCTTTTGGTTTGTTTTCTGTCTCTCCCACCTGTCTTCGTGTTTTCCGCGGTGCGCTCTCATCCACCAGCTCCCGCCCTCCCCGATCCCTCACCTCTGTGTGTGTATGCTGGATGTGGAACGTTGAGCATGGCGCAAGCTGTGTGCGTGCCCAATGCCGGGTATGCGGGCGTGCGTGTTGGTGAGTCATCGGATGAGTTTGTCTGTTTTTCAACGCCTGTCTCCATTGTGTTTCGCTTACCGTTCATTTTCTCCTTTCTTTTTCGTTATCAGCTGATGAGATGCGGAGTGGGCCAGTTGCGTGTGTGTTTGTGTGTGTGTGTGTCTGTAGGTGCTCAATGGACACATCGAGTGTCACTGGCCCCGGGTGTGACTGTGAAGGTGTCTTGGCGTTGTGCTTTATTTCTGTTTCTTCTCTCACGTGGGCCTCGATGTCCCACTCTCGTGGTGCTTGATCGTTGACGGTGATGACGCTTGAGGTAAGACACACTTGCACACACACACACACACACACACACACACACACACACACACACACACACACACACACACACACACACACACACACACAGACACAGACATACACGGCGGAGGCGGGATGAACGGCTCGTGTTGTTCACCTCCCCGCCTTTCCGCGTTTGCACACGTGTGTCTGTGCGTGGATCCCTTCCCCGATATAAACATAAGTATATATATGTATATATATAAGCTAATGTGTGTGTGTGTGTGCGTGTTGTTGTTGTTGCTATGCGAACGTGTGCCGAGGGCATTTTTTACCGTTTCATCTGTAAGCCACGCGGGCGTCATTCATCACTGCGGACGATAAAAACGATGGATTCTTTCAAAACGAATGTTAATGGGCGTCTCTCTCGCCTCTCTCTGTGTATGGATGCGCGGGGGGGGGGTGGTGAGCGCCACACGTGCGGGTTCAGTGTCTAGTACGTGGCCTTCTTTTCCTCCTTCGACGGGCCAGTCACTGCTACGAGCACCACCATCATTGATGCAACGGCTGCTGTCGCGGGCGGTCGCTGCTGCGGATATCTAAGCCCGCTCCTCCCCCATGACAGTGTGAGTTCACATCAGCGCATTAGCACAATTCTGCTGTGCCCAACGTCTTGCCCATATTCGCTCTCTCTCTTTCTCTCTCTGCTGCCGCTGCACCACCCACCCACACCCACACACACACACACACACACATACACGCCTGACGCACTTGCATGTCGTATGCAAAGTGTGAGTGCGTGTCTGTGCTTGCGTGTGTGCTTTTCTGGAACCATCTCTCCTTTCGCGTCCCTCACCCCTCCTTGCGCGCTTCCTCTCCCGCACATTCGATGCGGAGCTGCAAGGGACTGACACCGGCGCTTGTGTAGTGCACACCTGCTTGCGGAAGGCGTACGCGGTGCCGTGGAACGGTTTACCTTGCACGGCCCCGCACCGCTCTCACTTGGAGCGGCTGTCTACGGGGACGAGTAGGGTAGATTTCGCCTCGCTGCTGTGCGTCGCATCGCGTTCTCTATCACCTGGGACGCCGCTGCTTGCCGACGTCTCGCAGCCACCACCGACATCCGCGGGACTTCTCCTGTCCTTCACGGACGTTGGGTAGCCGCGCTTCTCCGTGGTTCTCTGTTGTTTGATTTGAAAGTGCTTTCGCTGTGTTGAGCGTGCTAGGTCCCCTGCTTCCCTCCTAACGACGGTAAAGATATCCTTGACTGATTTGCGTGACATCCACGGCTCCCTCGATCCACTTCGCGCATCGCTGAACCCCCTCTTTTCTACTTACCGCACCATGCTTGCCTCTGCCCCAGCTCCAAGGCCGGCCAAGAAGGACTCCGCTGCGTCCCGTAGGAAATCGGCGTCGAAGAGCACGGGAGCCGCTGTCAAGGATGACTCATCAGCGAGAGTTTCAGCGTCAGGTGCCGCTGAGTCGCCAGAGCAGAGCTGTACGCAGGTGCACGGCGTCGACTTCCAGTCGCTGGTGCACGCGACGCAGGAGGAGACTCTCCGCGCTGTTGTGTCGAGCCTGCCCACGACTGGCCTGCAGGCTACCCAGATTGGCCGTGCGCGCCAACTCGTGCAGCAGATTCTTCATCACCGCTCACCGGAGGATCGCGTCTTCCTCGCCTACACATCCAACATGATCTCATGTGGTCTTCGCGACACGTTTACGTACTTGGCTCGCGAGCGGCTGGTGGACTGCTTCATCTCGTCCGCCGGCGGCATCGAAGAGGACGTTATAAAGTGCGGCGGCAGCACGCTGCTCGGCCAGTTCGGCCTGGACGGGCGAGCGCTGCGCCGCCGCGGCATCAACCGCATCGGCAACCTCCTCGTGCCCAACGACAACTACTGCTGGTTTGAAGACTTCTTCACACCTGTGCTGGAGTCGGTTCAGGAGGCGCAGCGGGCGTCGCGATGGAAGACGCACACGGCCCCGTCCGAGTTCATTGAGGCCATGGGCGCCGCCATCGCAAAGAACCACCCCGACACATGCACCTCCAGCCTGGTCTACTGGTGCTACCGGAACGGGATCTCCGTCTTCTCGCCAGCTTTCACAGATGGCTCGATGGGAGACATGATTTACTTCTACAACTTCTCGCACAAGGGGCTCGTCGTGGACCCCCTGGAGGATGTTGTGCGGCTGCGCAAGCTGGCAGCAAAGGAGAAGGGCCGCAACTTGGCCATCGTGCTCGGCGGCGGTCTTCCCAAGCACCACCTGCTGCGCAATGTGTCGATGGATGCTGTTGTCATGGTGACAACAGGCTTGGAGGCCGATGGCTGCGTCAGCTCCGGCGTTCTCGCTGACGACGTGGCGTGCGGCCTGCTCAGAGAGGAAACGGAGACTGTGCGCGTGCAAGGCGATGCCACGGTGGTATTCCCGCTGATGCTGATTGCAGAGAAGGCTGCCACCCTGGAGGGGGCTGCAGCGTAAGCGCAGAGCGCCGCATCAGCGAGGAGCCATGCACGCTCACACGCTCACACGTTCACACAAACGCATACACACACACACACACACACACACACACACACACACACACACACACACACACACAGGATTCGTAACAGCGCGCTTGCGGGGCATACTCCCCCCTACGCAAGCGTACAGCAGAGGCCCGAATAACCCAGCGACAGCAACGAGTTCTTCCAGCATGTATGGGACAAAGCGAGGCAGCAACGGCAGATGATCGAGCGCGTCGCGGCACGTGTTGTGCTGCGGCTGCGGCTGCCGCTGCTATACAGGGCGCTTGATCTGGAGTGATATCTGTTGCTTCGACCGCGTCATTTCGTTCACATAACGAAGAAAGGACACTGGCCACGAATCAGAGAGGAAGATGCACTCTTCTGCAAGACGCGCCGGTGAGAGCCAGCGCGGTGGCCGGGGAACGTCCCATACGATGCTCCCTCCTCCCATGCTTCATGAAGGCGGGTATGGGAGACAAGGGCGCGCGGGGTGGGGGTGGCTCTCGATCGGGCTCACCGCTGCGCTTCTCTACTGTCGTCTCTTTTTTGTTGTTCTCCACCACCCGTCGCACTCATTTCTTGGCCTCTCTGTTCCCTCCTGACACACGCCTCCAACCCACACACGCACAGCGCTCGCCTTTCGACCTACAGACACGTGCCCAGGCTGCAAGTGGTGCTGAGTACTGCCTCTCTCTCCCACACACAGACACACTCTAATCTTTTAGGTTGCCTTCCATTCTCTCGCGTCAACAAGTCTCTCCTCGCAACGGACTCCCCACCCCCTTCATCTTCTCTATCGCAGTCATGGCGTCGCTGTGGAAGACGGTGTCTCTGCTGCTGACCGTGCTCGCACTGTTGTGCTCCATCTCGGTGGGCGCGGTGTCGCAGTCCTATGTGCTGGAGCGGCGTGTTGGCAGCGACGGCGAGTGGTCCAGGATCGGCTCCTTTGCCATCTCACGTCTCTCTTCTCAGGCACCAGCTCGCATCTCCACACAGCTGGGCGGTGAGGTGAGCCTGAACATGGAGGAACGCAATAAACTCGCCGCGGCCGACCTTGTATACTACCGCGCGTACCCGCACCAGGAAGGCAAGCCGGCGCCGAAGCACTCCACGACGGTCGTGGTCACTCCGTGCTCGCTGATTCGCGGCTTTGAGGCCATGGACAGCAAGACTGTGGTGCTCCATGAGAACATCAATATTGTCCCGGGCGTGAGCACCTCTCTGATGGGTCTGCAAGTGAGCAGTGAGACGAACTTCTTCCACGCAAAGATGCTGAAGGGCGATGAGTGTGATCGCAGCGTGGTGCAGAAACTATTCCCGACGGTGCACTTGAACACCAAGGTCGGCCTCGTGCACCCACTGAAGCTGACGCGGAAGGTGCGCTACGAGGACCTCAACGCTCTCACAGAGGCGGAGGATGCGAAGAAGACGAAAGTGAGGCCTCAGACAGAGAAGCGTATGGTGCGCAACGCAGAAGGTGAGGTTGTCGAGGAGGAAGTTCCCGTCGAGGAGCGCTCCTTCTTGCAGAAGTACTGGATGTACCTCGTCATTCCCATCGTCATGTCCGTCCTCCAGAACATGAAGGGCTGAAGTGGAACAGGACGACTCCAGGGTATTTGATTTCAAGCATGGGGGAGAGGCAGCACGGTTAGCCATTGCATCCCTTCTCCCTGCCGATGCCCCCACCGACCCGAACCACCACTCAACTCTCCCTCCGCGCGTGTGCGTGTGTGTGTGTGCGTGTGTGCGTGTCTTCCTCTTTCCTTGTATCAGCGATAACGCCCTACTTGTGTGTGTGTGTGTGTGTGTGCGTGTGCCTCGCTTCTCTTCATCTATTGGACGTCGCTGTTTTGTCTTTCTCTTCGTCTATGCTGACTTCGCGAAGGCACCGGATGGACTGTGAACTGCACACGCGCGCCCCGGCGAGAAGGAAGTCGCCATGAGCTGTGCAAGAGCTCATGCTGGCGCTCTCACGCGCGTTCGGCGAAGAGGGATCAGCGGCTGCTGCCAGTGAGACACAGCGGAAACAAAAGGCGAGCGAAGAGTGCCACCCTCCGCACTGCATTTCGATACCAGGCTCGCACAGGCTGACTTCATCTCCCCCACTCCTGCCCCGCTCCTATGACATCCGCGTACAGAGGACTCTCCTCCCCTTCCCTCTCCTCTGTCAACCCCACGTCACCATGTCTATGCAGCGCTGCCATATGTGTGCTCCTCCTTGCTAGCTCTTTCTCAGCTGCAGCGGCGCTCCACTGACGTTCTCCTACTTTCTACTCTTTCTTCTCTCTGTGTATTGGGTGCTGTTCTGTTGTGTGCCAGCTTGCGTGAGAGTGGTGTTTCTACATCAAGCGGAAACGGTACCCACACCCCCTCAAGAGGCGTACATCGGTGAAGGATCAGGGGCGCTCTGGCTGCGTTGCTCTTCGCTTTCGATCCCATTCCCAACCCGTCACCGTCTGCTGCAGTTGTTCGCGCGCTTCTTCAGAGTGCCACCTTCTCCACCACGGCGCTGCACGATTGCATGGCTGGGCTACTTTGGAAATCGATAGAAAAGTAGACAGTGCCGGTGCAAACATCTTCCCTCTCACGTCAGCCATCAGCGAGGGCATGCGACGGTGTGCTCTTCTCTGCGCAAAGGCGGCCGCAGGAGCGGGCAGCGCCAAGTGCGCCGCTGGCGGCTCTTCCCCTGCTAGTGCCTCTTCCCTCGATGCACGCACGAACGCCATCTTTGAGATGCGGCAGTCCCCCACGTCTCTCTACGTAGACTCGATGCACAGCAACACGCTCACGGATCACCCCCTCACGCATCGCAGCAGCCGCGACGAGCTTGCGTACCGCAAGCGGAAGCTGACGGAGCGTGGGCAGTATGAGCAGGCCGCAAAGGCGGAGGAGGAGGCGACCCAACGCGACCGCGAAGGCAAGGCTGGCGCAGAAACGAAAGAGTACTACTGGGCAATACTCTGCGCTGTACTGGGCTACTTGGCCGCTCACGCTCTGGTGTTCAACTACTATTACCCAGATGACCTTCGGCCCAACTACTCACCTGACCGCGGCTACTTTGACGACGTGGCGGCACGGAGGGAGGAGCTGGAGGCGGTAGACGAGATGGTGGGCTTGTCGGTGCTGGAGAGCGTGTATAGCAAGCGCAAGGCTGCCGTGAAGCGCCGGCTCGAGGGCAGCTAAGTGCACATGTGAAATGGGCTGGGAAGGAAGGTGTTAGGACGGCGGTAATGCACCATGCACTAATGTCAGCTCGCACCACAAGAGTGGTCGCTCGAGTGGTATGAGAGCAGACCTCGTGTCTCCCGGACCGTAGCGCTTCCTGTCCTTTCTGTACAGCGGCCATGTGTCTCCTTGCGTCACGGTGCACGAGGCTTGCGCGTGTGTCCTCCGTGAGTTTTTCGTCTCCACCGATTTGGGTCTCATCGGGGTGTCTGCCATCTTTCGTCGCCCTCCCCTTTTCTCGTTATCACCACCCCCCTTCCTCTAAAGTGCTTCGCTCCCGCACAAACACCCGCATGTCGCCCAGCACAATTCGCCGCGCTTCCGGCGCGTGAGTGCCGGCCAGTGCTCTTGCGCAGCCTGCAGTGCTTCCCTCTCTGCTCTGTCTCTGTCTCCGGGTGCGCATGCTGTTGCTTCTCCACACCACACGCATTGCAGGCGAAGCCTTCTAGTTGTTTTACCGCTCCCTGAGGTTGGTGACTTCTCGACGCGGCCGCAGACGCTGCAGACGAGTGGGGGAGGGCACGAACGCCCCCCTATCCCACCTCTCGACTCTCCTGCAGCTTTGACACACGCATTCCTGCGCGTGCATCGTCGCTTCACGCACCCTTTTCTCCCTCTCCCGCTCTCTGATTCGATTCTCATGGTGTCTGCTGCCCACTTCGCAGGTTGTCTTGGGACCTGCAGGGAGGCACTGCAGCCGCGGGCGACGTAGTGTCTCTATCTCTCGCCTCCCCGGCGTCTTCTTCTGCCCCTCTCCCTCCAGGGGAGAGCCCGCTCTAGTCCCTCGACCACGTCTAGCGCCTCACTGACGTTGGCTCGTGCGGGTCGCGCCCCGCGACTCGAACCTCGCGCATTGTTCTTCTTTCCGTGTCTCTGGGCCTCTTTCCAGTAAACGTTCACGTTGCTAATGAGTAGTGGCGATGGGAGCGTCGCTGCTGCAGTGGCAGCCGTGGTGCACTTCACCACCCACGGCGACACCGCCTCGAACCAGGAGCTGATGCACGCCATCGATCACTCCCTGGACGCTGGTTGTACACCGGCGGCCCACACGATTGCCCCGCAGCTGCTGCGGTGGGCACTGGAGGACTCCACAGCCCGCGTGTCCGCTGGGATGACCACCTATGTAAGCGTTCTCAACCGGCACTTCTGTGTGCAAGTGATACCGCACCGCCTTGCACAACCCCTGGATCGCCGCCCTGCCGGCTTGGAGGAGCTGCTGCAGTTCTACGTGATGGCCCTTCACAGTTTTGCCACTGAGGCCTCACGCCGGCAGCTCACGCAGTGTGTGGCCTGCCTGCTCATCTTGCTCGAGGATAGTTTGGTCGACCGACTGCGCGCCTGGGTACGCGGCGGTGATGCCGCATCCGCAGATGAGTGCCGCACGGCCCTGCAGGTCTTCATCGCGGTCGTGGACCTCTTGGCAGATCGCCGTGTTGCAATCGGCTCTATACGACGCGCTACACAGCGCCGTCAGCTACAGAAGCATCTGCTCATCGCACTTGAGTCTCCGCTGACGGACAGGGCAGACTTGCCGCTGCTGGTGCGTGTCACCGACGCTGCCGTGCGATTTCTGCTGGAGGCAATGCATGGTGAGCCGCAGGAGGTCGCGGCAACGTTTTGGGAAGCGCTGCCCACGAGTACTGTATGGCAGCACTGCCTGCGCTGCCTTGGTGCGGCTGCTGCCGCGTCGTCACCACCGGCAACGTGTCCGGAGGAGGTGTTAAACGTTGTGTGCAACGTGCTGCGTTGCCAGACGATCGTTAACGCAGCCGCCGAGGCTCTCCTGTCGGGTGCGCTGCCGTTGGTGCTACAACCCATCGCGCCCTCGACCGCCGCCACCGTGGACTGGGAGACGATCAGTCGTGTCATCGCCTCAGCACTTGAGGCATCCACGAAGGCCATTGTCACTCAGCAGCCAAGCGATGTACCCCTATTTCGACTCTTCTCCTCTGCGGCTGACCGACTGGCGCAGCTGCTGCAGGCGCCGACGGCCCCGACGACTGCGGTGTGCCACGTTTGTGAGGGCATCAGCGCCTTGACGCAGGCACTGCAGCCTACGCCGCTTCCCGAGATGGAGCCCGATGATGACCCGGATGACTTTTCGGACTTTGTCGAGCAGACGCACGCGGCCAACGCAGAGAAGTCATCTGCCGTTGCCCAACTGAGACCGTTTCTGCATGGGTGCACGAGAGCGCTTGCAGCTCGCCTTACCCACAGCAAGTTTGCGCAGGAGGAGTGGAGGAACATCGCGGCGTACGTAGCGCGACAGGTCGCTGACGGTGATATTGATGACTACGAAGTAGCCCACGATGACGTCCACCTCGCTGTCTTCACGACGTATGAGCGTCTGACGGCTCTCCTCGGCGCGCTGAGCGTTGGGGAGATCGGCGCGGCGGCCCCTGAGCTGGGCCAGCGACTCGTCCTGGTCATGAGGGACTCGGGCTCAACTTTCCAGTGGCTGGAGTCCATTCAGCCGACCGATCTGCTGGTTCAGTCCGCCTTGCTCCCGTGCTGCGTGGCGCGGCATGTGTCCTCGACTTCTGCCACAGGGTGGGCGATGGAGTCTTCTGCAGTGCGCGTGATGGATGTGCTGGTGCATGCACTCGCCACGTACCAAGAGCATGGCTTGCATTGCAGCGGTGGCAGCGCGAGTGGTAGTGTTCCCGCTATCATGGATGTGACAAGGGCGGCTGCGGCGGTGGCGTTGGCCATTGTGAGGCGTGTTGGGCCGGACAACGTGGCGCACCTGCGTGAGCGCATCACTCCGCTGGTGTCAGCGCTGTGGCAGTGTGTGACCGCAGCCGTTGATGCACCAGCGTCAGCGTCGACGCACCACGCCGCCGCGGATGAACTCGCGACGCTGCTCGAGGCCAGGTTGGCTGTGCTGCCTGATGCTGCGGTCGACCCTCTCAAGGATCAAGACGCGTACACGCAGGCGGTTCTCTTCGCCACTGGTGGTGCATCCACTCCAAGCCTAAACACGCTGGAGGCGCTCGCACACACGCTGCACTGCATCGCACAGCTTTCTTCAGAGGAGGCCGAGGCGGTCGAGACACGGGTGTGCCGCGGTCTCGCGGAGCGCTCGCGGCGCCACTGCGAAGCGGGAGAGTGGGCAGGCGAGGCACTCGCGACGCTCTTGGACTCCTGGCATGCTCAGCATCCCCGACTGCTTCCGTGCTTCTTGACGTTGGCGGTTGCGGTGCCAGCCGAGCTGCAGCCTGCACTGCTGTTGGCCGGTATTACTCGCTTCTTTTCTCTGCCGCAGAGCCTCGACACTTCGACGCGCGAGCTCTCCGCTGTCTTGGAGGTACGCTTCGTGCGCCCAATCGCCGCATCGCCCGCTACAGCGCCGTCTCTGCACGCTCTTGTGGTGTGGCTGTTACAGTCTCACCCCTCTTTCACCGCCGCCGATGGCGTGCGACGCGTGCGCGCCTTAGCGGCATGCGGGCGGGCGCTTTGCGAGAGTGGCCATGTGCCGGCCCTCAGCTTGACCGAGACGCTCGTCACTTGCGTCGCTCGCTGGCAGGAACACAAGTTTGCCTCAGTGCTCGGCGGCGGGGAGGTGGATGCGGCAGGTGAGAAGGACGACACCGAAGGCGACGTGCAGCTGAAGCAGGAGGTCTTGAAGCAGCTGGCGATGTGGAGCCGCTGCGTTAGTGCCGTGTCGGGGCTCCCGCCGAGTGCGCCGCCATGGCTGGCACGGTTGCAGTCTGCACAAGACGACTACGAGCGGGTGGAGGTGCTGAAAAGCGTGTGAGGGCCTTGCGGAGAGAACGGCCGGCGTGGGATGGGCCTAGCGCTGCGTGGCAACCTTGCGTTTGCCGCTCCTCCTTCATCCCTCCTCGAGGCCCACCTCGGCACGTGGCGCACACCCCGATGGTCACGCGTGCGTGTGCGCATGCGAGCGAACGTTTGTTTTTTTTGTGGTGGGGGTTGGGGGGGGGGCCTGACAAGGATTCGCGAAGGGCTGCGATCATCGCATGGCAGAAGAATAGCGTGCTTGATGTTTGTGCCTTGCCAGCCCGTCTGGCTCAAGCGCACGAGATCCCTCGTGCCACAGCAGTCAACGAAGTTGCTGCTCGGCCGATGGCGATACGGCTGCCAGCGAAGCAAGGCAAGAGACACAAGGCACCTACCGAGACGGAACGCACTGGGCAACATGTGAGGTACGTGTGTGGATGACGCTCTCCCATCTCCGTTGAGTGCTTTCCTTCCCAACACTTGCCACACACGCGAAGAAAAAGAGGGCCCGACGTATCACGCGGCTCATGATGTGAGGCGCAGACATTCTGGACGCGTCCGCGCCGTGAAGCTGCCCAAGCAGCGGCTGTCATGAGCGGTGCCAACGCTCCTAGGCCAGAGACTCTGGCGGCAGCCAGGAAGCAGGCGCAGCAGATCGACCGCCGCAATCTCTCCTACCTGCTTGAGGCTAGCGCGTCGCCCTAGGCCAGCAATCACATCCAACGCCGCCAGCATCGAGGCTCTATTCGCGATTCGTGCAGTGATCGACGATGTAGTGCTAGCGGCCTCGCCAAGGGCGGGAGACTGAGTTCTTTACAGCTGTGGGCGCGATACTGGAACGGTTTCGCATTGCCAACCCCATCGCGGTCTCGGGCAGGAATACGCTTACAACCAACCAACGGCGCAGACGTCCTACCGCTCGCCTCCGGCCTGACAGCTTTCCTCGGCGAGGAGTACGAAGGCCGGAATGGAGCGCAGGCCGCACGCAACTCTCCCCAGACATAAGCCAACTTGACCCCAGCCGAAAGGCGGACGGAGTGGATACCACGCCAATGCGTGGGCATAGTATCGCATGTCACGCACGCTATGCAGACGCCCCGCTTAAACGCCGCTGAGGGGTTCGACATCATGGCAGCCGGCAGAGCCGTAGACGTGCGGGTAGGAGGCGGGCTCGGGTGGGGCGACTCCATCCCCCATGTGCCCGCCACTGCTGCCTTTCCCATCTGGGGGGCTGATGTGCGATACTGGTGTGCGCGATCAGGTCGTGGCCGGTGCCTTCGCGTGTCACAGCTTCAGGCTGTTGGGCGGCTTTACGTTGGCCCCTAGAGGAGTTGGAAGGTAAGGGGTGCGGGTGCCTCCGCCGTCTCTCGGAAGGGGGAAGAGGGAGCGACCAATCTCTGCCTGGCGGCAGCGGTGGATCGAGATGAGCTCGGCGAGCAGACGCATTGCTGTTCAGGCCACATAACGTTTCGCTTCAGCCGCGCAACACGCTACACAATTCTTTGCGTGAGCACGCGCAATTCTGCACCGCCGCCTCCACAACGAATAGGCCGTCCAGGTGATGGCGACCGTGGGTGTCTCTGCTGACCAGACACCAGTCGCCGAGGTCCAGAGAGGCGTGAGCTTCAACGGCGGCATCGGACGAGGCTTTAGCCGAAGACCGCTTCACTGCATCGCAGATGGGCTCACGATTCGCAAAGAAACGCCCGTCATCTTCTTTGGCGTCGACGGACCGACACATCCGGCCGATGCGCTGTCGCGCGACTTTGGGGTAGACACTTCTGGTGAGGTGAAGGGATGCGCAGCCGCTTTCATGTGAAGCCCGCGGCTCCTGGAAGCGCACTCGCTACGTGCAGAGAAAGAGGTAGCGCAGTGCTCGGCGTTTGTGTGTGTGCGTGAAGGGGGGGGGTGATGGTGGTGGGGAAGCCAGCCCCCGTCTGGAAGCAGTGCAGAGCCCTTTCTTCTGCCCTCCTTGAGGCGCGAATCTCACAGCCGACCGACATGGAGGAGAGGTGTAAGGGATGTTGAAGAGGAGAACGGAAAGCGAGCGGAGACTACACCGGCGTTCGAGCTGGAGGCATGTGTGTGCAAAACACCGCTGCACTGTCGGAGACACACCTCTTTCCCTTTTTGGCATGAGCACAGGTGGAGGCGGCAACGATAGAAGAGATGTGGTGCCTCGCTTCCTCTCTCCTTTTGTATGCGTGTGCCTGCATGCGTGTATGCGACCGAGCTGCTCTTCACATGCCTGCTGACGCACTGCAGCGGGGTTTCGGTGAGCGCTGCTTTCCTTCACTGTTTCCGTACCTTACCGCATGCCCAGCACTTATTCCTTTCCTTTCTACCCTTACACCCTCCCTCGTCCCTCAGAGGCTGCAACCACGGCGGTCGCTCTCGCTTATTCCTGCAACAATCTGTCGCTGCTCAGCGAACAGCGCCGCGGAGGACAATCCAAGCAGTCAAGCCGTCCATCTGTGAGTACCTTCACCCTTGGACTCATTGCTTTTTAACCTTCTCCGGCAGCGCCTCCGTCCTCTCCTCACGTAGACCCATACATTGATACACAGACATCGCACCAGTGTGAGCGCAGTGGAGAGAGGCAGGGAGGACGGCGTGTGTTGGTGGTCTGCGCATCGGGCTCCTTGCAGTTCCCCTCTTCTCCCTCTCTCTTTTCTGTCTCCTCCTCTCTCTGTCTCCGCCACTGCTACAAGAAAGCTGCTACTCTCCGCGCAGAGTCTCCACCATTTTCTCGCCTCGAATGCTGCCATGTCACTGTCGAGTGATGCGCGCGACGTCGGTCGGGAAGTCACATTCCACTTTCGCTGGCTGTGCGGTGGATCTGCGAGCCGCCCATCGATCATGCCGCGTATGACGCCGCCGCCGGGGTGCTGCCACTCGCTCGTGGGCTACCAAGACCGCTATCTTATTTTGTTTGGCGGTGGATCGCTAGCACACTTCGCGAATGACGTGTACGTGTACGACATGGACAGTCGCCGCTGGTCTCGAAAGGCCCCTGAAAACAGTGACATGGTGCCACCACGACTGGCCCACTCTTCCGCTATCCATGGAGACAAGATGATCGTGTATGGTGGGCAGGACCTGTGCAGCCCTGTAGTGTATGATGACGTCCTCGAGCTCGACCTTGTCACGTGGAGGTGGTCGGTGCTGCAGCACGCCCAGGCAAGTCCGGAAGGCCCTGGTGCGCGTCGTCTTCACAACGCGCACGTTGTAGGCGGTCGCATGTACGTGCTCATGGGCACTCCAACCGCGCCAAGAGAGGCTCCGCTGTGGTACTTGGACTTGCATACGAATGCGTGGCACCATCTAAAACCGACCATATTGCACGACGGTGGCACGGCCGCCGAGCCAGCCACCATGCTTTCCTTGTGCGGCTGCAGCTCTGCGGTGTCAGGGGACTGCATCTACCTCTTCGGCGGGTACCGTGCCGAGGACGGCGAGAGAAGCCCCTTTCCCCAACGCGAGTACATGAACTCCCTCTTCCAGTACAATACAAGGCTCAACACGTGGCGTTCCGTGAGGCTGCACCCGCTCGCGCCACGCCCATCTGCCCGGTACGCCGCTTCACTGGCTGTTCACGACAGATACGTGTACCTCTTTGGCGGAGACGCGAATCAGTCAGACGTGTCCTTGTACTTTAGCGATCTCTGGCGTATCGGTGTCCAGGACGAGCTGGCGGCCTGGTGCAAGGTGAATGTCGCTGGCGCGTTGTGCCCCTCCGCTCGCAGCGGCTGTGCGTACACGTGTGCCAGATCATCGCTCTTCATTTTCGGCGGCGAGCTCCCCGTTGGAGACCTCACCATACCTTGGCTCTACGGTGCTGACCTCTTCCAACTTCCGCTCGGCTACTCTGGCCAGCTCACGCTGCGTGCCAGTGCGGCGCGGTGGCTTGGAGCCGCTGCCGGGCAGTGCCGCGAGACGTTTTCAGTTTGCTCGTTACCAGAAGAGATCCCGTTGACCTTGGGGGCGCGGTGTGCTCTCGAGGAGTACTCTGAGGGCTGACGCGTGCCTCCATTCAGCTGCCATGGAGGGAGGTGCCGCCATGTCTCGGACTCGCACTCTCCACTGCTCCGTTGGTTGCTGCATCGGTAGCGTTGAGGGGTCGCAGGCCGTATCCTGCTGAGCGCAGACACCATCGGAAGAAAAGTAAAACTGCTATCCCTTTTTCCCCTCCATGCTCACATGACAACAGCCTCCATTCCGCAAGTAAATCGGTGCGCTCTCTCTCTACGCGTCATTACGTGGCGCTGGGCTATGGACCGGCAGAGCCACTTCTCGCCTCACCCACCTTGGGCCTTCCTCATGGACGCGACAGCCTTTCACCTCTCTTACGTGCACAGCACTGTGCGAGAGAACGTCTTCTTCGCTTTGGTGCATTGGCGGCACACCGGCGCTCTTGTTTTCGTGTATGCTCCTTTGGAGCACTGTCCTGCAACGTGCGCAACTTAAGGGGGCGGAGACGCCTGTCTGGGCTGCGCTTCGCTGCTGTCCTCGCTGTCTTTCAAATATCTGCGTGCATCTATTTCCGCACTGGCGCCATCCTTCCCCCCTTCTCCCATCTCTCCTTTCCTGCGTACGCCTGCTGTCCATGTACCACGCGATGAAGTACTTGCGTGCAGCTCAAGTGGCTTGCTTCACCGACCTCCGGACCACTTGCGTCGGGGCCCATGGCTGTGAGTGAGTACCTCAGCTGACACGCGCGAACTGCTCACACACTCACTCACAGCGAGCGAAGACGACTCCTTTCTGTGCATCGGCGCTGTTGGCCCCTCTTCTTGCGGCCGATCCGCTTCTCCGCCGAGCAGCATCATCATTCGTGCTGGCATTCATCGCGCTATGTCACATGCAGGCATGCTTTCATCGGTGTTAGGCAACATCGCTGCCAGGGCTTCACGCCTATTCGCCCGATGCGCGGCCCCGTGCCCAGACTCTTTTCCATCGTCTGCTCAGCCGTCGCTAACGTCGTCCACGTTGTCGGACCTGTCGGACCTCGTGAGCTGCACTCGCTCTCTCGTCGCGCTCACTCAGTCCTGCGGCAGTGGCGCCGTCGACGCACACCTGCAGCGGTGCGTGCGCGAGTGCACCGACGCCACTCTCGACGCGCTCTCTTCATTGCCGCCCAGGGCCCACGTGCCGGCCGATGTCTGCGTCGTGCTGCTCGTCATCCTTCGTGCCTCTGTCCAGTTCTGGCAGGAGGACCGATGTGCTGCCTTGGCACAGCGGTTGGCGGAGCATGTGGATGCCATGGCGCTGCGGACATGGCGGCCTCGCGTGTTGGTTGCGACCGTGCATGCGTTCGCCAAATCGTGCCCCTCGCAGGCTCAGTTGCCGCTTGTAACGGACTGCTTCGTGCGGCTGCAGCACTGTGAGGCGCAGCTCACAGAGTACGATGTGGCGACGGTTCTGTGGTGCCTTGCGACACTGCAGGTCGGTGAGAGCCAGCTGCCGTTGTGGAGCTCCCTCTGCAAGCGCGCTGCACTGTTGTTCTCGCGCATGAACCGCGTGAACCGCCTCACCGTGATGCAAGCCCTGCTGCTGCAGTCTTCCTACCTATGTGAGTCGCAAGCTGAGCTGCTGCGCGTCGCACACGCAGCGAACATGGAATCGACGGAGCTCACGTCACTCGATGACTATCAGCGTGATGGCGGGTGGCGGTGCCCTGCGCGTGGTCCCCATCGCACTAAATCACATAATTCGGAATCCTCTCTCACCTCCTCCTCCAAACCAGGCAGCATGGGCTCGACCTCGCAGCTGCTCCAGTGCACTACGCACGCACTCTCTGACGAGTCACTGGTGCGGTTGCTCATCACCCTTTTTGAGAGAAGCGCGGAGGCAACCGAGGAGCTGCGCCTGGTCGTAGCACATCTCACGCTGCGCAGCTTCCTGTCCGATCGACTCTGCCTACAGTTGCTGCGGTTTACTCAGTCGCGGAGCACGGCCGTTTCATTGCACATGGCGGGCCAGGCAGAGCAGCGGCCGAGGAAACACGCGTTTTCGACAGCGCAGCACTCAGAGATGTCGGTGCTGCTCCGTAAGGCACGACGACACGCAGCGCGGCAACTGATTGGTGTCTTGCGCAGTGGGGTAGCGCGGTCTCCACGTGACATCATTGAGGTACTTTGCGTAGAGCACTGTAGTCTGCGCGCGGGAGGAGCATCCGAAGGCCAGCCGCGACCAGGCGGCGCCGTCGACGCAGAGTCTGTGGAGTCTGTGGAGTCTGTCTGGGCTGCCATTGTGGGGCTCTTCTGCGACACGTCAGCAGACTTGGCGCGCGCTTTCTGTTTTGGCAGCGGCGAGGAGCTCTGGAGCTGGCACTGCATCGCCGCGTACTTGAGGGCAGTGAGCCCGGCAAGCGGTGGCCTGACTTCTGATGTGCCAGCGTCGCTGGGCACCACCCTCAGTGCACTGGAGCACCAGCTCAGCTCCGCCACGCACCCGTCGCGCTACTGGCCAAACACCCGAGAGCGTAAGACGAGGTGCGCCGAGGTAGTGATAGCCGCCACGCACTGTGTGGGAACGCAGTTGCTAACCTACTGCGCCGAGACAACTTCGCCCTATGACACCGCCCTCGCGCTGCTCGGCGAGTGTGTGCGAGAGCTTGCGACACCGCCGGCGACTCTCCCTGCTCCAACTACGCTGAGGCTTCTCTCTGCCGTGGACGAGGCGCCCGTGGTCGTTGCCGCACCCGTGCAGCCGCTGAGGAAGTTTCTCTTGGCGCAGCTGGAGACACACACGGCCCGTCCCTCTGGCATGCTGCCAGACTTAATTCAGTACCTCACAAGCATCCTCGCCGGTCCGCTGGCGGCATGGCAGGCGCCGTCGCGCGTGCGCGTCTCGGACGCTGTGCTGGACCTGTATCTTCGCTTACTGCTCCAAGAGCAGCAGCAGACTCTATCTGCTGTGCATTCGGAGCTGCTGGTACGGTGCTTGCAAGAGCGCCGAACGATTGCAGCGGAGCTGGAGAACGCCTTCATGATGCTTCTGACCCGCCGCCTCGGGCAGACGGCATCGTTTCTGAATACTGTAAGGCTGCCGATCGCTGCGCTGAGTGGGCTTGTGGAGCTTGCCGGGGCCTTGCCGCGCAGTAAGGCTGCATCCACCACCGCGACGGCCACCATGATCATCAGCACCCTCCTGGACTTGCTCATTCAACAGGCCATTCCAGCGTGCACCACAGCAGAGGAGCTTATAGCTGGTGCCATCGCGTTGCGCGACGATGCCGTGGCAGACCTGCAGAGAACGTCCGCCATGGCAGCGGCAGTGCAGGCAAGGGGCTTGTCGCTGCTCACGTCTACCGAGGTGACATGGACACCAGTGCAGAAGGCGTACCTTATCGCCGCCCTCGTGTGCGTAAATGTCGACCCGACGCCAGAGCTCCTGCAAGCACTGCGCATGGATCACCACACGCAGGCAAGGGGAGCGTTGAAATCCACGAGCTAAAAACAAAACGTGCAGTGTCTGCGAGCGTGCATGCAACCCTGTGCGTCTGTGCATGAGAGGGCGCATCGCGGGGCTTCTGCGGTGGGCGCCTCGCCCCCTTTTTCTTTTGGTGTGTGTGCGCGCGTGTGTGTGTGTACGTGTATGTGCGGAAGGTTTGCCTTATGCGTACGCGCTGCGGACAAGTGCCAGCAGAACCGACAGTGACTCCATCAGCGAACACAAAAGACGTAGGCTCTGGCGTCGCTGCGTTGGTGGTCTGTCTTGCCGCTCACATTTTTAGGAGGAGAGTGGCGTTCTCTCTCTCGTGTGTTTCCGTGATTCCGCTCTTACGGCACAGCGGGGAGGCACCTTCTCTTGTTCTGCTTGCCACTCCTCCCTCGGTGCACTTCGATTTCTCTTACTCTGTGCACGCTGCTCTTCCGCCTTCTTCTATCGTTGTCTTGCACTCTACCCTCTGATCCCACGCTCTCGCCTCTCTTATTCACCCTCCTTGCACGGCTCCTGCACGCTCCCTCGTTCTCTCTGCAACTGCCTGACCGGCAGGCTTAGTCACGCACACACATAGAGCTACGGAGCACAGCATGCGGCGGAAGAGGAGCTCCTACGTAACATGTACGGTCAACGGCAACGCATGTCAGTCAGACGACGGCATGTACGACGTGAAGACATTGTACGGGCCGCACACGGTGCTGCTGCGCGCACTGACGACGGTACCATCGTCGTCTTTATTGTCGTCCGCTCCGTCACCAGCAGAGGCATCCAGAAGACGGTCGGAGCCCTTGGCGAGCTTTACCATCTGTGCGGTGGACGCGCGTGGGCGTTTTGTTGTGAAGCAGAGTGGCACCTACGAGGTTGGTGCAATCGGAGCCGTTGAAGAGCAGGCTGAGGCTGGGGCTACAGCTCGGGCTGAGGTGCAGGCGGCGATTCACGACGTGCAGCGCGTGCCAGAAGCGGCTCCGAAGACGGCGGGGGAGCGCCAAAGTGCAATGAAGGAAGTTCGACGAGCCCCCAACAAGTACAGCATGTTCTTAAGTAAGTTTTCGAAGGTGTTCAGCAAGAAGGGTTTTCAGGCAGCCGCGGCGGAGTGGAGGCGGTTTTCGGCGGAGTCGAAGAGGAGCGAGGAAGTGGATGCTCTCATCGCCAGGGTGGTCCGCTCCGGTCGGTACCCGATGCGTCAGCCGAAGAGCTGAATGATCGCTGTTGCTGTGGTTTCTCGTGTGTGTGCGTGTGTGCTCGAGGTCAACCCACAAACTCGGAAGTGATGCCACCCCACACTCTGTTCCTGATGAGGCGATACTCAACGGGGCACCGTCGAAGGTCACACGCACGAAAGGAGTGCGTCGCTCACGCCCCCCTCCCCCTCCCTCCCCCAGCCTCTGCTACACCCGTCACGGCCCTCAAGTGATACCACCACCCCAACCAGCTGCGTTGCTCTTCTGCCCACGTCTTCCTGCTTCTCTCTTTTCGCTAGTGGTGCCACGCACGCATGCGATGCGCATGCCGAGCGGCGCGCGCGTTCGACCGCCGTGGGGTGGTGAGGTGGTAACGCCCTTCGTGGAAGCTTTTCGTCGTCGGCGCCCGCCCCTCTCCGCCTTTGAAGCAGACGTGTGGGCACGTCTGTGTGTCGGTGCGGCAGGACATAATCACCCCTTCTCTGAGGCAGCCACCGACACGACGAAAAGGGAAGCCGCAGGAGAGGAGCACAAGAGGTTCACCAAGCAACCACGCGGACTTGCCCTCCACCCTTCCACACCTCTCGCCTCTTCTCTTCTCCGTTGCCCCCCCCCCCTCTCTGCCCGGCTACTTCACGCACGCCTGCACAAGTCGTATTCGCTCGAGGGGTGGAAGACGGAGCGACGGCGTCAGCCCTCTTCTTTGCCACTTTCTGCCTCCACGCATATACACGCATCTCTGCCGGCACTCGACAACCGCATCGCCTCTCTTCTCCGTTCCCTCGGCCATCTTCACCGTGTCGTTTTGCATCTTTGCCGAGTCACGTTAGACGATAGACATCGCGGCTGTCGTGTTGACAACTCGTGCAGCACATCCTTGTGCTCCTTTTTCGCTTGGTGTGCGCCTCCGCTCCGTCACGCGGCGTTGCGGCCCACATCTGCTTTCATATACGTAACCTTTCCTATCGCTCTCCCCTTCCCATTGACTCCCACGTTACCAAAGCCTGGACTGGCCTACAAAGTCGCTGGCAGCCGAGTCGGCGCTCCCCCGACCGCATTCACGGACATGTCTTCCCCATCCTTGCCCCAGCACAATTATCGCCAAGCGATCATTGACTTGTACAAGAAGCACGACCCTGCCAAGGTGTGGCGCGTGGATGAGCTGCTGCGCCGGTTTGAGGGGCACGAGGAGGCCCTCGTGAACGCCCTGGAGCGAAAGTTCCGCGAGGACATGACATCAGCGGGCGCGCAGGATTCCACCGGGCACTGCGCGGATGCCGCACAGGCCCCTGTGACGCTGGAGGGCAGCAGCTACTCAGGACCTTCGCCAAACTCGCCGCTCAATATCAACATTTCAATCAAGTGTGATGATTCACTGCCATCTGTGGTTGCAGAACTGCTGGCCGCGTCGCCTTCCGACCCCGACGCTGCGACGGTCAGCGAGAATGTAGACCGCAGTGTATACCGCACGCGACTGCTGCGCCTCTATGAAGCCTACGCCCCGCTTCGTGTGAGTCAGGTCGATCATGAGCTAGACAACTACAAGGGGCGAGAAGAGGCATATCTGTGCACCATGGAGAAGAAACTTAGGGGAGTGCAGACCGCGGAGAGTGCCGAGGACGCCACCGAGGAGGCGTCGCTGCCGGCCACGCTGTCGCCCGTAGAAACGGGTCTTCTCGACGACCGCCAGAGGCGTACCAACAACAGCTCCGGCTATGAGGTCTCCAAGGCGGGACTGCTGCTCAGTTACGAGACAGATGCGCCAGCCCCAGCAAACCACGCGGAGCGTCAGCTGCAGCGCTACCTGGGGCGAGACGAGGAGGTTATCCAGGAGGCTGTGGCCGAGTACGGTCCTGAGCCAGTCGCGTCGGTAGTGGACACGGAGGCAACGAGCCCCGGAGCGGCAGCCGGCTTGAAGAAGAAGCACACACCGACCGCACCCGCAAACAGCACAGGTCCTTTGAAGACTGCGTCTCCAAGTGCACCGCTGCCGATACTGGCCACGTCTCAGGAAGCTGCAAAGGCTGCCAAGCGTACAGTCGATGGGGTGGCGTCTCCTCCCTCGGCAGCAGCAGCTCTTCCGACTCGGGCCGAGGCTGCAGCAAGGCCAGCAGCGTATGAGGAGGCGAAGGCGGCTGCAGTGTTCGCGCGCATCATAGAGCACAAAGGCGGCGCTGTTGGTGATGCGGCCGCTCCCACGCAGGTTCCAGGACTTAATGCGGCCGTCTTGGGGCTGGCTATGCCCCCCTACAGCGGCGGTGCGCGGCATGCCTCCTCGCCGCCGGACAGGCGCGCCGCAGCGCCAGTTGTGACACGTGACAAACCGTCGCCTGTTGCTGCGGTGGGACCGCTGCAGGTGGTTTCAGCAAGGAACGCTGAGATGCGCACCACTGCATCGAGACTCTCCAAGGCTGCTTTACCCGCGCGCAAAGGCGAGTCGGCGCGGACCGTCGTCTTGGACAGAAGCGAGATCGATGCCTCGCTGAGTAGCACCATGAGGCGGATGGCGCTCTTCGACGTCACTTTCTACGACTTCTTCCGCGTTCTGGGAAGCTTTCACGCGCATGGGTGCGAGAGGGTGAGCCTACGAGTGGCCAGCGTGCTGCTTGGCGTCTTGTTGCAAGAGGCATCACCGGCGAAAGTACGTTGTGAGCATGGCAACATGTCGTGCGTGAGCGAAGAGGAGGCCGGCGTGTCGGCTGACGAGATGCGAGAGCTCATTCTGCAGGGAGCAGCGCGGCAGCTTCGAAGCCAAGCCAGCATGTCGAATCGGCGCGTGGCGCAGTTTACACACTCGCTGGTCCGGCGCATGGCAAAGTTGGTGCAGACCTGTCGCATGGCGGTGGTGCAGCTTCAGCGGCAGCCGTATCCTCTTTCCGCTGGGTTCTGGGTGTATCGCTCTGTTCGTCCACGTGCTGTACCCCACTGGAGGCGGTGCTGGGCTACGACGAGCGCAGACGGCGACGCCATCTCCGTGTGCTACGAGGGCTCTCTCAAAACGGAGTTGCGCATTCCTTTTGCACGCGTCGTGCGTTGCGACCGCGAGCGAAACCCGGCTGGTGCGTTGCCCGTGTACGCGCGCAACGGCCTCACCTTCCAGCTGACAACGGGCGCGCAGCCGTTGCTCGTTGTGGTGTGCCCGGAATCGGGGGATGTGACCACGCAGCTCCTATCTGCTTTCCGCTCGTGGAGCCGCTCGCCGCGCAACGTTGATGAGAAGAGCACCGCAACGCACGTAGCCTCCTCGCTGGCCCCGGCGCCACACTCACAATGCGACGTCGCAGAAAGCAGCAAACACTTGGGATCGAATCAGGTCCGGGTTTGGGTTCTCGTGAGAGCCACGTCGACGTACGAGTCGCAAAGGTGGTGCGTGGAGGATCTGTCGATACACATGATGAGCGATCGCACCCGCGAGCTGCACAGCTGCTCGGTTGCTGATGTGGAAGGCGTGGTTGCGGAGATTGAGCTGCCCGTGACACCGCCGGCGAGGTGCGCGCATGGTTTTGTGTTGTGCTTCGGAAACGTCTCGGCTCCCTTGATGGCGTTCACCGAGCGACCGCAAGACCGAACTCGGCTGCTTGATCGTGTGTATCGCGGCCAGGCGCTTCTTCAAGTAGAAGCGAAGGCAGCGGGAAAGGTTAATGGAGGCGGTTAGCTGCACTCCCTCTGTGCACGGCATCTGTATGTAAAACGTACCTGCGTGAGTGCCTGGGTGAGCTTGAGGATGGCAGAGGAGACGACAGCGGTGCTGCCAGCTACTGTGCATGCATTTGTCAGCGCACGTGCCATCTTTGTCTTTTCCCGCACACGCCTTCTGCTTGCCCTCTCTCCACCTCGTGCGCGTCCATGATGCCCCCTCCCTTTTCGATTGATCTCTCCTCAGTCTGTACTCTATTGAGGTGGCGCAGCCGAATACCGCCACAAGGGGGCGAACAGAAGAGAAACACCTACCACTTCTCCAAGCACACACACACACACACACACACACACATCACTGCCCCTCTGGCAAGTCCACCCTCTGCGAGGCATGCGCACTGTCTTCGAGAAGTCCGAAAGGCGGTGGCAAACAGCGCAGGGGCGGTGGGTGGTGGGCGGTAGTGTGTCCACAGAAACATGAGAGGGAGCGTCTGGGCAGGCCTGGACGTTTTGCGGCGCACTGCCTCACGGTGACCTGCATCTGTGCAGTGTGCACGCGTGCTCGAGTTGTGCCTACACCGTGCCTCTCTCCCATTTCAAGATAACCATCGCAACCCACTGTGCGGGTGTCGCGCTCACGCGATGATGCGCTACAGCTCTGCGGCGCCCGCTCCTGCTGGGTTTTCATCGTCCTATGCGTCCTTCACACGACTGCGTGAAGTATAAGGGGGCACCACAGCACGGGACCCACCGCCGCGTGTCTGTTTCCGTGGACACCCTCTTTCAGCTGCCTCTTCTTCCCACACCTCTTTTTTTTGGCCTTCTTGCCGGCTTTGGGTTTGACCCAATCAACTTGACCACCCCCACGCCCACACACGCGCACGCAGTGGCGCAGCCTCGGCTTATGGGAGGCGCTGCCCTTGCCGCACTGCACACACCCACACGTGCCGAAAGCAAAAGAAAACGTAAACGCTCTGAGCCCCTCCCCCCCTCCCCCCCTTTCGTCTGTGCTCATCTCCACGCCACTGTCTCGTGGCATATTTCCTTTTCCGGGAGCTCCAGCAGCAATGGAGGAGGATGCGCGCCTGCTGGCCACCGAGCCGTACAGCGTCGTCGAGCTGCAAGCGAGATTTGTCGGCTGTTCCCCCCGAGGGGCGTACGCGATGATCTGTCGTCGACTTCGCTGCACCCCGCTTGCATCCGCCGCTGTGATGTTTCCCGATGTCTCGGGTACCTGGGACGCGGTGACCACGCTCGATTTCTCTCGCACGTATGTTGGCTCGCAAGGGGCGCTGCCGGTGATTGAGCTCTGCCGTTGCCTGCCCCGTCTGCAGTCGCTCGTGTTTTGCGACAACTACCTGAGCAACCATACGGTGTGGTACCTAGTGCAGATGGCCCTGTTCCATCCATCCTTAGAACGAGTCGATCTCTCTGCCAACGAGTACATCTCGTGGAGCGGCGCCATGTGCCTCGTAGAGCTGGTGCTGCGCAACTCGCGCATCATCTACGTTGGGCTGCGAGGGTCTGCAGTGTCGCCGGAGATAGCGGGCTGCATTGAAGCGCAGACGCGGCAGAATGCCGTCAGCCGCTTCCGAAGCGAAGGCATGAAGCGATCACCGCCGGTGCATCCGGCTGCCGTGTACATCCGTTCTTTGAAGCAGCTGTTTGAGACGCACCAGCAGCATGGGCAGGTGAGCGCGTCCCTGCTTGACAGCGGCTTCGAAGAGCTCTTGCGCGTCTCGGGACGCACCGGGGAGCTTCACCTCTTCACTGAGAAGCACTTTTCGAAGCTCAAGGCACGCGCCCCTCCTGGCGGTCTCACCTTCGAGGCGTTCCTGGTTCTGCTCTTGATCGACGGCAGCACCTACGACGAGACCACCGTAGCCACGCTGAAGCGCGTCTTTACACTGTTCAACATGGATCCTTCGGTCCCAGACCCCATCAGCGACGGCTATATTCTTGGTAGGGACATGGCGGACATCATGACCCACGTGTATGGCTCGAGGCCCTCCGACGCTGACGTGACAGCGCTGCAGCGCCGCTTAGGCGCCACTGCCGACACGACCACTCTCGACTGGGAGGAGTTTCTCTACGTTGCCTATCCGCACGGTCCAAAGGCGGGTGATCGACTGTGCGGCCTGACGTGCACGCCTCTCGCGAGCCCAATCGAGGCCATGCACTGCTGAGCCTGACACCTTGACTCTGGGTTCTTGTTTCTGCGTCTGATGGATGCTGCGGAGATTACTCTGTTGCGTGCGCGATTTGCATCGTGAAGGTTCCGTCCCGCGTTTGACCGTGGATCCTCTTCCCGCGCTCGTTTCCCACGACTCGCGGCTTTACCGTCTTTCGCGTGCTCAGGGAACTCACCAGTGCATCGGCTCGCATATTATGTTCGCATGTGCATAGTCGACCATGTAGCTCGTTGTTGCGTCGAGAGTAGGAGTAGAGCTGTTGAAGCGAGAGAGAAGGGGAGGGGCGCACATCGAGGAGATGCACACGTACCGATGCGCTACCCGAGACTGTGCGTACGAGTGTGTCGATATGTGGCCATGTGCTGCGAAGGCCCTGAACTTCTCTCGCTTACCTTGTTCTATTCTCGCGCTTGAATGTTGCACCACCGAAATCTTCAGTATGCTCCGCTGCATACGCTCACAACCACCGAGAGGCGGAACAGCCGCTGCGTGCGGCTCCTGCGGAGGAGGGCGAGGCACGGCTCACGTGTGCCTCCGCGTCACGCCCACACGCGATATCGCCGCCTCTCTCCTCCTTTTCTCTACCAAGAACCGGTATCACGGCTCCAGCCCACCAGATGCGTCTTGCATTGACCCTCCCTCGCTCTCACAAGAGAGCCCCACGTTGCCCTGTGCGTGCCTCCCATCCTTCTTTTCCGTAACGCATCACGTGATCGACTTCAAGAGACTCGCTTATCGTGTTGGAAGGCCGGCTCGTCGGCGCTGCCTGCCGCATATTTTTGAATCTTCTTCATCCGCCGTCTCTCATCAACTCCCTCATCTGCGCCCCCCCCCCCCTTTCTCACACCGTTGCGGCGAGCAGCACACTTCCTCTCCTGATTGAGGCGGGGCTGTGCCATGCTCTTTAGCAGCCTTCAATGCACGCAGAAGGGTCGAGTTCGGCTGCCTCCGGGGAGCCGAGGCGGTGCCGTCTATGCGGACGACTTTGGTGGTGTCTGGGTGATATCAGAGGATGCGCAAGAGGTGTTGTACTACGCACCCGACACGCTAGCCGCCGCCATAGAGCAGCAGCAGCGGCAGGCGTGTCCTCCCCTGAGTACCCACGGCACCTCTGCTACACCCTTGTCTACCTCGTCTCCGGCCTACGCCGTCGTGTTTCGCTGCGACGCCCAGAAGGGCACCGCAGACGGTGTGACTCGAGAGGATCGTGTCTACTCGCTGTATTCGCTTCGCCGTCATGAGTGCGTCGCCGGCGGCCCTCGGCGTGACCTGTGCATCGTCACCACACGCGGCACGCTGGCGTTTGTTCGAATCCCAGCCGACCACCGCCATGACCCGCCGCTGCGGGAGATCGCTGTGCAACCGTATCAGGAGGTGCACCTCGACATGCATGTCTGCGCCGCCACTGTCACCAACGGTGCTGTGCAAAACCTTGCTCTGTGCTGTCACGACGGGACGTTCACGGAGGTGATTCGCGTCGTTGCCGTCAGCTCTGCCGAGCAGCTCGACGGCGTTGACTCTGCTGCCGCTGACACGGAGTGCGAGCTGGACGCAACTGGGCTGTTCAGAGTGGAAGGCCGTATCGAGGCCGTACTGCACGATGCCGTGCTGGATGTGCTCGTCACGGTCAGCGACACCGGCTATGTTGACATCTGGGATGTGGCTTCTGCGAAGGATGTGACGGCGATGTACGGGTCTCTGTCCTGGGACTGCGACCGGTACGGAGCTCCGACGTGTGCACTGCTCTGTCGCAACCAGTTGTGGGTGGGGCTCACAACGGGGCAGCTACTGGTCTTCCCCCTGTCTAATTGCCACGGCGGCGCTTCTCCTCCCCTGTTGCACAGCGCTCAACTTTTACGCGGTCACACGTCGCGCGTGACCGGCCTAATTAGTGTGTCTCTCGGCACGTGCGTGTGGAGCTGCGCTGCGGACTCGGCAAAGGTGAACGTGTGGGACGCCGGCACTGCGGCGTTCCGCGGCTCTTTCGTGTTTCCAGGTAGCGGCCTCGTGGCGTGGCAGGCAGGCGCAGCCCAGGTGCGCACGGCGCTCTGGGGTATCGACGGCGCGACCGGCGAGCCGAGCTTGCTGCAGGTCACTCAATCGCTGTCAGACCCCAGCGGCACCCAGGCGAGGACGCGAGAGGAGACGTGTGCGCAGCACCACAATGAAGCTCTCCTGCGCGCCTACCAAGTCTTCTGGCGATCAATGGCGCGGACACTTCGTCACCTGCTGCTCAGTGATGCCAAGGATGCTGACGAGGGCGCTGAGGAGGCTATGCCGACGGCACTGCAGCTCATTTGGCAGGATGCGAGCGGCGCCGGCGATAACAGGGACGTCCTCGATGCGATTGATGCCATGTGGGACACCTTGCGGCGACTTCATGCTGCACACCGCAGATGTGATCCCGAGGGCAGTGACAATGCTAGAGATCTTCCGTCGTTGATGGAGGCTTGTGCCACGTGGTATGAGCAGCAGGGGCGTGTCCCACGCGAGGTGGAGGCGTTGCTGCGCGCCTTGAACGCGTCGAGCTCCGAAGCGACATGCCTCACGTCACTTGAAGACGTTGAAGAGGAGGTGATGCTGCTTCGTGCGCGTGTGGAAGAGCTTCAGGTTGAGCTGGCACGGGTAAACGACCGCCGCGACAGCGATGCTGTCCGCAAGGGAGGTGCAGCGACTACCGACAACGCTGTCGCAGTGGAGCTGCAGGACGCACAGGCCGCGCTGCGTGACAAGATGGAGGAAAACCGGGAGTTGAGGGCCCAGCTAAGCGAGGCGCAGCGCGAGGTGACGTCTCTCACTTCCCAGCACGCACGTGCGCAGCAGCTACTGAATGCCTCTGATGAGCAAGTGGAGCAGCTCAAGCGGTCACTGCTGGCCGCCAAGAGGGCTGCTGAGGTGAAAGCGTCTGATGTCTCCTCTATGTTTGAGATGGAGTCGAGGCTGCATGAGTCCCAGGGCGTCATCGCCGAGCTCTCTGCCAAGGTGGAGACGCTCCTGAACGAGGCGGATGTGGCGAGGGTGTCGCTGCACGCGTTCGAGGAGAGGCAGGCGGCCGCCAAGGAGGTGCTGCAGCGAGTTCTGCGCACTCAGAATGACCTCGCTGACGATGTTGGCACGCTTGTTGACGACGTGAGTGCGGCAATTGCGACCTTCAAGAAGCACCACCGCGCTTCTCTCACAGAGCACTTTGCTGCTTTAGTTGGGATTGTAGAGGAGGCGCTGTACCGACTTGAGTTATCCGTCGAGAAGCGACTGCGAGATGAGCAGTTGTGGTTTCAGTCCCTCTCCCATGGGCTGAAGGCCGCCATGACGTGACGCGGCAACGATCCGAGCATGCTTTGCCCGCACAAGCATGAAAGACTCCCATCCTGCTTTCGACGCTCTGGTGGAAGGCGTGTACGCGCATGGTTGCTTAGGAGGGGGAAGGGCTACCGCGCGGGTGTCACGCAGACGGCTGCTGCGATGCGGCATTCGGCGTTCACTGCCACATCGCCTCCGCTGTACATGAGGACAGGGGCACCACCCTCCACTATGTAGAATAGACAGAGAAGCGCGTTATGTGAAAACCGGACGCGCGGGAAGTGCCAGGGCCCTAACCCGGCGGGCAGCCTTCCGTCTCTCTAAAACTTGCCCCAAGCGCGTCCCCGCCCGTCGGGGGCGCGTGATGCATAGAAGGACACGCTGCTGCAACAGACGTGTGTGCATAGAGAATTAGCATAAGGTGTCGAAGAGAGAGGAGGTGAAGGGACTTCCCATGCCACGGCGCACTCATCTCACCTTTCTTGTTTTTTGCGACTCATCTGCATACCACTACCCTACCCCACTTCGTCCCTTCCGGTCTCACCGCGTGGAGGGGTGGGGAGGGGGAAGAGGGGGCTGTTTCTGCTCGACGCGAGGGCAGAGAAAGGCACAGCAACACGGCACACGACGGAGGAGAGAGTGAGGCACCGATGAAGGTGCATCAAGACGAGGCCGCCATCGGCACCGCTGCGTGGATGTCTTTGGCGCCCTCTCTTTCGTATCCGTGTTTTCTCACATTGCATGCTCTTGTTGTTTGCTTTGCTCTTACGCAAACCTTGCTGACCAAAGGGGAGGGGGGAGGTTAGTGGTGGCCACCTCGGCGTGGCATTGGAGACGCCCACCCACTCTTTGTGGCAAAGCCGTGAAGCACCCCTTCCTCTTCCTGCCAATATGGGACCCCCCTGACGGTGGCAGTGTCAAGCGCCTACGACATGGGGGAGGGCTCAGAGCGACTTATCACTGCTGACGGGCCGCATTCGAAAACCAAATCCACACGGTGTGCTGCGCAGAGAGCGCCGACCTACTTCTCCCTAACCCACACGCGCTGCTGCATCTCGCATGTCACATAACGTCCTGTCTTCACAAAGTTCGATGATGTCTGCGAGCGGTGCAGCCAGAAACGCGCGTGATCAGGAGAGAGCGCATCAGCATGTTACAGTCACATGCACACACGCTCACACCCATGCGCATGAACGTGAGAAACGCAACTGTTAGCGTGCAACCGCTCCCCTTCTCTGATTCAATGGGGCAGACCCGTGAGCGCACGACACCGCGCAGACGCAGGCACGCGCTTGGTGGGGAGTGTGCTCTGCGCTTAGTCTCCTTTGCAAAGCTCGAGCCTACGTTCAATTATCTACTTCACTGCTTTCACGCGTACACTTCTTCCCGATTCCGTCTTTCCTCGGTTCGACGTCTTCTCTGCGTGCACGAACCTCGCCTCTCATCGCACTTGCCCTCAACGCGAATATCTCCTCGCCGTCCCGCATCACGTCCTACACTGTCAGCCGCTTTCATGTAGCTCTGCAAGAGCGGTGGCGTTTGTGGTGCATTCCTCCCTCCTTTTCTGAAGTCTTCTTCCCTCTGGCAGGGCGTACCCGCACTCTTCTCTCACGCTCCGCACCTCGCTCACTACCTCTCGAGGTCGCTGAGGCCACGAGCACACTATTACATGGTCAGGTACGCGCTTCTTTGCATCGATGTCTGAGGGAGCGAGCAAGCCGCTGCCAGCGGCTGAGTGCGTCCGCTGGCGGCTCGTGTACCCCGCGGATGGGCAAATCCATTCGCTGCTGCTGCTCATAGCCGCGGTCATCTTCCACAACGGCATCCGCGGTGACCTCACATTCGATGACCACCTCGCCATTGGCAAGAACGCTGACGCGTGGGCAGACAAGAAGTCGCTCGGCTCCATCTTCTACAACGACTTCTGGGGCAAGTCACTTGACCGCTTCGAGTCGAATGGGTCGTACCGTCCCATCACCGTGCTCACCTTTCGCATCCAGCACTGGTTGATGGGCTACCGCCACAGCCCTGCCTTCCTCCACGGCTTCAACTACACCATTGCGTATCTCAACGTGTGCCTCGTGTTTTACCTCGCTCGCTTATACGTCTACGTGGTGGTGCCCAGCGCAGCGCTCGCGGTCGAGAATGCCAAGGCGCGGTCCCTCACAGCTTTGCTGATCTCTCCTGTGCATGCGGTGCCCTTGATGGCGGCGCTGCTGTTCCTCGTGCACCCCGTCCACGTCGACGCCGTAACGTCCATCGTGGGGCGGTGCGAGCTGCTCTACTGCCTCTTTGGGCTCATCGGATTCTTCTGCATCCACCGGTATCTGGACCAAGTCGATGAGACAGCCGACACGGCCCCAGTGACTACAGCCGTCTCGGCTGCGCCTGCGAACGCCAAGACCTTTTCACCTGCCTCTGCTGCGGCGAAACAAGTTCTCAGGAGGCGCAGGCTGCAGATGCGCTCGCAGCAGCGCATCTTTCCAGCTCGCTACGTCCTCTTCGCGGCCTACGCGCTCATCATCAGCATTCTCTGCAAAGACAGCGGCATCACTTTCACCGCTATCTATAGCGTTCACGCGTGCGTCATGTACGCCTGTGGACGGTGCCAGAGACGGCGCCCCTTGCTCGTCATTGCCGTGGCAGTGCTAGAGCTGGTCGGCTACATAGCCTTCCGTCGACAGTTCATTGGACATGTTGACCTGCAGAAGAACCCCCTGCTGCGTCAAACCGAAAACCCGCAGTACTTCGTGCCAAAAGGCCTCTTTCACTGGCTCAGCATTCGGTGGGTGATTCAGGTGAAGAACTTGGAGCTGCTCTTTTTCCCCACGTCGCTGTGCTGTGAGTACAGCTTCAACTGTATTCCGCACATGCAAGGCATGCAAGACCCCCGTGTGCCCTACTTCATGACGGTCACCGGCGCTGCTTTGATCACACTGCTGGGCCTCCTCTACGGAACGCTCGCGTTCCGTTCTCGCGTGGCGCTGGTGGGCCTCGTCGGGCTCCTCTGGATGGCGATCTCGTACGCCCCGGTCAGCCACCTCTTCATCGCCGTTGGCACCTTCATCGCGGAGCGCTGTCTGTACGTGCCGTCCATCGGTGCGGTGCTGCTCATCACCTTCATCGTGGGTGCCCCGGGGCTTCGCAAAGGGGTTGTGACTCGCTACTTCTACGGGCTGTTGCTGCTGTGCGTTGGCTGGGGTATCTTCTCCCACCGGCGCAACGAGGACTGGCTGACCGACGAGCGCCTGTTCCGCTCCGCGTTGCGGACATGTCCGAACAGCGGCAAGGCCTACTCGCAGCTAGCGGCGCTAATCTCGAGTCGCGAGCAGAGCATCAACCCTGAAATTGTCGAGCTGGCCAATCGCTCGGTCCAGCTAGACTCGAAGCTGCGCGATGGCTACTACTACCTGGCAGTGAACGAGGTGAACAACAACCGCAACCTGAAGAAGGCCTACATCTACCTCCGCCGGTGCATGGAGGACCCGTTCGCCCTCAACATGTGCCTTGACTCGTACGAGAAGGTGAGGCGCATCCTCTTTCCCAATATGACAGAGGTAGAGACGCTCGTCGACTACGCCTCGCTGATGCTGTTGGAGTCGCAGAAGGCGACGCACCTCCGCCAGGCTGGCGTCATCGCGTTGCGGATGTACGAGAAGCCTTGTCTCGCCCAGCAGCTCTTGGGCAAGGCCATGAGCCACTGGAACCACTCGCAGCTGTACTGGATCTCTGATGAGGTGAAACGGGAATCTGGCGATGAAACCTACTGCAATGCTCTCTACTGGTACGCGCAGTCCACGTTGCTGTGCGAGACACAAAGCGCGGCTGGCACGGTCGAGTCGCGGATCGCGGAGGACAAGGAAGACGGTGGTGCCGATGATGCCGACTCGAGCAGCTCCAAGTTGTCGGGAAAGGGCGTCCCTCTCGCGCCGCAGGAGGCAGCCCAGCGAGCAGTTGCCGTAGCGGAGCGCTTCCGTGCTTGCGGCACCGACTGGCATCAGGTTCTGTCGGAGCCTAAGTACAACCTCCCCACCGTACCTCACCGCATGACGCAGTACCTCACCGTTGGTGATGCAATAGGCAACGTGCTCCAGCACTACGTCAACTATACTGCATTGGACACGCCAGAGCGGAACGAGGTGCTGCTCATGTTTTTGGACATTACCGTGCAGCAGTACTGCCACATCCACACGCTGATGAACGACGCTTACGTTCGTAAGAAGGTCGGTAGCACGTTCAAAAGTCATCTACAGTCCATCGAGCATGGGTTTCTGCGCTTCCGCCAGGAGCGCCTGGCTGACATGCACACGGTGCGGCGCGAACTCAACATGACGACGACACTCAACGCCAAACAGCAGAACACGCGGAGGCGTATCTTGTCTATGGCGTCTTGCTCAAGTGACCTCTCATTTTTGGCTGTTTAACATGGTACACACACACACATACACACATACACACATATACACACCACTGCGCGTGGCCACAGTCGCTGCGTAGCGGCGCCTCTCGGGGTTTTCGGTGTTCATATGTTCTTATTTTTTCCCTGCCACCCGCTCGCTCTCGTGCTCATGGGAGGTTACTAAGAGTGGAGGTGGTGATTTGGTATTCCTTGTTCATTTCACTTGTGTGTTTGTACTTCTTGGAAGCTCCTCGGGCACAGAAGAGAGCGGAGGAATGAGAGGGTTGAAGGCATAGCCCGCCTGCGACTCGAACCCTCCGACGCCCAATGAGGATCACGCTCCTTTATTGTTCTTTTCCTCAGGGCACCGCTTCCCACCACCACGCCTCCTCATCAATCGTCTTGTCCAGCGGTGCGGCCCGCAAGCTTCTTCTCCCTCCGCATTGCTCCACCCATCGCCCTCCGGCGATAGGGTAGGTGGGCCACGCGTCGCAACGTTGGGCTTCTGTTGCTGGCACGTTCCACGAGAGTCTTTGTGCGCGTCCAAACACTTCTGTGAAGCACCGCCGCGTTGTCGTCGTCTTTCTGGCAACCTTCTGTGTCGTTCGGTGCGCCGTCGAGGAGAGTTGGGGTGGACAGGGACGGATGGATGGATGGATGGCGGCGTGGGGATGTGGTGATGAGAGGGAGGATGTGCGTCTGTTGGCGAGCGCGCGCGCGATGAAGCCGACGGTGCAGGCTCGTTTTTTTTCTTTCTCTCTTCGATGCGCGTTAACTTATTTCTGTTTTCCGCGTCTTTTCTGGACAACCCGTGTGCTCGTCTGGGCCCATTCCCTCGGGTATTTTTCTGTGTCTTTCGGTTTGTGTGTTGAATCGCTGTCTGTCTACTGCCTCCTCATCCCTATTCATTCATGCTAACGTCTGGTTCTGTGCGTTGGTGTGTGGCGCTGTGCACCCGCTGTATATCGCTGCTCTCTGTCTCACCGCGCTGATCCTTCTCTACGACTCCCTCGTCAGTCCACCGTCGCCTCCCCCCTCCCACTGAAAGCGTAGGTACACTCGGCGGGTGAGGCCACCCCCGCTGAGTCAACAACAGAAACGCACGAGAGGGTAGGGGCAGGGCGGGGCCGCTGCCGATACCGTGAGCCGCCAACGCCAAACGCCAGTTTGAAGCGGCTGTCTTGAGGGGGCGGGTGAGCTGACTCTCCGACGCGTCGGCAGGGCTTTAAGCTGGTGGCCAGTGAATTCGCGTTCCAGTGTTTGTGCGCTTGAGTAGGGGTCACACTTTTTCCTTGGCTACTGGTAGAGCCCTCTTCCATAAGTGGATGCGCGGCGGCCGTCTTCAACGCGTCTTGTTTAAAGGCTTCATAGTGTTCCTTCACATACTGCATCCAAGGGTTGCGTTGTTTGCCAAGAGTCTGCCGAGCGACGGGGGCCTCCTTGGGTGCCCAAGGTTTTCTGCTCGCGTCCTCCCTGCCATGATGGTGCTGAGAGATAGGGGAGAGGAGGGACGGTGAAGGCAGCGGCGGAATGCTGCTGTCTCGCTGTTTTTTTTTCTGTTTTGTAGCTCCTTCTCCTCTCACAGCATCTTCTGCTCTCGCTTTCGGCGGCGATCGACGTGGATGCCCCCCTCTCTGTGTGCCTCTTCCCCCTCCTCCCTCCTGCACCGTTTCTCTCGTCTTGCCTGCGTCTCTTCGCATCTTCACGTCGCATTCGTGCTCGTGCCCATCGGCTGCACACTCTCGCCCGACTCAATGTCTCCCCGATCACGATTCCACGAAAGACCCGTCATATATCCGTTGCCCTGGACCAGTAAACGAGGGGACAACGCACCGCCGCCCTCCTCCCTGCTACTGCGGTATCGCGCTTTGCGAACTCAACGCGTGGGCGGAGAGCATCAAGGCTGAAGGCGCGCCGAAGAAATCGAATTCGCATCCTCCCCGTCTCCGTCTCTGCCCCCCTCTCCCGCTCGCCGCACGCTTCGCGGCAAAGAAACGGTTATCTATTCTTTCCAGGAAGGATGAAGTGCGTGTTAGTTGTGCACAGCGGAGGTGAGCGCATGCAGCGTTCCTGCGACCTTCCAGATGGAGTGTCCACCCAAGAGCAGCTTCGGGCCTTTGTGCGGTCGCAGGACCTTCGACTCGAGTCGCTGGACTTCACCTTCGCGGCTAGCCTGGTGAGGTTGACGGCTGGGGCGGCAGAGAAGAAGGGAGAAAAAGTCGTCCTGCGCGAAGATGCGGATGTGCAACAGCTGCTCAAAACTGCGAAGCAGCAGCGAGCCACTCACGTTCTCACCTTTGAGGTCACCATTTCCATGAGCTCTTCCTCGCCTCGAAACTTGGGCAGCTTCCTGTCTGCGGAGTACGCGGTCGACAAAGACTTGGTGACGCTGCATGTTTTCGCCCCACTCGCCTGCCCATCCCGTGGCAAAAACCCGAGCTACCAAGAGAAGATGTTCATCATTCCGACAAGGTGTGTACTGGAAAGTCTGGCGCGGGCCGTAGAGGACACACTGAGCATTAAACTGACCAATAGCGGCATGAAGCTGGTACTGTATACGATGCCACAGCAGCCCAACGGTGACCAGGTCGAAATCATAGACGACACGTCGGCTTTGCAGCTGCTGCGCCAGCACGCGTCACAGAGCACACCGGTTCGACTCACCTACGCCACCCATACGCGAACCCCGAAAACTTCGTCGGGACAGATGAGCAGACGGGCAAGTCAGCAACAATTCACAGCCCCGCACCCGCCGTCGCCGCCACCTGCACACAGCACCGAGACGCCCAGCAACCCAAAGCCGCATCTTCCATCTCTCTCGAACCTGGCGAGCGAGCCGCCAAGCCAGCCCTCAAGAGAGCCTCCTTCGCAGGCCCCTCCCGAGCGGAAGGGCGCGATCCCACCCCCGTCGCCGTCTCGAAAGGCTGCCACTCCGTCGTCGTCTGCGCCACTAACATCACCGCCACCGGCAGCGAAGGGGGCCCCCTTCGCTACCGAGTCCGCCCACACCCCGCATCGCGTATTCCTGCGCGAAGCCGCCATTCCTGCCACCAAGTACGAGGTGCGAGTGCAGGTGCGTCCAGCTGCAGCTGAGGGTGCTGCCGCCGCTGCTTCCCTTCACGAGATGTGTTTTGTGTACACGAAGAAAGAGGTGCAGCTGTGGCGCCGCTTTGCGACAGAGTGCGAGGCCTCAGTGGGTGCCGACACGGCAAGGCACGTGCCAGTGCTCTCCAATGACTCGTCTGTGCGCCTCGACTCTGACAGCGTGCTTCGGGAGTGGCTGGCGCTTGCGAAGGAGTCTCAGCAGCCGTTGCGGGTGCGTCTGTCACCCCGCGATTCGGTCCAGCCACCGCCAGCCAAGGCAGACGCGCCGGCCGCACCTACGCCAGAATCGCCAGTTGCTGACCGGGATGCAGCTCCCGTAGGATCAGATGCCGCCACTCCCAACGCAGCGGAGTCTGGCTCTTCCCTGGTCGGCAGCGAGAAGCTGCTGCGTAACAGAACGCTTAGTAGCCGCAGCGGTAGCGCCATGCTGTCTCCCGACACCGCGGCCCCGGCTGCTTCCTCTTCTCTGCCACCCCACAATGGAGGCACCTCAGACAGCAGCCAAGCCACGCAGAGGCATGTGTCATCGCCTCAGCAGCATTCAAACACGCCCCTCCAGGACATCTCCGCATCGTCAGCACCTCCGAAAGGATTACCCACGAAGGTGGGCGCAGCACCACCAAGCACACGCCACGCTCCTCTCTCGCCAAACGCTGCCTCCTCCTCAGCCGGCGCCGAACGCGCTAAGGACGCTACGACGAAGGCATCTGAGGAGGACACCGCCGACGCCGATGCGCCGCCTCTCGTGATCCGCACGGCTGCAGGCACCTCCAGTACATCCGTGACGGCTGCATGCCTGCCATGCGTTTGCGAGGCCGACAGCGGTGACGCGTCTTCGGTTCGATTTCAAGTGTCCGCGCGTTGGGGAGCTGCGCAGCAACTGATGCTTTTCCGCCTACGAGAAGGCACCGCCTTAGATGACCTCCGCCGTGCTGTTCTCGACGCGTTTTGCAGCGGCGTTGCTGGCACTGACGACGTACCACCACTTACGATGGAGGTGAGCTATGTAGCCGCGGGGCAGCTCCTCCGCGTACTGCTCGATGACGAGGCGCAGTTGCTTGATCTCCGGGGAGCGCTTTTTGTGGACTCGGCGGAGATACACGTCATCGCACCGACGACTCCGCCACCTCCGCGACGCGTAGAAGAGGCGAGCGGGAACATCAGTGGCACAGCGCAGGTCGCAGCGGCTGTCCTGCAGCTGCTGGCAGATGCGGTGGCTCAGCACTTGGGTTCCCGTCCATCCGTCTCAAGTGTCGAAATCAGAGATCTTGTGCGTACTCAGCTGGGCAAGCAGGCGGCAACGGATCCCTTTCGCGGATTCCTGGACGGCGCCGTCGCCACCCCGTTTGATGCACCCACTCCCGATCCTGATGGTGCCGCCTCTTGGGGCGCGCACGTCTTGCCGTGGCTTTCCTCTGTACTTGCCGGGATGCAGGCACCCCCACCAGCCGCTACAGAGGTTGCTGTGGAAGTTGCCTCATCGTTGCTCCGCTCACTCCTGTGCGATGGCGATTTTCTTCTTGATCAGCTCGCCGCTTCCGTCCGTGTTGTCGGTGGCAATGATGAAGCCAGCGACATTGCAGCCCCGGGTACCACTGTTCGGCCGTCTCTCGCCGCCTTATGGACTGACGCCGGTCTCGCAACCCCGACGAGCTCCTCGAGAGCGGAATGGAATCCTTTTCGCGCAGCGTACGTCGGCGGTGCATCTGGGTGGAAGGCGGCGTACGCGGCGTCCCCGGCCGCTATGTTGGACTTGATTGCTGCCGGAGTAATGGACGGCGTGTGGGCTTTTCCTCGCCGCAGAGACGCGCAGGCCGACATGGTGTGGCAGCGCAGTCTCGCCAAGGCCCACCGTGACTGCTGCGAGTCGATCAAGCCCACAGAACTGGAGCGGTACTTCAAGTCCGGAGACTGCCCCAATGGCGACGGTGCACTTGACCACCGTCGCGTCATCTTGAGCTGCGTTGGTGCGCTGCTGGCTCCACCATCGGCGTCAGTCGGCGACTATGCGGAATGGCTCACGCAGCACTTCCGCGGCAAGGTCGCAACGGTTCTCTACACGAACATGATCGACTACGACGGCAGGTCATCCCTCTCTGTCTTCCATGTCACGCAGATGTCGTGGATACTACTTCACCCGCAGCTGCGCCGCATCGGCGAGGCCGCGTCGTCGCTGACAACGCTTCAACGACTCCGCGCATGGGCAATCCTCGCCACAGCGCGTGTGTGCCAGCGACTCCATGTGCCCTTCCCTCCGTGTCCTTTACTTCACATTCACAAGGCGTCTCCGGTGCCTTTTGCCGGACCCGCTCTTCCAGCAGCAGTCGCCGCAGACACCGCAGCCGTCGACGCGGCGACCGCAACACCAAAGCCCGGGGCGCTCTTTCGATCTCCGTGTGATGCCGCTGCTGCTGACGCTCCTGCTGCTGCGCTGCTTCGCCCTTCACCGCCATCAGCTGGCGCACCCCCCCTGACAGCTCACCAGGGGGCCCCACGGAAGGTGCAGTACGCGTGCAAGTACAAATTCGACGCATTACACCGCCCCGTTCATCGAGGCAGTGACGACGCTAGGTAGTGTTCGTTTCTTCTTGGCAGTACTGTTTTAGCATGTGTGTCGGTGTTGGGCTGTTGTGCGGAGCAGCAGCTGCTGGCAGGTGACCCTGCTTTACGCAGAGAGACGCCCCGCTGGCGGAGGTTGCCTTTCCCATGCTTTTATCTTCTTCCCCCCCCCCCTCCCCCCTCCCCCGTCTCCCATGAGGACGGGGGACGCCTCAGAGTCGTGCCGAGGACTGGTGTGCCCCACGCGGTAGGGAGGCCCAGCGACTGCAGCCCGCCCTCGGGTGCGGCTGCGGGCTCCTGGCATCGGCACACACGTCTGGGCTGGCGCTTTTCCGAGGGCACACGCAGCCGTGATGATGTTCGTGCCAGCTCACTACACGAATCGCGTCGACTATTCAACGAATGTACGTATCAACCAGCTGTTTTCTGCTTTCTTTGCGTCGCGTGGATGTTGAGCGTACTACTGGACCCAGCTCGCGCTATATGCAGTGGCATTGCAGTGGGCCTGGGCACCGCCAAGCGGTGCTGGTTGGCTCGTTTCCTGGACATAGACGTGGTGCAACAGAGGTGGGTGAGCTGTGGTCGTGTGTGTTTATGCGTCTATCAGCTGACATGCTCGCCGTGAAACGGACGTGTTCGAGCTAAAGCATGTTTTGTCTGTCCTTTTTTTTTCTCGCTCTCTCGTCGCCGTCATTTGCGTGGCCGCGAGAGCCGCGCCGCGCTCCCTCTGGAGGGGTTGCCGTGCTACCTCCTTTTTAGCTCTCTCTGTGTGTATATATATATATATATATAGATGTATACTAGAGGCCGTCGTCCTCAAACGTACACTTCCTTCGTGATTGTCGCCAAACGAGGGTGTGCTGCCGGAGACGTGCACTTGTGCGTGAGTGCGGGTCGACGATGTAGCGTGCCGTGCGCCCTGTCCCACGACGCCGGTATTGTCGGACATCCCCCTCTTTTTTTTGTTGTTGTTTTGCTTTGTGATGTTTGGCCGGCCTCTTTTTCACGCCACGCCTCCCTCTTCGTGTGACGCACACGCGCCCCTTTTCTTTTCTTTTTCGTTTGGCAGAGGTGTGCACCTGCACGTTGTCGAGGAAGTAACGCAGTGCCCACCTTGCACCTGCCGCGCTGTGCGATGGCTAGCTACTACGGCGCGTGCGCGCTTACGGAGTTCTTTGAGGGTTTCTGCCCGTGATCATCTAAGTCGTGCGCCCCTCCACCAGTCGTAAACAGAGGCAAGAAATGCCGTGCAGTGACTGCTGCCGTTAGACGCACTCGTGCGTGGCGTTGCTGACACTGCCTTTGAGTGGTTTCCAAGTACGTAAAGACGTCCTGGAGATGCGTGATGGACGGGCTGCTGTACTAGTCTGTGTGTCCATACCTATATGCAGTACGTGCGCGCCAGCGGATCCGCAACGCTGCTGATGGTGACGGAGGTGCGTCGCTCTCTCTCTCTCTCTCTCTTTCTTTCGCTCTCTAGCTTCCTCTGCCTCCCTCTCCACCGGTGCACGCTGCTCGGTGAAGCACTTCTTACGATCCGCCGATTTCGTCGCATACGCCCCGCTTCCATGCGCGGCTGCTACTGCTGCTGGCGTTTTTTCTTGTCTCTCTCTGTGGTGCAGCTTCACGCAGGCGAAGAAGCGCCAGCGCTACGCCTCCGACTTTATTGCTGCTGACCCCCGTCCCCCTTTCCCCCGATACACACACACACACACACACACACACATACCCACACAGATTCCCCACAACCTCTTTTTTTTTCGCCTACACCCGTGCCTCTGCTATTTTCTTGGTGCTCAGCAGCAGCAGCACGAGTGCCACTGCGGAGCACCTAAGCACTGCCCGCCCTCCGCCTTTGTACTCATCTATGCTCCGTCGTCTGGGAAGCACGCTGTTCTGCAGCGTGACGCTGGCGAACGGAACCGTCCTCAAGGGTGACCTGAACCCGCACAACCCCAGTCTGCTGCTCAAAGGCATCACCATCCTGCCCGACGGTCGTGTCTACAGCGGTTCATATGACGCGACGTCTGGCTTCCCACTGCCGGGGAGTCAGCTGGAGGAGGATGGCGATCTCTACCGGGGCGACTTCAACACGCAGTGGCAGCGTGAGGGGCGCGGCGAGGCGTGGCTGGCGGACGGCACCCATTACGCGGGTGTCTTCAAAAATGATGAAATCACCGAGGGCATTGTGCGCATTCCGAACGGCACCACGGAAGTCGTTTTCGAGGGCACGCTGAGCGACGAGGCCTTCGTGAAGGGCAAGCTGACCCAATCAGACTTTGTGTACGAGGGCGAGTTCTCAGACAATGAACCTCATGGCAAGGGCAAGCTCGTGTTCGCCACCGGTGCTGTGCAGGAGGGCACCTTCTTCCATGGCAAACTGCATGGCCCCGACTGCAAGATGAAGCTCGACGGCGGGTTCGTCTACGTTGGAGAGTTCCTCGACGGCCAGATCCGCCGCGGCACCCTTTACACGCCCACCTACACATATGAGGGTGAATTCAACGAGCACGGGCGTGCTCAGGGCGAGGGCACGCAGACGTACCTCATCAACGAGCCACGCCTCACTTTCACCGGCATCTGGACCAACGGCGCCTTGGTGCGTGGTGTGTGCATGGACGAGTATGGTAGCGCCGTGGACTGGCAGAACAATGATGAGTTGCAGGCCAAGGTGCTTGGCGGTGCGACGGGGAAGGGCAGCGAGAGCGTGGGACTCAACAGCTACTGCAGCGCACGTATGAAAGAGGCGGCGCAGCTGCACAGTGACATGCAGCGCAGCTACGCAGAGGACGCGGAAGCCGTTGCTCAGTCGACCGGCCGCTTCCCCACAAAGATGGATCTGGGCTACGAGGGCAGCATTGCGCACGAGAACGAGGCCGTGATGCAAGCTCAGCAGCGGCAGATGCAGGACATCGAGCGCTCAAAGGAGGTGCTGTCGGATAGGGCGAGGGACTTCGGCCCCATCGCCTCGGGTTCACGTGGCAACATCATTGGAGAGATCGATGAGAACATGGCAAGGATCCAGTTTAGACGCCAGGTGGGCGCGGAGGAGGTCTCTGCCGCGCGCGTCGACGAGCAGTTTGAACGCTTCATGAAGAGCTTCAAGAAGCCTTCTCCATTGCCTGGTGCACCGGCGCAGGTTGCACAGAAGCTAAACATCGACGGCAACGCGCCATGGAAGGCGTTCACTCCGTTGAAATAGCGCCTCTTTTTTTTTTTTCGTCTAAGCAGCTTTTCTTTCCGTCGCTGCCCGTTGGCGGCCCGTGCATCTGATGCAGCGCCCACGTCCACGCCGACTCACCTCTCTAGCGCTGCGTGCTTATTCACCGTATGCGCGGTTTTCGCGAGGAGCTCGTGCGTGCTTGTCTGCTCTTTGGGGTGAGGAGGCTGTTTCGGTCCAGCCGCTGTGTGGTCCCACACCCGCTTAAGCTGTCCCCGGCCCTTCACCTTGCCGCCTCCTGCGTACGTTGCTGCTGCTTTCCTCGCGTGCCTCCGCCCCTGCGCCCCTCCGCTCCGCTTCGCCTCACTTTGCAGTCTCCTCCTTTCTTGTAGGATCGAGTGGGTGGAGGCGTGTGCGTCAAAGGCATTCGCCGTTCTGGGCGTCTAGCGCGCGTCTAAGGTGGTGAGCAATGTGCACAACCAGCGGTGCCGAGTGCGGATCCTGCGAGGTGGCAGGCCGGGTGCTCTGTCAGGACTCACAACGTGCGCGTTAACAACGAGACGACGATTCGAACGCGATCGCGGAGCCCACACACGTGCACTGCCAGCCGATGCGCATCGGCGATCCTCGCGTTCGCCATCGCCGTGTCGTTGCGCACCGGCTCAAGTGCGCCGCCGTCGTAGCGGTTTGCCGCTACCATTGCTCTTTTGTGACGTCTGTGCGCGTCCCCAACGTTAACGGCTGCCACAGTGTTGAGAGGATGCCTTGCATTATCGCTCACTGGCGGAGCTTCCTGCCTCGCGTCAGACGCCCCGGCTTCTCTCTTCCTTCCCCGTAATTGTCAGTGCCCCCTCCAACCTCCCTTGCCCCCGCCCTGCCGTTGTATTTGTGAAGGACTAAGAGACGACGGCGCCACCCCCGCGCGTACCCAAGAAAGGAATCACACTAGCCGAGGACGAAACGCATATAGGACGGGTCGGTCGCCTCCCCCTCCCCCAACCCTTGAGCACACCTGCAGCAATGCGTCGTGTCGCCCGCCTCGTCACTGGGGTAGCCGCTCGCAGTGCTTCGACCGGCGAGGCGATCTCAAACAGCTTCGCATCCGACACGGAGCGCGCGTCAGAGGAGTCGCACCCGCTCCTGTATCAGGTGCCTGTGCTAGCCTCGCGCACGGTCGGCCGCGAGGCTGAGGTGCGCACGCTGTGGCAAAACCTTCTGCGCGGTCGTCACTACCAAGTGCTTGCCGGCCCTGACGGTATCGGCAAGTCCACTATCGCTGCCGAGTTCTGCGACACGGTGAAGCACAGCCATCGGTTTTCCTGCATTCAGTGGTTCAACGGGCAGCATGCGCTTCGGTCTCAGCTGCAGCACTTCTTCGCCTCCATGAAAGGGCGGAAGGAGAAGGACGTGCTGCTGGTTGTGGATGACGTGGCCTCTCCTGGGGAGGTGGTGGCGCTCATTTCAGGGCACTCGAGTGTGTACGTGCTGATGACGACCAGCGCGGCAAATGTGACAAGCTCGACGAAGATCGCGTGCCTCTCTCCATCTGCTCTCTCGCCCCAGGCGAGCCAGCAGCTCTTGCCGGAGCTGACGTTCTCGCAGGAGCTGGAGACAGTGTTTTACAACCTGGGCTACGTGCCACTGCTGGTGCACATAGCCTCACTGCTCATAAAGGGAGACGTCTGCTGTGCGCACCAGCTGGGACGCATACTGACGGAGAAACGTGTGCGGCAAGACGACACCCTCAGCATCTCCGCGGCCCTCTCGGTGCTGGCAGATATTGGCATCGTAGAGCTGGAGAAGACGTACCCCGACGCACGCGCGATGCTGCGCGCCATCAGCTGCTTTCACACAGGCGACGTGTCGGACGCTGTGGTGGGGGCCATCGTTGGGGAAGCTGCTGGCGACTTCTCCATCAAAGCCTCGCAACTCGGCATCTTCTCGCCCAAGTGGGAAGAGGGCGCATTGGCATTGCACCCGCTCGTTGCGAGGGTGCTGCGCGGACCGCTGGATGCACACGTGTTGGCGAAGGCGGCAGACGCACTGCTGAGCTTGTGGCCTCGCCGCTGGCGCGGGATGGGAAGCCGCTTCGCCTACAATCTTGTCTGGCACACGTTTACCATGGCGCAGCACTTTGCAACGTGCGAGGTCGCGCTGACGCCGGCCATCTTAACAGCCATGGACCGCAGTGCCACGTTCCTCGCTCATGTCGAGGCACGAGACTTCGCAGTGGCGGCCCAGTTGTGGATGCAAGTGTACGAGCAACACGTAGCGCGGCAGGAGGAGGCGTCACCGGACAGTGTGCGCATGCTGCGGGAGTGCGGCCGCCTGCTTCACTTCCTGAAGGACCCCCGCGCAGAGGAGGTCTTGCAGCACGCATGGAAGGGCTGTGTGGTGGTACACGGAAAGAGCTCCGCCGAGTCGGCGCTCATTCTGGGTTGCCTCGCGCTGTACTTACCAGCGAATAACGATAATCTGTCACTGGTGGAGGAGGCGGTGGCTGTGTTGGAAGGGCGCCTCGCCTCTGTCGACCTCGTGCTGGCGAGGGAGGAGGTTCGTATGCTGTGGCAGACAATCTTTGTGCTACTCATGTGCAAAGGCCAGTACATGACGGAGATGAAGCTGGCAATTCCGGACGATCTCATGCGTGCCCTCGAGCGGGCCGAGGGCGAGGCGAAGAAGGTGAGGTAAGCAAACCTTTGACGGAAGGTGTTGCTACCACCGGTGCACGACACTGCTGCTCCATCCTTGTCGAGGGGATGCGCTTCTCTCTCCATATACATATATATATATATATGTATGTATGTGTCACCTACGTTTTTTCTCCTTGTCTGTGTAGGGGCTGTTCACATACTGGGTAGGCAGGGTGCAGGAAGGGGTCGGCTAGTGCAGACGTCTATGTGGGTGCGGGTGGGTGCGTGCCAGAGAGCACAGGTTGATCTGTTTGCATTACGCACGTCTGAGAGTCTTCGTGAGTCTGCGTGTGTGAGCGTGGCGCGTTGGCTCAACGCACCTCCTCCTGCTTCCCTATTTGATGCGCCCCATTTCCCTGGCCACTGCTCACGCTGTGAGCGGATGCAGCCATAGCAATGACGCATACGCACGTGCGCGGGGCTGGCGGTGTTGTTGTTTGATAGAGAACGGCATGTGTTCTGCGGGGGAGGGACCTCCACACCTCCCGCACGCACTGAGATACATACCCGTACCTGCGCTCGAGCATGCATGTGCGCAGGCGCCGTCTTTCCAAAAGTGTCGTTTTCTGCCTCCGCGCGGGCGTTGACGTGCGCACGCTTCTTCCAAGTCTTCTCTGCATGCGTGCAAGCGCGTTTGCGCGCGTCGGTGTTCGCGAATGTCTTTCCCGGTATCAGCTGTGGCTGGTCTCATTTCTCGTGCTCGGCAAAGAGACTTGGGGCACCGCCTTCCTCTTCTCTTGTTCGCTCACCGTCTGCCCATCTCTCCGTGTGTCACACGCGCCCTCTCTCTATATCCTTCTTGGCTCTCTCGTGCACCGCACCTTTCGCTGGGTCGGCTTGGTCGCTGACGATGTGCTTGTCTACGCCACGCTTCCGCGCATCCCTTTTTTGTTGTGCTCTTTCACTCGGGCTTCCCTCGCCCACGCGCACACACGCGTCGCGTCTGCGTGCCACCAAACGTTTGCACTCTCCTCACAAGCGAAGCAACAAGGCCAAGCTGTCCGATCCACAGCACCCACACACGTAGGCCTCGCCATCACCCCCCTTCTCTCTTCTCCTCAGCGGTGCACGCCGCATTCACACGCAGGGGCGCATAAGCAGACCTTCACACGTAGGCTCATCCTTCCTTGTCACCACCCGCACTGCTCGCACACTTCCCCGTGAGCCGGGGTCTGGTGTCCCTGGTGAGGTGGTGGGCGGGAGCAGAACACCTTTCGCTTTTCATCCCCTTCCGTCTCCCTCGAGTGTTTCGTTATCGGTGTGGCGGAAATCAATGCTTCCTGCTCTGCCTTCTGTCTTAGCCTCTGCGTGCTTCCTTGGTTTGCCACCTTCCGTTCTATGAGTGCGGCACTGCTCCCCGCCTTCCTCCCCCGCCCTCCTTTCTTTGATCCGCCATTTCGACCAGCTCGCGACGCAGCGGTGCGCTCGAACTACTGACATCACGACGAACGTGCACGACAGCTGCCCAATGGTGGGCAGGAGCGCACTCATACGCGTTGCGATTAATGCCCCGACTCTATCAAGGGCGCTCCATGACGGCGTTGTCCGCGCATGCAGCCCAGCGATCCGCCACATCGTGGATCAAGGCTGCACATGCGTTCTTAATAACCACCTTGGCCGTCGTAAAGCTGCCAACTACGAGGCCGCCACCGCGGACGAGCAGGAGCGGCGCTGCGCTGCGCAGGCGCCTGGGTCATGCGGCAAGACGTTTTTCCCCATCTTATCCGCCAACCAAAGGCGAGCACATTGACCATGTTGTCTCTGCGAGGCGGGAGTGCCCCTTTGCTCTCCGCCGCGTGAGGTTTCGGCTAGACCCTTGCGTTGGCTCGACTGTCGGAGTGGAGGGAACAGTGGCGGCTTGTCTATTTGACGAGCGAGCGTGAACGTGAACGGGCCCCCACAGCTCCGCTTCGCTGCCAGCTGTAAAGAGGAGTCCAGTCTGCAGCCGGCTCGCTCTGAAACGGGTCGGAGCTGCTTGATCAGCACGCGTCTTGCATGACTGACTCGATGGTGAGGGCGACATGCACGATTTCGGTGCGGCAAGGCTATGTTCCTTGCGAACCTGCGCTTCTCCAAAACCGAGATTTCCCAGGTGAGCGCAAGCAACTGCAGATGGCGTGCGTTCTCGCTTCCAATGCCAACGTGTACATACATCGCTGCTGATGTCGGCGGCCATGTCGAGGATGGTGTTGCGCCGGCGCCACCTGCGACCGTGGACACGTGTGTGCGGCTGATATGATGGGCGAAGTGTCGGCGCGCCTGGAGCGCATCTCAGCCGGCCCTGACTGTGCTGGTGGTGAGGGGAGCCTGAGTGCCAGCAGCGCGGGTGCACGGCGTGCTGGGTGGGACAATGGGAGCGTCTGCGAGGCGACCTCGGGGGGGGGCGGATGTGTGTGGGCCAAGCTTGAGGCGGTGGCCGTGCTCGGATGACTGAGTGGGCGCGTTGCTGTGGCGCGTGTGTGTGCGGCTGCTTGGCACCACGCGATGGGGCCCTGTGAGAATGGCGGGCGGTGCAGCGGACATGAGCTCATTCCCTATGGCAGAACGGCCGTAAAGAACAGCGACGACAAACCTCTGCCCACCTGCCCTGTCTAGCCCGCTTCTACTGCTCTGTACCTGTTTTCTGTGTGCAATATCCCTTTTATTGGTCTTCGCTAATATGTCCACGCTACATCGAGTACGCCGCACGCACAACACGTGTCTCACATGAACTTGCCCATCAGCGCGTCAGCAGCAAAACATTTCTCTTGTCCCTCGCCTCCAATAACCTTACGTATCCCCCTCCGCCGAGCCATGTCTCTCGTGCTGAAGAAGAGCATCGATGACGCCACCGTCAGGGACAAGAAGGTGCTCATCCGCGTGGACTTCAACGTCCCCGTGAAGAACGGTAAGATCACGAATGACTTCCGCATTCGCTCCGCCCTTCCGACGATCCAAAAGGTGCTGAAGGAGGGCGGCTCCTGCATCCTGATGAGCCACCTTGGTCGGCCGAAGGGTGCGAGAATGAGTGACCCAAGTCCGGAGAAGGGTGTGCGCGGGTACGAGGAGGCCGCCACGCTGCGCCCGGTTGCTGCACGCATCGCGGAGCTGCTGGGGCAGAAGGTGGAGTTTGCACCGGACTGCCTGGACGCTGCGGCGTACGCGTCGAAGCTGAAGAACGGCGACGTGCTGTTGCTGGAGAACGTGCGTTTCTACGCGGAGGAGGGCAGCAAGAAGGAGGAGGAGCGCGACGCGATGGCGAAGGTACTGGCGTCGTACGCGGACCTGTATGTCAGTGACGCCTTTGGCACTGCGCACCGCGACAGCGCGACGATGACGGGCATCCCCAAGGTGCTGGGTGCGGGCTACGCCGGGTACCTGATGGAGAAGGAGATCAACTACTTCTCGCGAGTGCTGAACAACCCGCCGCGGCCGCTGGTTGCGATTGTCGGCGGTGCGAAGGTCAGCGACAAGATCGAGCTGCTTGACAACATGCTGAGCCGCATCAACTACCTTGTGATTGGTGGCGCGATGGCGTACACGTTCCAGAAGGCGCAGGGCCGCAAGATCGGCATCTCGATGTGCGAGGAGGATAAGCTGGACCTTGCCAAGTCGCTGCTGAAGAAGGCGCAAGAGCGCGGTGTGCAGGTGTTTCTGCCAGTTGACCACGTGTGCAACAAGGAATTTAAGGCCGCGGACTCGCCGCTGGTGACGGAGAGCGTGGACGTCCCGGACGGCTACATGGCGCTCGACATTGGCCCAAGGACGATCCACATGTACGAGGAAGTGATTGGCCGCTGCAAGAGCGCGATCTGGAACGGCCCGATGGGCGTGTTCGAGATGCCGTGCTACTCGAAGGGCACATTTGCCGTTGCGAAGGCGATGGGGACTGGAACGCAGAAGAACGGGCTGCTGAGCATCATCGGCGGTGGTGACAGCGCGAGCGCTGCGGAGCTGAGCGGCGAGGCGAAGAACATGTCGCATGTGTCCACCGGCGGCGGCGCGTCCCTGGAGCTGCTGGAGGGCAAGACGCTGCCTGGCGTCGCCATTCTGACGGACAGAGAATGAGTGTTGCCCTCATACGCAAAGTGAGCCGTAAATCCTTTGATAAGCTCTTCTCTCAGCTTCCGTCGAATCTTGTCATGGGTGGCCGCGACGGCAGCGTGTCGCTACAGACTTGTCTTCTATTCGTATTGTGACCTACAGATGTGCCTCTAGCTGTTTCTTTCATACCTCTGTAACGGTTTCTCTTGTCTCTTGCACTGTCCTCTACATACACACATATATATATATGTATGGTTTGTGCTCCTCTTTGTTTCTCGATGAGGGGAGAAGTCTCGACGACTTCAGAGTCGGCGACGCCCTCCGCTGTCCATCTGGTCTCCCTCTCTCTTTATGCCAGTCCCACGGTATGCATGTCGCTGTGCATGTCCCACGCTGAGGTAGGTGCACAGGTCATCGTGAAAGCGTTCGCGTTCCCAGCCTGTATCGCCTCCTTACCTGTGGGTTTCAGCGCTCGTGCACAACTTCTTCCACGGATCCGGTGACCGCGCAGTGTAGCGCGCTTGGAGTGATTGCGGCGAAAAGAGTGTTCTTGTGGGTGCGTGTGCGTTGCGCTGCCCTTTCCTCCTCTCTGTCTTTCCCCCATCACGGTTCGCGTGGGGGTGGGTGGGGTCTGCGTGTTGATGCGATGGACATGAAGCATGTCAAACAAAGAGCAGCAAGACCTGTTCTGCGCCACGCAGGCGGTGGCGCACACACACACACACACACACACACACGCACCTAAAATCACATTTTCACAACAGAACAAGTGAGAACAACAATAGGGCCTTTTTTTTCTTCTCAGCCTTTGCAGGATTGCCCGAGGCGCTGGGTGAGTGTTCGGGAGGAAGCGGCACAGCTTTCTCTGCACAACTGCTCCTCACCTTCACGCGGTCCCTCTCGCCTTCCAGGTCGACGCCACACGCGTCCTTCCTGCCTTGTGTGTTGTGGGTAGGCAGCACTCATCTCGTGGCTCTCACATCCGTCATCCCGCCCCATCTTACTCCCACTAGCGCTCCTGCTGCTATGCGCTACTTCTACTGCCACTGTTCCTGTATCTTCTCTCTTTTTTCTTCGCTTCGGTGCGTTCTTGCCTGCATCTTCTCATGTGTGTCGCGAAAACGTTTTGGTGCTCCTCTACTCGCCTTGCGCACCACCTGCCGCCGTACGCGCACCTCACCTTCCCTTTCCCACCTTGAGGGCCTGAGTAACGCTCGTAGCCGCCTCGCTCTTCGATTTCTACCGTCATATCACAAGAAAACGAACACCAACACAACGGACTCATCAATAACATTCTCTCCATCTCTTCCCTTCACTCACGTGTGCGCCATCCGACACACCCGTCTATTCCGGTGCCTGTTTCTCTCTACAGAACCTCCTTTTTCTTGTTCAGCTGCGCTGCCTCAGCGCACTGCGCTCGCACCCCCTCCGCCGAGCCATGTCTCTCGTGCTGAAGAAGAGCATCGATGACGCCACCGTCAGGGACAAGAAGGTGCTCATCCGCGTGGACTTCAACGTCCCCGTGAAGAACGGTAAGATCACGAATGACTTCCGCATTCGCTCCGCCCTTCCGACGATCCAAAAGGTGCTGAAGGAGGGCGGCTCCTGCATCCTGATGAGCCACCTTGGTCGGCCGAAGGGTGCGAGAATGAGTGACCCAAGTCCGGAGAAGGGTGTGCGCGGGTACGAGGAGGCCGCCACGCTGCGCCCGGTTGCTGCACGCATCGCGGAGCTGCTGGGGCAGAAGGTGGAGTTTGCACCGGACTGCCTGGACGCTGCGGCGTACGCGTCGAAGCTGAAGAACGGCGACGTGCTGTTGCTGGAGAACGTGCGTTTCTACGCGGAGGAGGGCAGCAAGAAGGAGGAGGAGCGCGACGCGATGGCGAAGGTACTGGCGTCGTACGCGGACCTGTATGTCAGTGACGCCTTTGGCACTGCGCACCGCGACAGCGCGACGATGACGGGCATCCCCAAGGTGCTGGGTGCGGGCTACGCCGGGTACCTGATGGAGAAGGAGATCAACTACTTCTCGCGAGTGCTGAACAACCCGCCGCGGCCGCTGGTTGCGATTGTCGGCGGTGCGAAGGTCAGCGACAAGATCGAGCTGCTTGACAACATGCTGAGCCGCATCAACTACCTTGTGATTGGTGGCGCGATGGCGTACACGTTCCAGAAGGCGCAGGGCCGCAAGATCGGCATCTCGATGTGCGAGGAGGATAAGCTGGACCTTGCCAAGTCGCTGCTGAAGAAGGCGCAAGAGCGCGGTGTGCAGGTGTTTCTGCCAGTTGACCACGTGTGCAACAAGGAATTTAAGGCCGCGGACTCGCCGCTGGTGACGGAGAGCGTGGACGTCCCGGACGGCTACATGGCGCTCGACATTGGCCCAAGGACGATCCACATGTACGAGGAAGTGATTGGCCGCTGCAAGAGCGCGATCTGGAACGGCCCGATGGGCGTGTTCGAGATGCCGTGCTACTCGAAGGGCACATTTGCCGTTGCGAAGGCGATGGGGACTGGAACGCAGAAGAACGGGCTGCTGAGCATCATCGGCGGTGGTGACAGCGCGAGCGCTGCGGAGCTGAGCGGCGAGGCGAAGAACATGTCGCATGTGTCCACCGGCGGCGGCGCGTCCCTGGAGCTGCTGGAGGGCAAGACGCTGCCTGGCGTCGCCATTCTGACGGACAAGGACGTGAAGGAGCGGGGAGCTTCGTGCAGGTTCGCTTTCGGGGTCGGGAGCCCGAGCAGGGAGGCTTGTCCGCTCCGTTGTGGGCATATCTTTGGCGGTGCCTCCATCGTAAGAGAGATAGTTAAGCTCGTCGTCGCGCTGCTGATCGGCATTTTTATTGGTCGCCGCATGAGCACCAAGCTGATCCGGTAAGGTGTACGCTGCGTCTTTTTCTCTCCGTGCGGAATTTCATCTGAGATGTGCAGCAGCGGCGCCCTTCCGGAGACAGCGAAGCGGAGTATCGGCGGCCACCCGAGCTACTTGCGGCCTGGCACTGGCGCAATGATTGTTGTTGCTGGCAAAGGATGCAGGTGAGTGGGTGATGGTGGTGGAGGGCCTGCCTGTCTGTCGCTCTGTGTGTGTGTGTGTGTACGTGTGTGTGTGTGTGCCTCACGTACTCAGCACTCTTCTTTCTTCTTCGCGTTTCTAGCTCCCTCCCTTGTCCGCCCTCTTGAAGTCTGTTGATGATGTACGAGTTTTGTGTGTTGTTGGTCACCGCAGCGTGAGTGCGTTGTGCGTGTGCTTCGTCTACTCGTTCTCTCCGTCTCTACAATTTTTTCTGTGTGTGTGTGTGTGTGAGGAAGAGAGTGCCGATGTCTGCGCCTCTCGACGAAACGCGCAGCAGTGGCGAAAAAGATGCGTGAAGAGCTGGAGTGGCGGCAGCTGCACAGAAGCACAACAGTCCTCGAGTGCGTGGGCGTGTGCTAGTTCACGGGTATTGGTGTGCGCGACTCTTTTCCTGCCTGCCGCTGCCGTTTTTTTTTTTTCAACTTCGAACGTCCTGACTTCGCCGCTCTAGTCGTGGCGCTCTCGAAGGATCCGAAGGCGGCGATTCATCGGCGTGAGCGGACACCCACATCTACGCCGTCACGTCGCTACACAGAGAGGCCAAACGCTTCGATTTCTGTTTCCCACGTGTGTCGCGCAGCTTCTTCCTCCGATGTGCACGTGCGCGTATGTGGATGCATTTATGCTGCTTCTCGTGGCCTTCTCGCTCTTATTTCTGCACTTGTTGTGCGTGCGTTGCCGTCACCGGCGAGAGCTCAGCGCTTCACGGTATTGTGTTTCCTTCCTCCTCCTCCTACAACTCTAAGTGTGCAATCATGTCCCTGCGCTACGTCGCCTCGTTTTTGGTATTCTTCTTGGTACCCCTCTGTGAGCAGAGAGACGGGCGCACGCGTGCGCATGTCTTTTCAGTCGAACAGGGGTGTAAGATGGATGAGCAATGAGATGGGAGGATGCCTTTTTATCATCATGCAAGCACTGGGGGTGTCTCGCTGGTTGTGGCTCTGTGTTGTCTACGAGTGCAAGCGCACGCGTGAAAAGATGCGGAAGAGCACATTGACGGCGCACAAACGCGTACAAAGGCACATGAAGCTCGAGAGGTTGACACGCTTATAAGTTGCTCTGCATGAACTGATGGACGAAGCCTATTGATTCCTTTGTTTATTTCTCGGAGCGCCTTTGCTGCAGGGGCTGACCCTTGGGGTGGATGGCAGCAGAGAGACAGCATGAAGGTGGTATCATCACCTCCTCGTCCTCCTCTCTCCACTCCTCTTTCTCTCTCTCTCATGCTTTCTCCACGCGTGGACCGCAGCCCAGCAGCAGCGAACACGAGCGAACGAACACCCACGCATATACACATTCTCGAAAGCGTATTTGCGCCACAGCAGCCCCCAAGGCAAGCGAGAAAACATTGTGACAGCGCTGGCATGATTTGGTGTGTGTGCGTGTGTGTGTGTGCGCGAGTACGTGCCGCAGCAGGACCGTAACCGTGAACTAAAAAAGAGCACATGAGGCAGCCACCGAAGCCGCATTGCCCCCGAGGCTCTTTCGGTGGTGTGGGCGAAGAAGGGGGAATGCAAAGTTGGCGCTGCCTCGCTTTTGTTCGTGCAGCCGCGCGAATGGTCCCGCGTACAAGGTTTTTCTTGCACACCTCGTTTCTCCCGCTGCTCAACATTTTCGGCCAGCCGTGGCAGCACTGGTGCGGCACATCTGTGCCGCGGTTCGCGCCTTATAAAGAGGGCACGTGCTATCCGTGTCACAGACGTCGCACGGCGTGGCGTTTGCGCCTCTCAGACGCTTCACTCGCGGATGGCGCACTGCACCACGGACACCGCTTCATGAAGGATATCGTTTTGCGGCGTGACTGCTGTTGGGCTTGTCGCCGAGCGCTACAGCTGCTCCCCATGAGTCTCCTGCGTGTGACGTGCGCGTTGTCTCTGTGATGATGCCGTTCATTTGGTGTGCACCCCTCCTTCGCCTTTCACTCCTTCCTCCTCTCTGTCTGCCTCTCTCTTTCTCTCCAGCGTGCGCGCGGCGCTCTCACATTTCTGTCTGCAAGCATCGTTGCGTTGAGCCCCTTGTGATTGGACCCACGCCCCCTACTCCCCTCACGACGCTCACCGGAGGCCGATACCTCCTTTCTTTTTTCCGTTGGCTCGTTCATCGGCTGTGCACAGCACAGTGCAGAAACGGGCGTTGTGTCGCTCAGTATATCATCACTCCCCCCCCTCACCTATCCACCCACGCCAGCACAGCAACGTCTCCCACACACCCAAGGCCATCCCCGCGGACACTCACTCTCTTTGTTGTTTCGTTTTCTGTTCTTGTTTGCTTTTTTTTGTGTGTCGGTGCTGAACGCCCTCGCCCGGGCCTTCGGCGCTGCTTCACGCGCGTCGGGGCGCTCCGTTTTCCGTTTTTTTTTTTTCTCGTGTGGCGTTGTCTTCCGCTCTCTTCTTTGCTCTGTGGCTCACCTTCTGACTTGCGATGCCGCTCAAAGGCGAGCAGGCGGGGAGCTTCCCGCGCTACCTCAGCCCGACGCACCCACGCAAAGGATATGTGGAGGATGCCACCAGCGGTGCGGACGGTGTTTACCCCATTGACCTGACGATATCGCACCGGTCCGGTAACCAAAACTTGCCTCCCCTGAAGCGCTATTGGCGCGCGCGCAGTGTCCGCCGTAACCTTGCCCAGACGAACGAACTGGATGACCTCGAGAATCAGGCCCATGTGCAGAAGAGCCTGTCGTGGTCGAACACCCGCGCAGCCCACGCCAGAGAGAGCGACTTTACGTACATTTCCGGACCAAAGTACTTCTTCCAGCAGTTTGTGCGCCAGTACCCGATTGCGGCCTTCTTTGCGTGGACGTTCCTGTTTCTGGTGGAGCTCTCTATGGTGGTGCTCTACATGCTGCAGTCCACCGTGAGCTACAACGTCACCTGGGTCCAGTACGACACCCACGAGCGCAGCGGGTGGTTCTACGCCCGCTCCCTGCTCTCGTTTATCTCGCTGGTGCAGATGTTCTTCGCCTACTCGCTGAGCTTGATGACTATCACGGTGGTGCTCATCACATCCATTTACCAAATCATCATCTTCTTCGTCTCTATCCCGTCGAATCTCGGGTGGGTCAGTCGCATGTACGTTCCTTACTTCATGCGGTGCTGGCCGATGCGGCAGTACTTTCTCTTCATCCTCGACTCGGTCGCGCTGATGATGCCGCGCAACCGCAAACTGGACCTGCTACGGCTGGCTGCCGGCCCGCTGACCCTCTTTATTTGCATGGTGTTCTCCGCCTCTGGTTTCTTCCGCATCGACCAGTGCTTTCGGGGGTACCCTATGAACGTGGCCGTCTCCATCTACTTCGTCATTGTCACTGTGTCGACGGTCGGCTTTGGCGATGTGGTACCCAAGACGCCGGACGGCAAAGCCATCACCATTGTCATCATCTTCGTCTTCATTGCGAAGATGCCGACGTTTATCCGCGTCATCCGCTCGACAGCGAAGATTTTGAAGGCGTACCGCTCCTATACTGGCCGCACGAACCACTTTATCGTGTACGGCCACGTCAACCGCGAGGAGGTCATCTCGATTTTGGACGAGGTGTTCTGCCTGTATCCGATGAAGTCCGTATGCTTCTGCAGTAAAGAGTTTGCGCCGGACGTGCTCTCGATCGGCCGGCACCCTACCTACCGGCTGCGCAGCACGTTCCTCATTGTGGACACACTGGACACCTTCGCGCTGCGTCGCATGAAGGCACAAGAGGCGTCGGCGGTCATCATCTTCCCCATTCGCGAGGGCTACTCCTCACGCGTCGATGATGACGTGATGCTGGCGGCCATCATCTTCGAGCGTTTTGTGCCAAAGGTGCCGCAGTACGTGTGGTTGCGCTACGGCCTTCACGCAAAGCTGCTGAAGGGGCAGCGCTCCTGCGTGATCGATGAGCACATGAAAAAGAACATCATGGCGAGTGCGCTGCTGCTTCCGGGAATTGTTCCGTTCTTGGTGAATCTCGTACGCACCGCGTGGGCCGAGGGCGAAGAACCGGCAGATCTGTGGACGGAGAAGGGCATCGATCAGTGGAAGAGTCAATACGAGTACAGCCGGCGCAACGTGATCAGCACATGCCCGGTGCCGCTGCGCTTTTTAGGCGCGACGTTTGGGCAGGTGGTGGCAAGCTTCAAGTACCGTGACGTGCTCATCGTCAGCGTGGAGGACAACGCAAGCAAGACGATGCGCTTTGAACTCAACTACCGTCTGGAGGAGCATGATGTTCTGATGGCCGTGTACGAGCGCACGCGCAACAGCCTGTCGCGCGCGCTGGAGGAGTTCAGCTCCCCCGGGCCACTGAACGAGGCGGTCAGGGAGACGTACGGCGCCCACTTCCGCCAGGATCTCCAGAAGGACGAGCTTCTGCACGAGAACATGAACTCATCTTTTGTTTTCTACCCCTACAAAAGCTCTGCCTCTCTGTGCGACACGGTGCCGCTGCAGAGCCCCGCGGCCACCGGCGGCGGTGCAGCAGACAAAGAGGAGGACCACGCCAACCTCAAGTCCGAGGACGAGGTGGTGTCGCTGGAAGAGGTGCGGCAAGCGCTCATGAGCCTCTCAGATGTCGTGCGTGCCCCGTGCGGGATTCCGCTCGCTTCGCTGCAGCTGCGTCGCAAGATCACCTCCCAACTGTGGTACCTCACACGGCGTCACCAAAGTCTTCTGTCGGATTCGACCTTACCAGATGAAGATTGCGAGGAAGAGCTTCGCCGTGTGATGGACCAGATCAACGCAACGATCCTCAAGGCCGCCGACGCGTATCTCTCAGCGATCTCTGAGCAGGACCGCCAGGCCATGGAGTCGAAGCACCAGGACGAGGTCTTTCTCTTTATTGACCAGACTAGCTCTATTCTTCGCAAGACGACCACGTCCGTTTACGAGGACGTCATTTCACAGACGATTGCGCAGTACGAGCTGTACGTGATGATGCAGTGCATCTGCGCCGTGCACGCCCACTCCCGCCTGACTCTTCTGACACTGCGCAAGTATCCGCCCCAGTTTCTGCAGACCTGGAAAGAGATCTTTGGGACACCACTGCGCTACATTCGCGGTCAGGGCTCGTTGGATGCGCACCTAAACTACGCCTTGACGGCGGACACGGACGTCACCAATGTGCGCGGCATTCTCCTGTACTGCTCGCAGATGGGGCCACGCGACTTTGGTGACGTTCCTATCTGCTCCGTCGAGAACAGCGTGCGCGATTTGCTGGAGTGGAACGAACAGACGCGGAATGGACCGAGCGGCGCGCGTGAGCAGAACATCGTTGTAGAGCTGCAGTCCTTCCTCTTTTCTATCAAGGTGTCGCCCTTCCACACTGATGCAGTGTGGCGCTCGCGTGGCGAGGGAAATTTTCAGGAGACACTCGCCTTTATGATGGGTCGTTTTTTTGCCTCGAACATGCTCTTCACGATTCTCATCCATAGCCACCGCGACTCGCGCATCGTCAAGTTCTTCGAGATGGCCCTCAACCTCACCTCCACTGCGGAGATGTTTGACAAGGCGGTGTGGACAAACCGCACGGCACAGTCACAGACGCTCTTCAAGCTGTGCGGTAACCAGTCCCTGCACTTTGAGACCTTCGGCGACGCGTTTGAGTTTCTTCTTTCGAAGCGGAAGTGTGTGGCGATCGGCGTGTTTCGGTTGTTCCCAGCATCCGAGATGCTGAGCGGCACGCCGCGCTACTTTGTGACCAACCCACCGATGTGCATGCCGCTGCTGATGGAGGACATCATTTACTGTCTGGACGGCAGCTTGAACATGATGCGAACGTAGCGCACCCATGGCCAAAGGGCTGCAGGGGCGATGGGTGCGGCAGATGTGAAGCACGTGCGTATGGTAACTGGTAGGTATGCGTGTGTCTACGTCGTTGACGGCGGCAAGCGTTTTTCTCTCACGGTCGCACGGATGGCACCACGTTTTCTTTTGTTGTTGCTGTTGCCCCATTCGCATCTCCTCCGGTAGCTCATGCCGTTATCACTTGTCGACCGCTTTACCGTTACCTCTATATTTGTGCGGTTGCTGGTGAGTCGAGGCAGCGGCGCGCTCCCGCAACACTCGTTTCGTCTCTATCTTACTCATTCACCCACCCCCACACGTCTAAGCGCGGCTCGAGTCCCCTTGACGGAGTTTCTGCAACGCGGGAATGGCCATTCCTGTGGCCTCACCTGCTCTAGGCATTTCACATATTTTGTTTTAATGGCTCTGTTCTTTGGTTATTGTCTACGCTGCGCGCTGGAGCGTCGCTTGTGCGGCGTGTCTTTCCCATGTCTCTCTCTCTCTTTGCACCTGTGTATGCATGCGCGACTGGGCGCGTATGCCCTCTGACGCTCCCTTCTCTCTTCCCTGTCGCGGCGGGTGCTGAGTGTTCACGTCTCCGCGAGGGTTGACGCACAAGCTTTCTTTGCGTGCTGTCAGTCGTCGACATTCTCATGCTTTACTGCTGTCAAGAGGGATGCGCGGAGGTCAGCGGCGGAGGTGGTGGTGAAGAGCACTACAGACGATGGCGGTGCTGGATAGCTCATCGTGTGAGACAGAGGATGAGGCACGCGCATCATACACTGCATGAGAATGGAAGAGGCAAGAAGGCACAGAGCGTCGCCATCGCTTACATTCTGCTTCTTTCGATGCTCTGTGCTCAGGTGATTGCAGACGGAAGACAAAGGGCGACGGGAGAAGTCGATACGACTGCTGATGGGAGGTTCGGCTCACGGTGCTTTATGCTTGTGCGCCCTAACATTTTTCTGCTGCTGTTGGCCATCGTCCACCTTGCAGACTTGCCCTTAGCACAGATCACGCTTCCTTTCCCTTTCTGTGTCTCTAGAAGGAGATACGGCCCCTTAAAGTCGGCCACCGTGCTCGATGTGCATGGCGGCGCACATTGGGGGGAGGAGGGGGGGGGCATTGCCAGTGGCGACGAAACGCCGCCAAAACGACTGAATGGCTGGTGGATAGGTGCGTAGGCTGCGTGTTGTTGGGTTTTCTTGCGCACCACACCCCCTCCCTCTTTCCATGATGACGAGGCGACACCGCGCGGTGCGTGGTATGACAGGGCGCCGTGTGTTTTCAGTCTGTGAGGAAGCCAAGCAGCCCCGCTATCCCTCTGCTGACGCGGAGCCACCTCTGATGGTGACGGGGTCAAGCACCTACGACGTAGGGGGATGTCGGAGCTGTGCATCGCTGCTGGTGTCGGCGGCCATGTCGAGGATGGTGTTGCGCCGGCGCCACCTGCGACCGTGGACACGTGTGTGCGGCTGATATGATGGGCGAAGTGTCGGCGCGCCTGGAGCGCATCTCAGCCGGCCCTGACTGTGCTGGTGGTGAGGGGAGCCTGAGTGCCAGCAGCGCGGGTGCACGGCGTGCTGGGTGGGACAATGGGAGCGTCTGCGAGGCGACCTCGGGGGGGGGGGCGGATGTGTGTGGGCCAAGCTTGAGGCGGTGGCCGTGCTCGGATGACTGAGTGGGCGCGTTGCTGTGGCGCGTGTGTGTGCGGCTGCTTGGCACCACGCGATGGGGCCCTGTGAGAATGGCGGGCGGTGCAGCGGAGCTTGACTGACTTCGTGTGGCCAAGAACGGGGCACACTGAGAAAAAAAAACGACTGCCTCATGCTTTCGTTAATGGATGTCGCTGCGTATCTCGAGCGGGGTAGCACGTGTCCCCTCTCGTATGTGCGTGAACGCAAGACTCTGCCTAGCACTTCAGTTCAACTGCAGCACAGCGCCAGATTGCGCAACGTGGATGCCACGCCGATGCGCAGGCCAGCGGTCTGTCCACTGCGATACATTAATGCCAATTTGTTTTCCACCTCATGTTTCCGCCCGCCTCCTCCCTTCCTTCATTCCTTCGCTGTTTCGGCGTCACTTGGCGTGTGCTGATGCCTTTGTGCGTGCGTCTGCCACTCTCCTACGAAAAGCTGCTGAGCTGTGTCGTTGATGTCGCTGCACTTTTCGATTTTTCCCTGCACATTTTCCTAGGAGTCAGACAACCGATACCTGTACGTCTACCCCCTTCCCTCGCGGAAGCCACCACCGCCACTGCCACCCTTCTCTCTCCCTCTCTGTGCACGTGCCGTCTACACATACATACCCGCTCTTCGCGTCTGCAGCACACGCTGTTCGTGCTCTCTTGCCTCTCTCCTTCCAAGGGTGCTGACCCAATCAGGATGAACCGAGGGGTGGCAGTCAAGATCAAGTACTTTGATGACAACGGGGGCTGGTCGGAGCGCAAGAGCGCGGCTGCCAGCAGTGCCGTGTTTGCGCTGAAGAACATCACCGTGGCGAATGTGGACTTGAATCATGTAGACACTGCGGATGTTGACCGTCTGCAAGACTTGGTAGTTGCGAGTGCTCCGACGGCGGTGGTGATGCAGAACGTCTCACCGGCGACGCTGAGCCGCATCAAGAGCTACAGCCAGATCCGCAAAGCCTACGCGGTGATGGAGACGAGTCGGTGCGAGCAGCAGGAGGATAGTACCATAGCCCTACTCCGCCTCGGGCTGCAATGCGAGCCGACGGAGGTGCCCAAAACGGACGGCAAGCAGGCATTCCGCGCACTGGTGCAGGTGAACATCCGCATCCCTAACGGGCCATCGCTGTCCATCACTGTTCTGCACATGGAGCCTGGCGCGTCCCGCCGTCTCACGTTTGCCATGGCGCTCTTGCGTGCGCACCCGAACGTGGATATCGCCGTTCTGCTCAGCAATGTGACGGAAGGCATGGTGCTCACGGAGGACCCGTACCGCGAGCTACAGGCAAACCGCGCAACCGCTGGCTTTGTGGATGTGATGGAGGAAGGGATGGAACGCACCTCGAACTGGACGACGCCGTGGACGGTGTGGCTGAAGAGTCCCAAGTACAGCGTTGTGGCATCCGCAGCGGAGCTGTTCGTCGGTCAGGAGCCGCGCTACCTCTCCACTACACTCGTCGTGCGTGGGCAGCCGAACTCGACGATAGCGATTCCGATGCCACGCAGCGCCAAGTCCTGCCGTGGGAAGAGTCCCAGCGGGCCTCCTGCACCCGGTACCCCTTCTCAGCCTCTCGCCGATCCTGCCATTCTGAGCGCGGAAACGGTAAAGACGCCGATGCCGGCACCGCAGACAAACTCGTCCGCCACCGAAATCATCCAGCGCCTCATGCGGCAGCAACAGGCAAGCCAGCAGCGGTGGAAGTCGACGCACTCCTTTCTCCTCAAGGGCAGTGACACAAAGCTCTCTACTGCAGAGGCCATGTACGACGTGTCGAGCCACTTTGCGAACGCCAACGACGCAGTGGATGCGCTGAACTCGAAGGCGCTGAGCTGGCCTGCTGAGTTCTGCGTAGTGCATAACACGGTGCTCTGCGCCGACACGGTGGTTCACTGTGACCGCCAAGCCTTTCGCCGCTACGTCCGCGACAACAAGACGAACGTCAACCTCAACTCACAGATTTTTGCCGCTACTACGGCCTTCGCGGCAGCTGTCGCAGCAGCCCCTGTCGTCACCCCGGTGGCTGCCGCGTCTGCGGGGCTGGCCGCCAGCGCCATCCCAAACGACAAGCAGTGGCCCAAGGCAACGAACGTGCGCAGCGAGATGGAGGAGTTCTTGAATTTCCAGCGGCAGCTAAAGGAGTCGGCGCGGCGGGAGTGGAGCGAGTCTTGCTGCGTGAGTGTGTATCAGATAACACCGCGGGAGATGAAGTTCAACATTACTCCTGCCATCGGTTTGGCAAAGGACAATCTCAAGAAGGCGATTCACTACCTCAACCATGCTAAGACGGCGTCGAAAGAAACAAATCCGCTGTACGACTATCCGTATGACTATGCCCTGTTGTTCTCCGTCGAGCGGCAGGGTTACTGGCTGATTGCCGCCACGCATGTGCCGTGCGACATTGTGGCGTGCCGCATGGTGGTGTAGCCCTGTGAGGAATGCTTGTTGTTGGAGCCGAGCCTCACCCGTTCCTTCAGCACTCGGCACGTGTAGGCACGGATGCTGTTGCCGTATGTCGGTTTTGGTGCAGCGGGCCGTCTTCATTACTTTGTTCGTATCTGTGTGAGCGCTTAAAGCTCGCTGCGTTGACTGTTGGCACTCTTGGTTTAATTTGCTGTCTGTCGTTTCTCTCGTGTGCATGTGTGTGTGTGTGTGTGTGTGTGTGTGTGTGTGTGTGTTGCATGATTGCTGGTGGTGCGCCGTTCTACCATGCTTCATTTTTTTTATGGCGTCGGCGTTTTGCTATGTTTTCCAATCGATGGCGCAGTGAACACGATGCCCACCCCCTCCCCCTCCCCGCACTCCCGTTCTGACAATCTGCATATAAGCTTGCTCTTTCCCCCTTCACTGATTTTTGTAGTCTTCTGCGTGCTTTGCTCGCTGTGTCTTGGGCAGTCTCCTGTTGTGCACCTCCCCATTTACTCCTTGGTACTCTTTACTGCCTCTTTCTGGCTCTCGGTGTTTGATGCTGTGAATTGGTGCTAAGAAGGACTTGAAACTCTCTCGCTGCTGCGGTGGCAGTTAAGTACTAGCGGTGTGCTTGCACTGCAACTGGCAGTCCAGCGAAGAGCGTTTTTCCCCTCTCTTGTCTGGTCTTGTACGCTTCTGAGCTCTGTTCTTGCTCTCTATCTCTTGTGTTCTCTCTGTTTGGTGCTTCATTTCTGTTCTTGCGCGTCTCTGTATCCGATCTCACTGCGCTCCTTTGCAGCATGCTCATGTGCGTGTATTGGCGATGGTGCGCGCGTGCGCGTCTTTGTTTGTTGGCTATTCTCGAGCAGCCGGCGTGGCGGTTGCGCTGGCGGTGTCCGATGACGGTGCGATGGCAGCGGCAAATGCCGGAGTGAAACTGCTTCCTCTCTCTCCTTTTCTTGGCTCTGTTTTGGCGCGTCTCTTTCTCACATGCACGTGTGATGTGTGGTGCGGCGTTGTATGGGTATGTATGTTGTTTTGTGTTTTGTTTTCCGTTCTCCTTCTTCCGTCCTCTTCCACTGTCTCCCAGTCCTCGTCATAAACCAGAAGCACCTCCATGCCCTCCCAGTCAATGGAACGCACGTTGCCATCGAAAACGAAGACGCGCGGCGAAACACAATGGCGAGGATGCCGATCGGCAAAACTGCTGCGGCAGTGGAGCAGACACTTGCTCGCACGGAGAGGTGGACTGCTTAAGGAGCGCAAAGCCATGTTCAAGCCCGACTAACATTGCAGAAGAGTAGTGGGTCGGTATTCAGGATGAGTGGCTCTAGTATCGGAGAGGATTGTACGTCATGAGGCACAACTCCTCCACTGATGCAGGCCAGTACCTTTCACGCCTCTCTTTCTGTGTTTTTTTTTTTTTTGATAGCGTCATACGTCGTTTATTCCTCTTCTCCACAACCCTGTCGCTTTCTCGTGTTGCGTCGACGGTAATGTCTTCGCTGTAATACATCGCTGCTGCTCACTTCCTCCAAACTTTCATCTCTTGCTTGATGGAGGATGGGAAGGGTGCACTCTTTACACACAAAACAAAACCGCACTCTCTAACAGCACAGACCACGAGGACGTGTTTTGAGTGTGGCACGATTCTCCAATGTCCTCTTCTAGAACCCCTTTGCAAGGTGTCGAGTGGCCGTCCAGTCTTCTCCGCACCGTCAAGCGGCACCTCGACCACGTAGAGGACGCGGTGAGGCCTAGTATTCCGCCGATGCCGTCGTCGGCACTGACCATCTATGACTTCTTCGAGACGCACCATGACGCGATTGAAGCTCAGATGCTAGGCAGCGGGTTTGATGCAGCGCTGACGGAGTGCTGCACTGCCTTTCTCATTGGTGTGCTGGAGCAGTCGTGCTCCTTGTCTTTTCTGCTGTCGCGTGAGCGGCGCATCATCGCCATGACGGTGCGCCAGTTGGAGAAGCGCCTGCTGAGCAAAGCGCGCTCCAACGCGATGGACTCCAAGCGGCGCCGCCTGGATGAGAGAACGGCAAGCGAGCCGCGGTACGCACGGGTGCTGACGCTAGAGTACTTGCTGCGACTCTATGTATCGCTGCCCATGATTCTAGAGCACTACGACAAGCTAGGGAGTGCGCGCATGCCGTCGTATGCAACCGCTCCTCTCTGCTGCTTCATCAACATAACTATGCAGATTCTGAGCGCCGACCCCCGACTCTTTTCGCCAATCACGGAGTACGTCCCGCTGCGCTGATGGGACGCCTTAAGGACAGCCCTGTACGTCCGATTTCGGTCGAGTGAAGTGCATGAGACGACAACGTGCGTTGTTTCTATGTTGCATTACGCTGTGCACTCGTTCACACATCATGCAAAGAGCGTTGCCACGGAATGCAGGAGGTACGTCTGCCCCCTAACGACACCCCTTTCTCTTTTCCTCAGCGTTTCCTCCTGCAGTTTACACTAGCGCATCTTGAGGAGCGGAGGGCGAGAGCGTAAGGTCGACTACCCGGAGGAATGTGTGTCTCTTCACATGGCTGACGTACTTCTCTACAGTGATCGTTCACGTGAGGGAGGGGGGGGGGAGGCTTTGAGGCAGAAGCATTTGTGCGAAGGCAGTGACAGAGAGATCAGCTTGACAGCAGACCATCCCGCCCCCTTGATCGACTTATGCTGCCCTTTACTGTAGAATGGCCTCTGTCCTTTTCTCTCGCTCTCTCTCTCTGCTGAGAGCAGCAGGGTGGCGGAAATACACACGTGCTTGCCTTCCCCACGTTCTCCGGCCGCACGGTCTATACTCCCCCTTCTCGTGTCTTGCACCTCTTTCAAATTCGGCCTGTCGTCGCCTCTGCACTCCGTCTCCGTCTGTGTCTCTGGTTTTGACTCCGGGGCCCCTTGCGGTAGAGGTGGCGTCAGCGCTAAGGGCCTTCGCGCACCCCCGGGCCGTACATCGCCACCCACATAGAAAAAAAAAAACAGAACAGAAAAGGAGCGCGCGCACACACACGGACATACCAGCGGTCGCCGCATCCCCAGCAAAGCATCTCCTCTCTGACGTCTCTCCCTCTGCTTAACATATATTGCTCATCTTCCCTTTTCCTCTTCTCTTCGCTGGTGCCACCGCAGCACTTCCTAGTTGCCGCCCCCCTCGTACTGCGACACGCGTACCACCAAGCGTCAGCGGGTGGGGATACTGCACGCATCTCTGACTGACGGAGCTGCGCGCCCGGGGTCGACGTCCTTGCCACCTATTGCATGCGTTCTCCATACCTCGAGTATCGAAGAGGCAGACGCGCGGTGTGTCTTGATACACCGCCGCGATGAAGCCGATTGCCTGTCCGCATTGCACCTTCATCAATCCACCAAGTAAGGTGAAGTGCGGCGTTTGCCTTCGCCTCCTGCGGAAGCGCGAACGCACAGTGGACGACGCCTCACCCGCGACACCCAGCAGAGGCCGGAAGGGGACTCCGTCACCGTCATCCACTCCCCCTGAGCACGACGCCCCAGCGACTGGCGCGTCACAAGTACGATGCGACACGACAAAGTCTCCGATGCCATTAGCCGCGCCGGAGAGCAGCAGCACGGCTAGTGCCCAAGCCGTTCAACCACCCGATGTGGAGGCGATGGCGGCCGCCCCTCCGCTGGTCCCGACGCTGTTTTCCACGGCCTCTGGCAAGCCAGTGACGGTACGCCGAGAGTCTCTGCAAAAGGTGGCAGAGCGACTAGGCGACCTCGCCGCTCCCGACATGGAGGCGCGTGTGCCGACGCTGTTCGAAACGGGAAGAGGGAAGACGGTTACCGTGCAGAAACGTTCACTGGTCAAGGCAAAGGCATCTATGGATAGTCTGGGAGCCGACGGTGCACCTTGTACAAGCGCGCCCGCACTCTCTGCCACACCTGGCGGCGCGGCGGTGCGAGTGCCGACAGTACCTATGCAGCCACCTGCTGAGCACTTGAGGCTAAGGTCGCTTTCAGACAAGGACGACACCGCGGACACGGCCCCGGTGCTGCGCACCGGGGCACCTCGGCAAACACCGCTAGCGGAGGCTCCGTCAACGGGCTTGACAACAAGTACATCTGAGCGCAGCCTTCGCGCTCTTGCCCCTCACAGGATTGGGGGCCAGCGACGCGGCTTTGTGCCCCCGCAGCAACGCCCCACTGCGCAACCGCTCGCCAAGCTGACACACGCGATGCCACTGGTCAAGACCACCGGGCTCACGATTTTGCGATTTAATCCGGATGCGTGCACGTGCCGTAGCATCACCCCGAGCCCATCACTGTCGCTCATCACATCGCTGATGTTTTCGTTCAAGGGCAGCGACTGCGGCAAGGTTCTGGCAGCCTTGCTGGATGTGAGCGGCGGTGAGTCGGTGCAACCTGTCCACTGGCATACGATGCTGCTCAAGCTTGGCGCCAGCCCGAAACACTGCACGATCGAGTGGTGCCGCCACGCGCTCGTTTCGGCGATGGCGCGGGTGCATTTCATGACGAAAGCCCCATCCGGTGCGGTGCCGAGCGCCTTCTCCCCCGTCACGGTTCTTCTATGCATCATGCAGATGTACAACGCGGAGATGGTGAATGGCGGGCGCCCGGCGCTGCGAAAGATGGTGGAGGGAGATATTTCTAGCGCCTCCTTGGTGGTGCTGTACATGAGCTCTGTTCGTGAGGAGCGCAGCTCGCCACACATGCGCATCGTGACCCTTTCTGACGGCATTTACCATCTCAAGGTGACGTGCGACATCCCGCTAAGCAACTTGATTCGTGAAGGGGTTCTAAAACCGGGGCAAAGGATGGCCGTGTGCGGTGCCAAGTCGCTTTTGCACAGACAGTGCGCGCCGACGGAGTGTGAGGGACAGGTAGTCCTCAGCATCAACTACAACTGCGTGCGAGCGGTGGCTCAGCAGACCCCGCTGGGTGTGTATCACGGAGAGCCGCTGCCTTTGCCCTTGTCGCTCGTGCACCCGCTCGGTGGACTTGTGCCGGCGATTGAAGGTGTGGTGGCACGAACGTTGCCGTCGTTTTTCATGTCGGAGGAGGTGACGGAGACGTCGGGCACCGCCGATGGCGCGCGTCAGGCGCGCAACCGCGTGTTCAAGACGGTGCGCAACGCTCACGCTCAGCTCCAGGTGACCGACCGCCTGCGCAGGGAGGCAGAGTCGCGAGCAGATGGTGAAGCAGCTCCGTCAAAGCTGCTTTCGCGAGTGACCTCGCTGCTCATTGTAAAGGACAACGCCGAGGCTCTCGTGCAACAGTGGGAGACAGTGGACGAGCGTGCCCTGCTGGCCGACGACGACGGTGGTGCATCGCTGCCGGTGGAGGGAAGCTGGGTCACGCTTTATGCGGTCAACCCCGCCAAATCGCGCACCGCTGCGGCGCCGTTCACGCGGGCAAAGCTGTTCTTCTCCTCTCGTAAGCTGTACTACGTCCCATCCAAGAACCCACCTCAGCACTTGCGACGCATTTGGATGGCCGCAACCGACAACAACTCCACTACTGGGGTCGGTGACGTAGCTGACGTGTGTGGACTTTATGTGGGCAGTCACAGAAATGAGCAGGGAACCTTCGCGCTCCTGCTGCTGTGCAACGACACATATGCACTCCTTCAGATCCCGGTGCCGTCTGCTGGGCGGGCACTGTCGCTCCCACTGCCCACGACAGAGCGGCTCTCGCTGGTGGTCCTGAACGCGACCTTTCTTACTGGCGAGGATCCCGTGGCCGGCTCTGACTGCTGCCGGCTCTTCGCCAACGAGTACACAGCCGTCCTCCAGCGATCTACGCAGGCTAACCTGAAGGGGGCTTTGGAGACGGCCGCGCAACTTCGCGGGTTGGTCGATGCTGCACCGCAAAAGTACGCCGCTCGGAAAGCAGAGGTGTTCCGGTGTCTTGACGAGGGCGAGCCGAGGGGCGGCTTGGGTCTCGGCAGCAGCACCGCCCTCACCGACCGTGACAACCCCGGCGTTCCAGAAGTGCCACTGAACGTTTGGCGTGATGCACCTCTTGCAAGCCCAAGTGCTGCAGCGACGTCCCCGGTGCTTGCACAGAGGGACGGGAGGCTTCCGTACTACCTGCGCCACGATAACGGCAGGGTGAGAGCCGGCAACCTAACGGGCGTACTGCTACCTTCGGCAGCCCTCCCCACCCCTGCTGCTCCAACTGTGGTGCAGGGCCCCTACAGCGCTACTACAATCCACCCCGGTGTACGTGAGCCCCTTGTGCAGCCGGCGAACTCCGTCGCTGGCGCTCGCAGCCGCCACTACGGCAATATAGCAGACTTGATGTTTCTGTTCGACCCTCGTCTCAACCGGCGCGCGTGGCACCCACTTACAGACCCTCTGCAGGCCACCGCCTCCGCAGCCGTGGGGCACGGTGAAGGCTTCAGGCGTGCCCAGCTGTGCTGGCGCCTTTCGGCCGACTCGGCCGATGACATGACGTGCAGAGTGGAGGAGAGCAGCATCCTCGGCACTGTTCTCGAGAGTGTGTGCCCTTTGCAGGAACTGTGCTCCGTCATCGCAGACGAGCGGCATATCGACGTCTCGCTGGCGAGGAGTGAGCGACTTGTGCAGTGGCGGCGGCAGGATTCGCTGTCGGTGTGGTGGCGGTTCTTTACTGACTCGCGTACTCTCGCCTCCCCTGCTGACTTGGACGGTGCCTCCAGCGAGCATCTGTGGTGGCTGCCTGCGGAGTGGACGGAGGCGATGAGGACAGTGAGTGCAAAGCTGCAAGCTGCCTTCTTTTACTTCTCCCTCAGCGGCGAGGTGCTGCGTCATGTGCGTCTCATCTCTGACTGCTGCAGTGTGGCGGAGCTTCCCTGCGACTAGGGGCGGAAGCTTCCACGTGTGGACTCTCCCTCGTGAATGACCGCTGCCGCAGGGTTTTTGTGTCCAGTGGCTGCAATGCAGAAACGAACCTTCGTTGCGGAGTAAAACCGGTGTTGTCTCTGCCGCGTGTGTGGGGGCATGGCGGAGTGGGCAGCACTCGCGCGACGGCTAGCGCGCTGCGCGCGCGTTGCATCGCCAACGCACCATCGCCGCTTCTAGCAAGGGATAGAGCCTCACGGGAGCACCTTCACTGGGAGTACTGGCATAACGCTGTCGCCAGCGTGGAACACCTCAAAGTGAACAGCGGATAAATTTATATCACCAATCACGACAACTCACAGATGCGTTGATCTCTCCCTATTGCTGCGCTCCGTCTCTCGCTTTCCCTCTCTTTCGTACTGTTGCGCATCGATGCCCACACCCACATGCGCACACGCATCTATCCACGCCCGCCCCACCTTACGGTGTGCACCCGCCGCAGAGCTCTTTTCGTCTTTTATCGTTCTTACACTCAATCAAGGACGTTGAACTTTAACGGAACAACATCACTTGCTCCACCCTTACGACAGAAAGAATACCAGCAAGTACAGCGAGCCCAGTGCGTGGCACCTCCACCCTAGTGCAGTGGCGCACTGTTGCAGGTCGACACTCCCCATCCGTACCGCCTGCTCTCAGGGAGGCACACCCGCTTTCTCTGTTCACTGTTCGAGTTCTACCGTGCGACCGCGATCCTCTCCGTTTTTGCCCTTTTCTTTACTTAATTTTGCACAAGCAGACATTGGACTTCATTCCATCACCACCGACATCGTAAGCGTGCTGGACAGCAGTGCGAGGCTGCACAGTGGAAGTTCCTCTCATCGACGTCTTTCTGTTGTGCTGTCCTTTTTATTTTTACCGGGACCGCTTTCTTCTCCCTGAGCGCGCGCGCTCTTGACCGCTTCGCTGACCTCCGTATCAAGACGAGGGAAACAGTCACCGACCGCAATAATGGCCGATCCCGTGCTGCAGCTGCTAGAGATTGAGCTACTCGGTGCAAACCCAGATGCATACACGAACCAGTTCCAGTGGAGAATGCGTGTGGAGGCGACGGCAAGTTTGCCTCAAACTGTGTCCGTCTCCTTCGTGTGGGTCGGAAGCGCTTCGTCGTCGCAGCATGACCAGGTGCTCGATGACTTCGAGGTTGGACCGCTGGAGAAGGGCATCACTGAGTTCACCTTAGAATGTGATGCCCCGCAGATGGAACTGGTACCAGTGGAGGACGTGGTAGGCGTGACGATTTTGCTCATCTCGTTTCAGTACCGGGGCCAGGAGTTCCTGCGCGTGGGCTATTACACTCAAGTGGCATACTTTGACGCGCAGCTTAACCGGAACCCCCCACCGCTGCCGCAGCGGGAGTTGCTGGGTAGATTTGTTGCCATGCCGCAACCAGCTGTCACAGTCAACCCCATTGACTGGGGTCAATAGGGCCACATCTGGCGAGGTGGGATGTGTGATCGAGGGTGAGGAGGGGGGGGGGAGGGAGCGCTGGCGAGCGCCTTATCGACCACTCAGGGATAAAACGAAGAAAGCGAGGCCGCTTGCCCATTCGAGAGAGAAGGACAACATTCGTCGTCGTCGCCGCTACGCATTGCTCTTGTCGGCTCGTGTGAAATAGTTGGCGCACACTCGCCGATGTGTCGGCGCCGACTCCTTCTCTGCCTTCTTTCCGCCCAGCGGCACAGCAAGGGAGACAGAGCCGTGCACGGGGCCCACCCTCCACATTCTTTCTCTTGAAGGGGCGTGTGATCGCTGGCTCATTGGCCGCGCTGACGCTCGGCGTCTGCGGCTGGCGCTTTGAACGACCATTTTCACAGTTTGTGTCTCGTTTTTTACTACCTTATCCTGTTCCTCACTTCTCCTTGGAGGGGTGAGGACGGCAAACACACACACACACACACACACGCACACACACGCATACCATAGACGCGTACGTGAGGGACGTGCGAGGCCTTTTTCTAGTCGACGGGTAAGGTCAGAGGCATCGAGCGCTCGTTTTGGTACACCGTATAGATGAGCTCGTTTAGTTTCTCGCTTCGGTCTCTTTCGCTTTTTGTTTGGCGGGTCTCTGTTGGACGTCCCGGTGATCACCTTGTAAGTTGTCCGTGCCTTCGTTTTTGTTCTTGTGAGATTTTGTGCTTGGTACTGTGAGCGCGCGTGCACGGACGTGGTGGAGCGTGCGTGGCGAGATGCAAAACTGAAACGCAAGCACCAACCACTCAGGAGCCTCGAAGCTCAAAGCCCAAAGCAGACATGGCAGGCGAGTTCCCGTCAGCTTCAACCTCTTCGTGTTTCTTCGGTGCTTCTTTGCGTTTCGGACGAAACACCTTGCTGTGCTGCCCTCTGGGAGGGGAGGGAGGGAGCGGGCGGGGCACACGCGTACTGCAGTGTGAGAGCGCCAATACAGGGCGGCGGGACTCTTTGCTTCTGCGAAAACGAAGGGCACCACCTTGTGCGCAATCGTTTTGGAGCGGTGCGCCGCGCCCTTTCCAGCTACGCCAAACGACGATGAAGGGGATCAACTTCACTGTCTCCCAATGCACGTTTTACGATCGCCAGATCGTTCCCCTACCTTTCCGGCCCTTTTCTTACTATTGATGCCCTGCTTGTGTTTCCAATCCCTTGCGCGAGCGCTCTCCTTACGCTTGCACACGTCGCACCGCTCCACCGAGAGGCTACGAAGGTCGCCCTACCCACTGTGGTCGCTACTCTGTAGCCGGACGCTTTCTCCCGTCATTTGTTTGCTCGCTCGCACCGACAGCAACTCCTTCCAAAAGTACGCGCTGTGGTGGCTATCAGGCAGCTTTACTCAGACAGCCGCACCTCCCTCATACATTTATAACTCCCTTTCTGTAGACGCACCATTAACCATAGACCACCACGACAATGATGCTCTCTGCAGCTGATATACACGCGTTTGTTCGCGACGAGCGCGCCTGGAAGCGTGCAGCGCAGAAACCGGGTGGCGGCGACGCCCTTGCTGCTGGCATGATCTCCAGCAAAGAGAGCAACTGGCTTGTCTTCCGCCGTGGGACCAGCGACAACGCGTTTTCCTTGAAGTTCTCCAACACCCTTCGCACTTCCGTCTTCGCCGACAGCTTTGACAGTGCTGGTTTGCCCAACACCCGTTCCACGGTGCCGCGCCAGCGTTGGAACAGCAGCGTGCGCTGCGCCTCGGAAGACGCGTACGCAGATCCCTTGCAGCAGCTCCTCATACGCAACATGCAAAAGAAAGGAGTTGCAGCCGTGCTGAACAAGAGGAAATTGTCACAACTCGCACGTCCGTCCTACATCAGCCATGCTGCCCAAGAGGCGCGTCGCCGAAATGACCTGACGCATGCGGCACAGGAGCTGATAGATCTGGAGCGGTACGAGCGCCACCAGCTGGTGGCGACGGCGAGGAGTCGCTTTAACACTATGGTGTCCGCATTCTTCGGGGCCGCCGTAAAGGATATGACCGCATGCGAGCTTCGCGGGCGAAGGGCGCTCTTCCGCGAATGGCAGGAGGCTCGGCGCCACATGGCAGCATCCATGGACTGTGAGTTCTCCAAGCTCACATCAACAGCGCCGCACGAGTTTAAGGCGATCTGCCGCCTCATCCGTTCCGAGGCCGTCATGCGCAGGCGGGTTCAGGCGACCGAAGCACAGGACCGCGATTTGTACGCGCGTTTCATGCACCTCGAGCGTCTCAAGGCACTGGGGAAGGAGTTGAACGAGTGCCCTCGGCGCGAGGTGCTGCATGAGGCCGCTGCCGTGCTCGCTCTTGCGCAGAAAGACAGGGCCCGACACGTCGACGCAGCACGTTGGCACGGCTCCCGTGCAACGTCCGTAGGCCGCGTCAACGGAAAACGGCTGTGATTGCGGCCGAGGAGTCGTAGATCTGCTTTAGAGGACACTTGGTTTTGCGCACGTACACAGCGCGTGGGCACCAGGAGGAGAGGGGAGTGTCTTATTCCCTCTCCCGTTTCGCAGTGTGTTTTACGTGGGCGCAATTGTGCCAGTGAGGGTTTGCCGCTCGACAGCCGATTTGACAGTCACACCTGGGCGTGCTGACCACCGCGGATGGCAACCGCGTCCGACCGGCGCCGCACGATGCACCCGTCAGTGACTGGAAAGCAACACTAAAGAAACCGTTGGGCGCCTCTGCCCCCCTTTTTGTGTTTCTTCGCTTGTCAGGCTGTGTGAGCCGAGAAACCGATGCAAAGGTAAAGGACGCCGCGCTGGCCGATACCCCAGTTGTGTTGCTCATCCTTTTCTTCTCTGTTCCGCGGATCAGGGTGCGTGTTTGTCTGCCCCTGCACGCGCTTGTTTCTTTTCTCATCCCCGTTCTTGGCTTCTCCCTCTCATGCTCTGCCTGCTGATACTATGCGACATCCTTTCGCCTCTCCTCCGTGCTCCGCATCTCACTTTTTGCGATCCGTCGCGTCGTTCTGTCGTTACGGGTGCAGTCGTCACACATCATTCGTGAAGAAGAGATACACCGCCCTCCTTACCGGTGCTCCATTCACTTGTCTTCTTCGTGACATCAAATTGAACTAAGCAGACAACGCTGCGCAGTGGGCGCGGCTGCCGCTCTCGCGCAGGCAGCTCTTTTCACTCTGTGTTTCCTTCCTGCAGCGAGTTCCTCTCGGACTCTCTCGGCTCCCCTCTCAGAATTTTCGCGCATCGTCTTTGCGAGTCCTAACAACTTTCACTGGCTCAGCATTTGCTTCACGGCTCTTATCACACACACACACACCCACACACACACACACAGCCTTGAATCAATTCTTGCCTTGCATGTGAAGTACCGTCGATTCCGTTTCTCGTGCGCTCTTTTCAGCTCTGCATTAGTGAATGGCCGCACCTTTGTCTAGCTACACCCCGACGTCTCTTGTTTCCTCGGTTGTTTTGGGTTCGTTCATCAAGTGTGTCCCCGGATGACACTGGGGACACTCAGCGCGTGGTATGACAGGGCGCCGTGTATTTTCAGTCTGTGAGGAAGCCAAGCAGCCCCGCTATCCCTCTGCTGACGCGGAGCCACCTCTGATGGTGACGGGGTCAAGCACCTACGACGTAGGGGGATGTCGGAGCTGTGCATCGCTGCTGATGTCGGCGGCCATGTCGAGGATGGTGTTGCGCCGGCGCCACCTGCGACCGTGGACACGTGTGTGCGGCTGATATGATGGGCGAAGTGTCGGCGCGCCTGGAGCGCATCTCAGCCGGCCCTGACTGTGCTGGTGGTGAGGGGAGCCTGAGTGCCAGCAGCGCGGGTGCACGGCGTGCTGGGTGGGACAATGGGAGCGTCTGCGAGGCGACCTCGGCGGGGGGGGCGGATGTGTGTGGGCCAAGCTTGAGGCGGTGGCCGTGCTCGGATGACTGAGTGGGCGCGTTGCTGTGGCGCGTGTGTGTGCGGCTGCTTGGCACCACGCGATAGGGCCCTGTGAGAATGGCGGGCGGTGCAGCGCAGCTTGACTGATTTTTTGCAGCGGAATGGTGTTGCTGGCGGAAAATTACGGCGCTTGTATTTACTCGTATGTACACTCGTGTTACACCTTATCCTTATCGTTTGTGTCTTGTGCGTCTGTCTGTTGTGTGTTATTACATATATGCTAGACAACTTGGTTGCGCTGTGTTGCGTGTGTGTGTGTGTTGGGGGAGCGAGGGAGAAAGGGTAGCAGAGAAGACTTGCGCCGCGTGAGAAGCCTTGTTCGAAGGACCGTATTCGGTGGTGGTTGCCCGCTCACTCGTTTGCATCCCGCTGTGATGCCTCCTTCTCTCTCGTCGCCGCTGTTCGCCTATTTCTGCTTTGCTTTTTCTCTTTCAGGTGCTCGTCTCTCTCTCTCTCTCTAGGTGTGATACACTGGCGTTTCTGTTTTGCTGCCCGTTGCGCCTGCCCATAGTCGTACCGCCACATTGCGTTTAATTTTTTGGCCTTCTCTGCGAACACCCTCACGCCCTTCCTCCGGATATGCCGTTCTCTCCTCTGTCGCTGAGAGACAAGCTAAAAAGACGTTTATTCGACAAGGGAAGTTGATGGGGAGATGACTGGGCTGTGTTGTGCTCACACCTTAATCGTCTTCGTTGCAAACGGGAGCTGCTGCTTTTCTCTGCTTTATAAGCCCCTTATTTCTCGCACCTTCGATTTTTTCGTCTTTTCTCGAACCATCTGACTCTTCGCTATGACCTGAACGCTTGTATATTATGCAGCTCTTCCTGCCCTGTGTCTGGAACTGCGTGGAAGACCACGGCACTCACGTTGGGAAGCTGTCACAAGCGCCTAAGAAGTGTATTCGCTTCCCTACACACAACGACATGGCACTAGTCTGCCTTTTGCGGTTGCTCCGCCGTCTCACACGTCTGCGTGTCGCCGTCCCACTAACGTTGCCGGGGCTTTTGCAGGGGATCTCGTGCCCCGTATGAGCTGCGCATTGGTTCGGCGGAGATCCAGTGGCACACGCCGGTGCGCATCTCCGCTGTTTTCATGTCTTTCCAGAATCCTTTCAACGAGATCGCCCCTGTGTGCACCGAACGGTGATCCTCTCCACATCTGCTCAGTGACGCACCCCCACTGCTCTGCATCTTTTTCGTTCACGTGCCTTTCCAACCTCTCCGCGCACCGACCCGCGTTACAATGTAAAGCACCGCTTCGCTGTAAACTGCATTTTTCAATGCACAAACGTCTGCGCCGTGCCGACAATGCGGCACCTCAGCCGGTAAAGACACCAAAGCTGGCTAACAGGGAGCAACCACTCTCTTCCCCGGTCGAACATGGCGACGGGACTTCGCGCAGTCCCTATCGTCTTCCGCTGCGGAAGACACCGAACGCATCCGGCTGTCTGCACTGTCCGACCCATACATGTCACTGCGTGTGGTTTGGCGCGCAGCTAGAGCACTGCTACGCGTCTCTCTCGTTGAAGCGGGAGACGGAGCGCATTAAGAAGCGTGAGCTCTGCGCCAAGTCTATCCTGCCCCCGTTCGTCACTCGGCTCATTCGCATTGCCAACGTGGCTCCCGGGGAAACATTTTATGATCTAGGCTGCGGAAATGGCAGCGTTCTTTTCCAGGTGGCCGCCTTGACAGGTGCGCGGTGTGTAGGGGTGGAGATCAACCCCCACAACGCTGAGGTTGCGAACGCAGCGTGGGCGTTTTTGCGACCCATCTTCGAGGCACAGTTCAAGCGCGAACTCTCAGTGGAGATTGTGTGCGCTGACTTTTGCACTCTTCTCCGCGATGCTGTGTACTTTCCTACGCCGTGCGTCATCTGGGCGGCGAACCTGCTGCTTCCCAGGCCGGTCAATCACTACCTCTCAGAGCGGCTGCGCAGTGTGCCGCGTGGGACGCGCATAATGTGCTTCGAAGACATGTACCCGCACTCTCGCTCCCTAGCCCGCCTACGTGACCCTGACGCATTCGAAAAGTTCGACATGCTGGACTATGAGTGGCAGCCGGACAGCGTTGAGTGGTGCTCCAACACCGGCCGGTTTTTCCTGTATGTGAAGCGCACATGACGTACTTGTTTTGTTTCTGCACGTGTTTATGCCTTAAGGCGGACATCATTTTCGGGTGTTGTGGCTTGTGTAGCTACCCTTCCTGCTGCTCGCATTCTTCGTGCTTTTCTTTTTTTTTGTTACCATCATCCATAGACTTCGGGAAGAGAGACACATGCTTGTGCGGGTGTCGTGCGCTTGTGCGGTGAGGCTACTGAACGACATGTACGAGGCGGCAAGGGGCACACGCCGACTGGTCTTGTCTTGTCTATGCCTCACAATACCTCATTATCGTGTAGCTCAATAAAACCACCCTTTACTCTCTTTAGAAATGACTTACTTGTACACGTTCTCCTTCCGACACGGTCTCCTTATCAACGATGACACCCACGTGAGCACGTAGTGAGCGGTAGTGCGCATGTTTATGGCTGTGCATGAGCGGTCGTGGCGGCTTTCTGGCCAACCACCACCGTTTTCCCGTCTTGTATAATGCATACACCTGGTCATTCCCCCCTTTGACAGGAATCCGTCTTGCCCTCACGGAACGATGAAAACGACGACCAACAGACCGGAAAGGAAAAATTCAGATGTGATGTATCAACACATGTGACCATTCAATGTTGTGGTCCGCTCAGCAAGAAGCCATGGGGGATCACCCCTCTTCTTCTATTCCTAATGCTTTCCTCTGATCTGCGCCTTTGTCGAGAAGCTCCGGAAACGAGTGACAGTGCGTTCAGCAGAGGCTGGCAATCGTGTATCCTACAGTGACGTGCGGGCTTCACCCCGAGGGCTCCGCTCACAACCCACGAAAGGACCAGAGTCGCCCCGGTTCCTCTCAGTCGACCACGCCGCGCGTCTCATCGGCGCTGCCTCTTGTCATCTGTGGCTGCATACGCGTCTCGACACATCTTCTTCTCCCCTCTTCTCGTTGCTCCGGGGTTTCTCTAGCCCTATAATATGCACGTGCCGGTACAGCACAGAAGAGAAGACCCGACGATTTTTTGCGTGGTCGTGTCTGCGCCATGCTGTTTCTTGCGCGAGATGGTATGCGCGGCCACTTGGTCGATGTCGAGACGCAGACGGTGCTGCGCAACTACGCGATAGGTGAGGTGGCGACAAACGCTTTGGCTTACTCTCCCATCAGTCAAGCCGTCATAGCGCACCAAACGCGCAACTGTGCTCTTTTCCTCTCTGCGGCAACGCAGCAGCCACTCCAGCGCAGCTTCACACCGGAGCTGGTCACAAGCTGCGCCGTCACTCAATGCGGCACCTTCATGGTGGCGGGCACAGCGAATGGCACCGTTTTCCTGTGGAACCTGCAGTCTGGTGACCTTATCAAGAGCTGCAAGGGCCACCTGCGTGCGGTACACTGTGCGGCGATCTCAGCCGATGATTCGCTCGTCGCGACGGTGTCTGAGGACTCCGTGTGCAAGGTATGGGACCTAGCGACACTGGCCTCGCTGCGAATGCGCGAGGTTGTGCCTCGGTGCATCTTCAACGCCCACTCACTCGCGGTCACCTGCTGCACTTTCCTGCACCACTCGAACGTGCTTCTCACCGGCTCCAGCGACCGCACCTGCCGTCTCGTGGACCCCCACACAGGGGAGCAGCTCCGCTCCGTCACCGTCGGTGATGCCGTCACCGCGGTCACCGTGAGCCTTGACGACGCCTCGATTGTCGCTGGCACGCAAAAGGGGTTCTTGTTCTTCAGCGAGCTTTACGAGCCATCTGTCGGGCTTGCCATCGAATCAGAACGTGATGGTGGTCACCGAGAGGCGATCCTCCGACCACCCAGCGCGGATGGCCACCACTCTCCGGTTATTTTTCTGCGGTGTCTGCCCTCCGCACCGTCGCTCGTGCTCACCGCCAGCGAAAGTGGCGCCGTTCTGTGGTTCGATATCCAAAACGGGCGGCTCGTGAAAGAGTGCATCAGCCCCCAAAAGGGGCGGCTGCTCGGCTGCTGCGTGGTACCGCAAGCTGCTCTGCTTGTGAAGGGGATTTGTGCACCGCTGCAGAAGCACCCTGTCGATCCCTCGCGAGGCAACTATCGCATCACACAGTGCGCTCTCACGGCGTGCCAAGGCAGGCGAGGCGTGAAGCGAGACCGAGTCCGCGAAGGAGATGTGCGGCTTGGGCCCGGTGAGAAGGCAGACGCGAATGCTCTTGAAGAGGTTCGTGCAAAGGTAGTGGAGCTGTGTGACCTTCGCGCGCAGCTCCAGCGCCGACTGCGCAAGCTCTCCGCAGCAAAACGCTGAAGATGAGGCATTTGATGAGCCCGTGGTCGGTGCCTGTCGCCACCACTCGGTCATACGGACAGAATGTCGTCTGTTGTCGCGGTGCCGTTACCGGCCGGCTTTCTTCCTTTTTTGGTACTTGCGCTTTGCGGACAAGGCCGCTGTTGCACACCTTGCCGCTAAAACTCGTGTAACGCAGATAACAGACTTTTTGGCTCGTTGTTGAGCAGACGCAATCCGGAAAACAGTAAAGAGGCGCAAAAACTCCCATGTGGGAAGCCGCAGTCTCCAAAACAGCCGTCGAAGCACGGGGCTTTCCTTCAGCGATGCTCGGACTGCCGTGCACCAACTCAGCCTGCCGTTCCCTAGTGGTGCGGCGCTTGTGCGCCACAATGAACCTGGGCATCCTATTCAGAGCTCCAAAACAAGCACCATATGTACATGTATCAGTACCCGTGACGGATGCCGATTCGGCCCTGTCCGCAACGCCGCATTGCCAGCAGCACCACGCTTCTCTTCCCCGATGTGACCTGTGCACCTTCTCGCGCATCCCCCGATTTCTCTCTTTCTGTCTCTGTGTCTCCTCTGGTGCGCCTTGTCCCTGCTGCGAGTGTGCCACTTCAGCAAACGAGCACGGTCGCCAAGGGACCACCGCCGTTGGCATGGTCACAGGTGCGCACGCCATGTCCGACTTTGGTGACGAGTACCAGCGGAAGAAGCTTGAGATGCTTCCTGCGCTCATGGGCATGCGGGGCATTCTCAACCACCACATCGCCTCCTTTGACCACTTGATCGAGGTGGAGCTTCAGCGAATTCTGCTAAACGAGTCCAATGTCGAAATCAAGAGCACCGTCGACCCGGACTTTGTCATTCGTTACCAGAACATTCGCATCTGCCGGCCACAGGAGATTGTAGGCAAAGGTCACATACCAAAGCTTGTGACGCCGCAGGAGTGCCGTATTCGCGACATGACGTACCGAGGCGACATGATCGTAGATGTCCAGTACACCAGCCGCGACCGCTCGCGAGCGATGCTGGTCGAGAAAGACGTCAAAATCGGGACTATACCTATTATGCTCAAGTCCAAGTGCTGCAACCTGTACCGCAAAACACGCGAAGAGCTGGTGAACATGCGGGAGTGCCCACTCGACCCTGGTGGCTACTTCATTATCAAAGGCGTTGAAAAGGTGTGCCTGGTTCAGGAGCAGCAAAGCAAGAACCGTGTCATCATTGAGGCTGACGAGCACGGCAACATCTCGGCCCACGTGCAGAGCAAGACGCACTACTCCATCTCCAAGTGCGCCGTTACCTTCAAGAAGGGCAGCATCGTGCTCACGCATCGCTCCTTCACAGAGGACATCCCGATCATTGTCGTGTTAAAGGCGCTTGGCTTGGAGAATGATCAGCACATCACCCAGTGCATCGGCACCTTGCCAGAGTTTCAGAAGATCCTTTTTCCGTGCTTCGAGGAGGCGCGTCTGCTGAACGTGGTCACGCAAAACGACGCCCTGCAGTACATCGGTGAGAAGCGGAAGGAGACGGTGTGGGAGGCGGAGGAGACGCAGCAGCGACAAGTCAACAGGTCGAAGGCTGACAAGGCGGCCGAGTTCCTCGCCAACGTGCTACTCTGCCACATCCGGGAGGCGCAGGTGCAGAAGGACTGGAACTTTCGCCACAAGGCCTTCTACGTCTGCTTCATGGTACGTGGCATGATCGAGGCCAGCTTCGACACATCGCTGCTTGACGAGCGCGACTTCTACGGCAACAAGCGATTCGAGACAACCGGAACGCTGATGGCCCTCTTGTTTGAGGACTTGCTGAAGCAATTCAACCGCGTTGTGAAGACGGCGATGGATCAGCAGCTGTCCAGAAAGGACTCCACACGCCCGTTCAACGTGAAGCAGCTGATGGAGAGCAAGATGGAGGTGATCCAGAATGGCATGCGCATGGCGATCAGCAGTGGGCGATGGGACTTGAAGCGCTTCAACATGAACCGGCAGGGCATCACACAGGTGCTCTCGAGGCTCTCGTACATTGCCAGCCTCGGCATGATGACGCGGCTGGCGTCCTCGTTCGAGAAGACGCGCAAGGTAAGTGGCCCACGCTCGCTGCAGCCGAGTCAGTGGGGGATGGTGTGCCCCTGCGATACACCAGAGGGCGAGAGTTGCGGTCTAGTGAAGAACTTTGCGACGCTCAGCCAGGTCACCTTGGACCTCAACGACAACTACGTCCGTGCCGCCGCGCACGCACTTGGTGTGGAGGAGATCGACACCGTTACGCCGACGGACTTTCTACACTACTGCACCGTTTTCCTCAACGGCACCCTCATTGGCATTCACCGCTACCCCAACCGACTGTGCGCCGGCATTCGCACTCTTCGGCGCTCCGGTCGTCTTCACCCGCACGTGTCCATCTCAACGCAGCCACGGCAGCGCACAGTCCAGATCGGCAGTGATGGCGGTCGCATCGTTCGCCTGCTCATCATCGTGCGCGACGGAAAGCCGGCCGTCACCTCTGCCCACCTCGACCGCCTGCGCGACCGGCTGTGCACCCACAACGACTTTCTGGCGGAGGGGCTGACAGAGTACGTGGACGTGAACGAATCGAATGACTGCCTCATCGCCGTCTACCCTGCCGACATCGGGCCCTACACCACCCACCTCGAGGTGGAGCCGCTGTCGCTACTGGGCGTCGTGGCCGGCATTATACCTTATCCGCACCACAACCAGTCCGCCCGCAACACCTTCCAGTCCGCGATGGGCAAGCAGGCCCTCGGCACTGTGGCGCTCAACCAATACATACGCGCCGACACGGTGCTCCTCCTCGGTGCCTACCCACAGCGGCCTCTGTGCCGCACAAAGGCCATGTCGCTGACACACTACGAAAAGCTCGGCGCCGGCATCAACGCCATGGTGTGCGTCATGAGCTACAGCGGCTACGATATCGAGGATGCGCAGGTATACAACAAGTCCTCCCTGGATCGCGGGTACGGCCGCTGCGTGGTGCTGCGCAAGCACGAGGTGGACTTGGAAAAGTACGCGGGCGGCGAGTTCGATGTCATCTTGCCCCCGGAGAAGAATAGCGGCACCGGCAAGTTCAAGGCGCTCAACCCAGACGGCGTTGCTGGCAAAGGTGCGCTTGTGCAGCAGTACGACGTCCTCGTGAACAAGTTCACCCCGGTCGCTGGCGGCGACCCGCGGCCGGCGCCGCTGGTGTACAAGTATCCGCAACCTGCGGTCGTTGACCATGTTATCATCTCGCCCCCTGGCGACTACGACAGGTCGCTCGACGTCGATCAGAAAATCAAGGTGGTTACGCGGGAGGTGCGACCACCCGAACCCGGTGACAAGTTCTCATCACGTCACGGACAGAAGGGCGTCGTCGGCCTGATTGTGAATGGAGTCGATATGCCCTTCAACGAGCGCGGCATGTGTCCCGATATGATCATGAACCCGCACGGCTTCCCCAGCCGCATGACGGTCGGCAAGTTGCTCGAGCTCGTTTGCTCAAAGGCGGCAGCGCTCCGAGGGTCGATGGGCGACGGCACAGCCTTCGGCGGCGAATCGGCAGACAGCATCAGCCAGCAGCTCCTCTCCTTTGGCTACAACTACCACGGCAAGGATGTCTTTTATTCGGGCATCACGGGCGAGTTAATGCAGGGCTACGTTTTCTTTGGGCCCATTTACTACCAGCGCCTTAAGCACATGGTCACAGACAAGATGCACGCCCGCTCGACCGGGCCACGGTCGATGCTCACTCGCCAGCCAACCGAGGGTCGGTCTCGCAGTGGTGGTCTCCGCGTTGGTGAAATGGAGCGCGACTGCATGGTTGGCTACGGTGCGTCCAACCTCCTCAACGAGCGACTTCTCATCAGCTCCGACATGTTCACGGCGGACATTTGCCACGTGTGCGGTAACCTCGGCTACAACAATCGCTGTACGTACTGCAAAACCAAGGGGACTACCTCCAAGGTGAACATGCCCTACGCCTTCAAGCTACTTATCCAAGAGCTACAGGGCATGGGGGTCAGCCTTCGCCTCACGATGGACTCCCCGACATAGCCGCCACACGGCGTGGCCCTTTGCATCGTCTTTCGTGTTCTTTTCCTCTTAACGCTACCCCGTGTAATGGACAGAAAACTAGCAGAGCTCGGTCATGCACTCCTGTGTTGCACTCTGCACTAGTTTTGCTTCCCTGCGAGGCCTCACCGGTTGTTCTCACAACAACTGTCCTGCTTCACCATCCCGGAAAAGAAACGAGATGTGGGCCGCCTCCCTCCTTGACGTGCCAGAAGGAGGGCACAGGCTCGCGGCATCTCTTGAAACAGGCTGCTTTAGGCAACGCGTGGGCGTGCCCCGTCGTCATCTCCGCGCCTTCCCTCGGTCCTTTCATACATTCGCACTCGTCCCCTCTTTACACCCGCCTCGCTGTCTTGTGCTTTGATCGCACCGCCCCGCAGACCATCGCTGACCTTTTGTTCCCTTTCACATGCCATTCCCACCACACACAACCACAAGCATCAACCGTGGCCCAGGAAAATCGCTTCGCTTCTGCCGAGGATCGCCAGAAGTCCGAGAAGACGGTTCTGCATGCCTTTATCCTCCCTCTGGGGCTTCGGCATGGCCAACATGGAGAACACACGCGAAGAGCGTGACTGCGTGCGATGTCATGCGCGCCCTCTGCAAGCAAGGCCACATACTCTACAGAGACGCGTCGTGCGACCGCAGTGCTCTTGCACACATCCATAGATATATTCTTTGCCCTGCTTCTTGCTTTTCTCTTGCTTCTGCTCTCCACCCCCCGGATGACACTGGGGACACTCAGCGCGTGGTATGACAGGGCGCCGTGTATTTTCAGTCTGTGAGGAAGCCGAGCAGCCCCGCTATCCCTCTGCTGACGCGGAGCCACCTCTGATGGTGACGGGGTCAAGCACCTACGACGTAGGGGGATGTCGGAGCTGTGCATCGCTGCTGGTGTCGGCGGCCATGTCGAGGATGGTGTTGCGCCGGCGCCACCTGCGACCGTGGACACGTGTGTGCGGCTGATATGATGGGCGAAGTGTCGGCGCGCCTGGAGCGCATCTCAGCCGGCCCTGACTGTGCTGGTGGTGAGGGGAGCCTGAGTGCCAGCAGCGCGGGTGCACGGCGTGCTGGGTGGGACAATGGGAGCGTCTGCGAGGCGACCTCGGCGGGGGGGGGCGGATGTGTGTGGGCCAAGCTTGAGGCGGTGGCCGTGCTCGGATGACTGAGTGGGCGCGTTGCTGTGGCGCGTGTAAGTGCGGCTGTGCTGTGTGCTGCAGGGATATGTAGAGTAGGTGTATGCGTACAGGCACGGGCTAGGGTTCTCTCTCCACTGATTCCTCGCACAGCGACACCCTCTCCACCTGGACGGGTGCGTGACGGTGTACTAGTGTACTGGTGTACGGGTGTGCTACTGTACTGGTTAGGGTTAGGGTTAGGGTTAGGGTTAGGGTTAGGGTTTATATCTCCACTGATTCCTTGCACAGCGACACCCTCTCCACCTGGACGGGTGCGTGACGGTGTACTACTGTACTGGTGTACGGGTGTGCTACTGTACTGGTTAGGGTTAGGGTTAGGGTTAGGGTTAGGGTTAGGGTTAGGGTTAGGGTTTATATCTCCACTGATTCCTTGCACAGCGACACCCTCTCCACCTGGACGGGTGCGTGACGGTGTACTACTGTACTGGTGTACGGGTGTGCTACTGTACTGGTTAGGGTTAGGGTTAGGGTTAGGGTTAGGGTTAGGGTTAGGGTTAGGGTTAGGGTTAGGGTTTATATCTCCACTGATTCCTTGCACAGCGACACCCTCTCCACCTGGACGGGTGCGTGACGGTGTACTACTGTACTGGTGTACGGGTGTGCTACTGTACTGGTTAGGGTTAGGGTTAGGGTTAGGGTTAGGGTTAGGGTTAGGGTTAGGGTTTATATCTCCACTGATTCCTTGCACAGCGACACCCTCTCCACCTGGACGGGTGCGTGACGGTGTACTACTGTACTGGTGTACGGGTGTGCTACTGTACTGGTTAGGGTTAGGGTTAGGGTTAGGGTTAGGGTTAGGGTTAGGGTTAGGGTTTATATCTCCACTGATTCCTTGCACAGCGACACCCTCTCCACCTGGACGGGTGCGTGACGGTGTACTACTGTACTGGTGTACGGGTGTGCTACTGTACTGGTTAGGGTTAGGGTTAGGGTTAGGGTTAGGGTTTATATCTCCACTGATTCCTTGCACAGCGACACCCTCTCCACCTGGACGGGTGCGTGACGGTGTACTACTGTACTGGTGTACGGGTGTGCTACTGTACTGGTTAGGGTTAGGGTTAGGGTTAGGGTTAGGGTTAGGG